>NW_026542598.1:11951098-12351145 GCF_028750875.1 Macrosteles quadrilineatus
TATCACTATAACTTTCTTACTATTTTAAATATTTTCCAGAGGGAAGAGGAAGAAAGAGAAAGATTAGAAGAAGAAAGGCGCATACAGCAAGAAGAACGGTTAAGGGAAGAAATGAGAAGAAGAGAAGAGGAACGCAGGAGGGAGTTGGAAAGACGTAAACAGGAAGAAGAGAGAAAGAGACAAGAAGAATTGGAAAAGGAGTTAGAAATAATTAGGGAGGAAGAGAGAAAGAAACAAGAAAAAATTCGAGCCGAAGAGAAGAAAAAACAGGATGATGCGAGAAGAGAATTAGCGAGAGCTACAATGGTGGCAGATGCGAACAATATCCATGAATTTAAACTGAAACCTGTCATGTTCCCGCCAGCAACAACAGAGAGGCAACATGCAATCGTAGACATGTTAAAACACGCATGGAAAGGATACAAGCGTTATGCGTGGGGACATGACCATCTCAAGCCTATCAGTCAGACGTACCACGATTGGTTCGGACTGGCCCTCACCATAGTGGACGGCTTGGACACTCTGTGGATAATGGGACTACATGATGGTGAGTTGAAGCCAACTGTGGATAGAATTAGACAATCCATGGACTATAGAACTATGAAACCAAACATTCAGTTCCTATGTTTAAGTAGCTGCTAGTTATAAAACAGAGTTTATTTGAGCCACTAACACTGATGTGAATTACTGAAAGACCACTTTTAAGCTAATAATTAAAACCGAGCAAAAAATTTATTAGTGAAAACTATCTCTTCATGATAAAAATTTTAGTGACTAAAGATAAATGTTTCACAAAACTCAGTGCAATTCATAAGATATATTACTCAATTACACAGTAATTTTACTAACAATATTTGGTATTTTGCAGAGTTCAAAGAAGGCAGAGACTGGGTTTCCAGTCGATTGTCTGTCTCCTTCAACGAGTTCCATGACGTGAATCTTTTTGAGGTGACCATTAGAGTGCTGGGTGGTCTGCTCAGTGCCTACCATCTCTCAGGGGATGAAGTGTTCCTGGAGAGGGCGGTAAGTCGTGAACTTAGCCTAGAGAAGGTCGACTTTTGTTTAAGATGTTAGTTATACCCATATAGCTGATATCTAATTAACACCTCCCAAGGTTGAAGCTGCAAGTGAAGTTTTCCTTCTCATAGCTCAAGAATGTTAAATTTTTTTAAGAGGTTGGGTACCTCTTTTAACCTTGCAATTGCCTGTCCACATAGGCTATGGACCTTTGTGCGGAACGTATTAAGCAAAGCAAGGGGTGAGCCAGTAAAAGAGTGAATTGTACTGATAAAAAGTAGCGGCAGTGGCCAGGATCCGGACCCACAACATTGCTGCCTTGGGCCCAAAGTCTGCGGTGACGCCACCGACTGAACCCCTGACTCACCTTAATTTGGCCGTTTTGTAAACTCACCTTATAATATTCATTTAGGCTAGGCCTATTCTACAAATGTTTAAAGTTAATAAGTTAACAAAGATATGGATTACAAAATGTGTTTTATTTAAACAAATGAACAATTAACATGCAATGAGAAAAGGCTTGACGTTACAATGAAAGGATTGACAATGGTGTATGGGGTTGAAATTAAATTGAAATAAAAAATAAATTTGAATAATAACTTGAAGGTTCAAATAATTTAGATGTGATCTATCTCAGGGTAGGGTGTCGTGCTGGCTTGAATGCTAATAATTAGTAAATGTAATAGTGTCCAAATAGGCCTAATTAAGGTGTTGAATTTATAAATCCCAACAATGAAAAATCTAATTTTGGTGTTGTCCAAAAGGTAAGTCCAATTAGCACAAAATTTAAAAGAGTTTAAAGAAAAGTTTATACTTAATTTTGAAGATAATGATTGAGTTGAGTCCTCTTGAGGTTTAGGCTACTATGTGATATAACTTGAAACTGGTCTTCTTGATAAATGAATTTGATTTAACTTAGGTAAAATTTTGAGTCCTTCTTCTAACAATTTCAACTTCTCAATGGCTTCCTTCTCTCTCAATTTCAATGTTCACATCACTGATTGTTGAACACATGGGATCACTTTCACTGCTTCTTAAATTTTGATTCCTTAAGGACTAATTTTGAAATGATATTATAAGAAATTTTGATGTATTGCAATTCTCTTACATATTTAATAAATAATTAGGTTGTGGGCGTTGTAAAAAAAAAATATATGCTATGAAATGAATATTATTAATGATTAATTGAACATATTAATGAAATTATATAAATTAGGAAAATGAATATTAGGACAGTCTTTCTGAGGAGTGATTATTAGGTGTATGAATAGAAGTTAACAAAAAAAAAAAATTAATACTAAATAATGAATGAAATGAAATGAAATATTACAATTTATCTCCTCAGAAATTTGTATGATATGGAATGAAGGACAAATTTCGAACGAATATGAAATGGAATTCATGAATCATTTAGTATGAATTATATTTAAAGCTAGTTATGGGTCACATTAAATGATTGATATTTTTGGATGATGATGATTAGAAACTTCTTAATCTAAATTTACATAAACACAGGAACAAACATAAATGGGGAAATTAGTGAGGGTTAAGATAGTTCATGACCTGACACAGGGGAATAGCAATAGAAGCAATGTTAAGGATATGTTTTCACAGTTTTCACTTGGGAAATGGGGAAAAGGGTACACGCACTCGCGATTAAGGTTCATGACGATCTCCTCTAATATAATTTTTGACACTTGATTAATATGAATTGAATAGGATTTTATTTACACAATGTTTTGAGAGTTTATGTCGCTGAGATCTTCTTCACCGTTAACTATCTCCTCTTCTATGATCATTTTGAAGCAGATACGTGATTTGGTCCAAATAAGATATCTTCATTCTTCAGAGAAAATGTTTTTGCATTTTATTTAATAGTTTACTTATTGATGTGTTTGGTGATATGTATTAATCTCCTCAAATGTCAATGTGCTGTCCTTTAGTGGATTACTTTGTTGATCACTGAAGTTGTGTGTTGTGCTATCATACTCATTATATATTACGTTATTGTGGTACACATCGTACATCATATTATCAAAATTATCATCTATATTATTATTTGGCCTATGGCTATTATTAACTACTATTTGACATATTTGTCCTTCATGATGACACAAATTAAACTTCACTGTAACATTATTATTGTTGATTTGCATATTGATTTCATTCGTATTAACATTCAAATCCATTTTAAGGGCAGATAGTACATATAATCCAAGGATGACTGGCTTTATTAAGTTTGAAACTATTAAATATCTTATTATTCATCTTCTAAGAGAAAGTTGTTTTTATCACATAAGTATTTCGACACTGTTCTTAATGAAGGATCAGATGGCAACATAACTCTTTCTCGGCCGTAATCTACAACGACGAGTGGTTTTCCGACCTCTGTGGAGATTGTGGAAAATGAGAACTTGAATGGTGGCTGTTTAGTTGTGGATCCATGGGTGGAGCAGTCGGGGCAATAGACAAGTTGGGATTTTGTCTAAACATCGCACATATTTGGTTTTGTTCCTTAATAGGATGATTCCGATTATAATTGTAGTTTTGGCCATAGTTCCGGTCCGGGTAGTGGTCACGCTGGTATGGTTTGTTGTCTCGGTGTGCCCGTTGGTACTGTTGGTATTCATTACCATTGTTTCCGTTGTATCGATAATTTTGTTGATTCCTATGATGTTGGTTGTTCTGTGCATAGTTATCGCTGTGTTGGAAGTTCTGGCGGTTCATCTTAGGCACGTAAGCTTGTTGGTTAGTAGATCGATCATGGTAACGTTGCTGGTTCTGTATGTTAGGGCTAGACGGTCTGCTGTTCTGGTGACTGTTGTTGTAGCTCTTAACTTTCTTCGGTCCGTCTCGAATGTCATCCTTCTGTAGAAGTCGTTCCATGGCTCTTATTGTGGTGATATTTTGCACATTAACACTATCCTGGATGATTGGATCGAATCGCTCTGCCAATAATGATACGATCTCCTCTTCACTTAAACTAGGGGAGATGGATTGCAATAAAAGTAATCGTTCTGTTAAATATTCCGTACGGCTCAAGGTTCCATTAGCTCGATATTTTTCAGACTCAATCTTGGCTTTTATTCCTCTTTGGACGGCTTGACTCCAATATTTGCACTCAAATTCCTTAACAAAATGGTCCCAATCAAGAATGTCTGATCTGATTAGTTGCAACCATCGGGATGCGGGTCCTTCAAATGACGTTTCCAATAGGTCTTTAAGGTATTCAGTTTGATCGCAGTTCATATTCCTTTCGATCCCTCTCTCGTAATATCGCTTAAGTTTGCGCAGATATTCCATTGGGTTACCGCTTCGTCCATTAAATTTCGGCAATTGACGAGCATTGTTCTCATTACCGCTACAGATTACTTGAATCGCACCTGCTTGTCCATTTATTGGGTTAGCTTGCTTTAAGTTGTTTACTTCAGACTCACATTTGATTAAATTTTGGTTAAGAGTTTGAATTTCGAGCTGTTGTGTTTCAATTAATCTAGTTTGTAGGGTGATTTTAGGCAATACTTCATTTTGTAGGGCAGTTAAATTTATTTTTGAGTTACGTTCATTGTCAAGTTGTGTTTTAACTGTGATTTCTTCTATTTTCTGCTCAAAATTAGATTTATGTTCTTCTAACTGTGATTTTACTGTTGAGATGATATGTTCTTGGAATTTGTTATGCTCTATTTCGGAATCAGATTGTTGTTTTGATATGCTGTGAACAACAAATTGCTTCAACTGATTTTGAGAGTCTTCAATTTTTAACATTAGCCGATCATTTAGTTTAGCTGTTTCTTCAGTTAAAATACTTTGTGTTAATTTTATGGCATTTATTTCTGACTTTATTTCAATTTGACTTTCTCTAGTTTCACGTATTTGTGATTCAAATGCGTTTCTACAAGCTTGGATTTCTTGGTAGGTTTCGTTTATTTTATTGTTAAAGGTTTGAATTAGTTTAGCTTCAGTTTGATTAATCTGCAGTTTTGTTATTTCTTGGATTTCTGATTTAGTTTCACGGATTTCTGACTTTAATTCTGCAGTTATTTCTGACTTTAATTCAGCACTGGTTTGTTCAAACTTATTACTCAAGTTGGTCATAAGGTTAACTAACATGTTCATATCGATTGTGGGTGTCTGTACTGGAGGATTTGTGACGTTTAATTCATCAGTTGAAGTGTCGGAATGTGTAAGGAGCTCGTAATTCACATTATGAACGGACTGAGACTGTGTTTGAATTATATCAGCTGTTAGACGGCTGTCTGCAATATCGTCCATCGAGGTTCGGGTAACGTCGTTTAAGTCCGGTTGCATTCGGCACGACGGCACAATTGTGTTTTTGGTCGGTGGCGTTTCGGCTAGAGGCAGTTCGTGTGGCGGAACAAAGGCGGGTAAAGTCGAATGATCAACGCTGTCTGATTGGTCAATGGATCCGGTGAACGGTTGGTGGTCGTTGCAACTTGAGGCTTCTTCTCGGGTTTGTTCTTGTTGTTGTTCTGCTCGTTGCTCAAAATGGCTGCCGTGTGTTCTGTCATTTATGTCATCGTCGGCGTCGTCACTTGAACTCGACAATCTATTCAGAGACGGGTAGTTTCGTTTAGGCCGTAAATTATACTTATTTTCCGACATTTTAATGTAAAATGTGTTAGGTCATGCGTGGTTATTAAATATGTGATGTTGTAGTGTTGATTATTTTGGGAAACCGAGGCAATTACGGGACAAATTAACAATGCAAATTCTTAAATCTAACAAACTTATAGGCTAGTTATGGTGAGAATTGCAATAAAGTTAATGAGCTATTCAAGCCAACACGTTGGTGCGCCAATTTGTAAACTCACCTTATAATATTCATTTAGGCTAGGCCTATTCTACAAATGTTTAAAGTTAATAAGTTAGCAAAGATATGGATTACAAAATGTGTTTTATTTAAACAAATGAACAATTAACATGCAATGAGAAAAGGCTTGACGTTACAATGAAAGGATTGACAATGGTGTATGGGGTTGAAATTAAATTGAAATAAAAAATAAATTTGAATAATAACTTAAAGGTTCAAATAATTTAGATGTGACATCTCTCAGGGTATGGTGTCGTGCTGGCTTGAATGCTAATAATTAGTAAATGTAATAGTGTCCAAATAGGCCTAATTAAGGTGTTGAATTTATAAATCCCAACAATGAAAAATCTAATTTTGGTGTTGTCCAAAAGGTAAGTCCAATTAGCACAAAATTTAAAAGAGTTTAAAGAAAAGTTTATACTTAATTTTGAAGATAATGATTGAGTTGAGTCCTCTTGAGGTTTAGGCTACTATGTGATATAACTTGAAACTGGTCTTCTTGATAAATGAATTTGATTTAACTTAGGTAAAATTTTGAGTCCTTCTTCTAACAATTTCAACTTCTCAATGGCTTCCTTCTCTCTCAATTTCAATGTTCACATCACTGATTGTTGAACACATGGGATCACTTTCACTGCTTCTTAAATTTTGATTCCTTAAGGACTAATTTTGAAATGATATTATAAGAAATTTTGATGTATTGCAATTCTCTTACATATTTAATAAATAATTAGGTTGTGGGCGTTGTAAAAAAAAAAATATATGCTATGAAATGAATATTATTAATGATTAATTGAACATATTAATGAAATTATATAAATTAGGAAAATGAATATTAGGACAGTCTTTCTGAGGAGTGATTATTAGGTGTATGAATAGAAGGTAACATAAAAAAAAATTAATACTAAATAATGAATGAAATGAAATTAAATATTACAGTTTGAAAATATTATTTAATGTTTACAGGCAAATTTTGTTGATCTCTTATAAGCTCCTAAATTTCTTGTTTAGAGAATTTCAGGCACTCGGATTAACCAATAAGCTCTTATGTTTAAAGGATGTTGTTAAAGAAGTTGTGAAACTTTGTGTAGGCTGTGGAGAATTTAATAAAATATCTGACTAGAGTTGTCCTCACTCATAATTGCTGTTTCCTTATTAGATGGGACTGGCAGAGAGACTGATGCCATGTTTCACCAAGTCGCCCTCAGCTATTCCCTTTTCTGACGTGAACCTCGCCTCTCGTCTTGCTCATTCACCTAAGTGGTCGCCAGATAGCAGCACCTCTGAGGTCACTACGCTGCAGCTTGAGTTCCGAGACCTCAGCAGGTCTTGTCATGACTACTCTTTTGAGGTAACTAATTTTTTAATCTAAAGTAGACTCCCTCCCGTTCGGACATATGGGACCATATTGTGAACATAAAAGGTCTAAGATATAAGTATGGCAATAGATCTTGAAGTTTTCAAAACGTTTTTAACCTAAAACAAACATTTCTAGAAAATATATTAGTCATTTTATAAACAGTTTGCACATATTATAGGACCTTAGTGTGAACCATCAGAAATGAATGTAAAACTGATTGTAATGTCTGTCACCTGTGCAAAATTAGTAACCTTTAAGAAGATAATCATGAAGGATATAGTAATAACATCTGTATTCATTTAAAAATCACTTGACAAACAAAGACGTATTTGTTTATGTGGATGCAAACAACATTAGTCTACTTTGGCGAATTTTGATGATCAATACTTGATAGGCTTACTGCATGATCTGATCACAATGCCCAAGAATCAGTGGTTTGAGAATCGAATAATCTTTTTCTCTATAACTAGTTATGGAAACAAGGCTGTATGGTATTAATAAAGTTAACCTTTGGTCAAGGAAACTTTTATATTTAAAGGTTCATTGATGAGTGTACCTAATTATATTGCAGGACATAGCATTCCAAGTGACTGAACATGTCCATGTACTGGAGAAGACTGATGGTTTAGTTCCTATCTTCATTAACCCCAACACTGGAAACTTCCATGAAAACACTGAAATTAAACTAGGCGCTAGAGGTGACAGTTACTATGAATATCTGCTCAAACAGTGGATCCAGACTGGGAAAACACATGAGTTGTGAGTTACATTTCAATGTTCTACTTTAAATTAACCCTCTGCACTCAGTTGGCTTATAGAACTGGCATGGTAGAAATAAGCAGCATGCAGTTGTTTCAACATCAGCTGCCTATGCCACTTGTGTGGTCCAAGGTCTGCTTGGCCACTATTATCAACTATAGTAAATGCGTGCTAATATGATATCCAATGGTATGGGGTTTCAATAAACCGACTAAAAGTCAAAATAAAATGTCGTAAGCCATATTATCGTGTTTTGCTAATAGGGTCAGGAGCAATTGGGAGAGTTGGAAGGGACGGACAGAGTCGGGAGTGTTGGGCAAAGTAGGGAGCGATCTGGAGAGTTGAGAACAAGTGGCAGAGTCAGGAGCAATCAGTAATAGCGTGAGCCATCAGCAAAGTCGGGAGCCGTCGGTAGGGGTTGGAGTGAACAGGAGATGATAAGAGCGTAAGGCAGACATTAGAAACAATAGAATTTCATGGTGTTTAACATTTTTTGTTTAGTCTTTTATTATGCTATTAACAAACAGAAAGCACGATAAAACACAGAATAATGGTACGCCGTGCAATGATTTATCTTTACTTTTTTAAATAGCAATATTTCCGCTAATATTGCAAACAGTTTTAGCATAGTATGTTCAATAATCACTAATCAGACATTTTCCAAAATCTGGCACCATCATAGTCCAAACACGCTAGGTTAGTGAGCATCTATTGTCTGGATTTTATTGTTAGAATTTAACTTTGTTAAAAAGACTAAATATTCACTTTAAGATATGTAAGAGAACTCATCTACAATACAAATACTCATTCCTGATGTTAACATTAAGTGATTTACCTTGTGAATTGATAATTCACATTAATTAAGACAACCTTTGTCATGAAAAAAAAAACTGTTTATTTGAATGAATTGTTTAAATGAGTTTCCAATATAAGGTTCTCATAATTTCCAATATGCATATTGCCTTTATTGTACTTGAGGCTTAAGAAGGAACCAAATGTTCCCCACCCTTGATACTTTCATTATTTTATTTATTTATTTTTAAAGAGGTTGGCGGCCTCTTTTAACCTTGCATTTGCCCCTCCACATAGACTACAGATCTGTGTGTGGAACGGATACAGCAAAGTAAGGGGTGAGTCGGTACAGTACAAAGGTGTACTGATAAAATGTTTGTGGCAGTGACCAGGATCCGAACCCACGACATCGCTGCCTTGGCCTCTAAGTCCGCGTCGCTACCGACTGAGCCACCGACACACCACATTCACATTAATTCATATTGTTAAGCAAATATCATTTGTACAACAACTACTGATTGAACAATCTTTTATATTTTCAGCCTGAAGGAGGATTATTTGAAGGCAGTCGCAGGAATCAAGAAACGCCTTGCGAAGCGCACACCTACTAAAAACTTGCTGTTCATTGGAGAGCTTAAGAGTTCTGGCGGCAGGGAATTTGTTCCTAAAATGGTAAAATAGTATTTGTATGATAAAATCTTTGTAAAAACCAAATAGGGTAACAGTATGATTAATCTACTTATTGATTAAAAAAATGTTATTAACGTTGGTTTCAGTTGGGTTCTAGTACAGTAATGCTCGGAGAGGAAGTAAATAGAGAATGGTGAAATAAAATTATTTATTGAGACGATAACCGCATACATGCAATAGGCCTAGAACATTTCAAATAAAAAATTATAGGTTAAGTTTGAATGGAAGTCTTTCACAAGGACATCAATTACTTCATTTCTGTTGTTTTTTGCCTGCTGATCACAAATTTAAATTAATCTAGAGGTTAAAATACCTTTAATCCGTCAATGTGATCAAATGTCACCGATGAGCGGCGACCGGTTTCAGCCCAGCTGTGGGGCCATCTTCAGGCGATGAAGGAACATAAATATCACTCCGAAGAGGTCGTCATAAAGTCTATAAATACGTCACGAGAAACAACACATAGATACATTATTTACAAACACACGTGTGGCCACAAATTAACTGCGCGGTGGACGGTACGCGTACATTAAGTTGCTAGTCCAGACTAGGTTTGCTAGTCTTAAGTTAAGGAAACAATTATCGATGTGTCCGAAACCGTAAAATATGCTAACGGGTATTTCCTCGATCGCGGGAGATGATAACTGGTGTCGCTTAACCTACCAATAACACTGTTTTAATATGTTGTATGGTATATGTTTAATATGTTGTAAATATTATGCCTTGGAAAAGTTTTGTTTCATAGTTATATTGCCTACCAGTTATTGAAAAAATAAATAATACAATTTCTAACTTACTATTTCTGAATTACATTTTTTAAATACATTAGTTAAACAAATCATGTATCTTTTTAAAGTTTTTTTTTATATAAAACGGCGTGATAAAGCTTAAAGTTGGGTTCTGATAGTAGTTAGTTCTTAAAATTTAGGAATTTTCCTTTAATTCTACTGGAAAACTCCTTTAATTTTCAAACCAGATTTTAATAATTTTTTATCACCCTGAACATAATTTTTTTCCAGCATGGTTCCCTTTTAATTTAACTTCGTTAACAAAGTTTCGTTAAGATCAGTTGGAATAATCTAAAGATTAAAATGTTTATGGAAAAAATATCTGGTTAATTAAGTGATTTGGAAAAACTTTAATTTTTGATTTTCTCCTTATTTTGGTTCAAGAAATAACTTTGTAAATTATGTCCCCACCTTTTTTGAACACCCTGATAAATAAAAAGGTTAAGAATTGTCAGCCATGGTTTGCTGTCTGCCGGCCACACCACACTTTTAATGTCTGTGTTTTTGGCGTCTGTTATTTAAGTCTATACATGTTTTTTTTGAGGACTCCACGACACCAGGGATAGAGACGATTGTTCTAATTAACTATATACTCAGCTGGATAAGATACAAGTAGGTTTGAAACTAGTGGTCATCTGACAAAAGGGAACAATGATCATTCTTTATTACTACAGTTATTAAAACATTTTTATTTAAATCACAACACTCAATAATGCTGTTCTACAGGACCACCTGGTGTGTTTTGTGCCTGGCATGTTGGCGTTGGGGGTTCACTATGGGATGCCGGAAGAGCACTTGTCCATGGCTGTGGACCTAATGGACACTTGTTACCAGACATATGCTCAGAGACCTACGTTCCTAGCTCCAGAGATTACGTTCTTCAACTTCAAGGTAAATTTATGCTATCCAAAATACATTTTTTGATGAACCATTACTTGGGAAATGTGATAATTTCCTTCTCTGTCCTTCCTCTCTCCATTCTCTCACATTCCTCTTGCCTCCAATTTATCAAATTTTCACCATGTGATATCATACAATTTTCTTCAATGTCTGTTTTCATGCTTTGCTCCATACATTTTTTGTTCTGATTAGGTAGCTACTTCGACCTTTTGGCCTAACCCTCATCTCATTACTTTAGCTTTGAGGTTCTCAGCAAAACCTAAAAGCTGATAGACACTAATTCCTCTTATTCCCCTTGGCCTCATGGTCACCCTTCTTAAAATTCTAACTATCTCTGGGTTCTAGAGCTGGATTGTGTTTGTGTGTATGATTCTATTGATAGGTTGATTTGACCCCTGTTGCACAAAGTCTGCATTGGTCTGCTCGGCTGGCTCTTATTCCTCATTCCTTGGCTGTTTAGTGTTTCATTATTGCGCCATGGTCAGACAACAACCAAACCATTAGGCTTATTTCCCCTTTTGGTATGTTGATGAGCTAAATAAAAATTATCTTAATGCCCAATGTCTGTGTAATATATAACAACCTGTGGCTGGGGCTGGGGGTTGAATAAAATTATATTTACAAACATACTACACGGCACACAGAATAGATGGTGAGGCAAAACATACACAGAACAAGCAAAACCAAATTTTGCTTCAATGTGTCAATTTTTCCCCAGAGTTTAGTGGCCACCCTGATAAAATATTACTCACAAAAAAGTTTCTTTTATGATATTCACCTGGTTAACTTTGTTTCAGCCAAACAAGGAGGATGAAAGTCAGCCAGATATGTATGTCAAAACCAACGATGCACACAACTTGCTGCGGCCAGAGTTTATAGAGAGCCTGTGGTACATGTGGGTGGTCACAGGCAATTCTACCTACCAGGACTGGGGCTGGAACATATACAAGGTATGTTGTTGTATATATAAGGTGATTTCATCAGCATCTTAGGTGAATAATTTTAATTGTGAGTAAAGGAAAAAAACATTGATTAAAATAAAAATACTTCTAAATTCAAATAATTAACTGTCGTAATGTACCAGCACTAGCTGGGTAGCCCACTGGTTATGGTGCTCAACTAATATAAAGAGTGTAGCCAGGTCTGATCCTGAGAAATGTCACTAGCTTTTTGAAACATCAAGGTTCAAAGCTGTACCTATCTGTCCTTGGGCTTTTGTAAATGGTCCTGGCTAAGGGATTAGCTGATCTTCGTCAGCTCATTCATTCAACATTCATTGTTCACTCAACTTGACCCTAAACTATGCACAATGTTCTGTTGGCATTGAATGAATTCATCATAAATACCAACAACAATATTGTTGTAAACAACTATATTGTTACCTTGCTACAGGCATTCGAGAGGTACACCAAAGTCCCTGATGGCGGCTACACATCCATCGGCAATGTCAACAACCCTCTAGACACCAGACCACGAGACATGATGGAGTCTTTCTTCATCAGCGAGACGATCAAATACTTCTATCTTCTATTCTCAGACAACAGGAAACTGGTGGACATTGATAAATGGGTGATGAACACCGAAGGACATCCCTTGCCGATATACAAGTCGTGACGAAATAACTCCGTTAGCCCCTAGTCCAATGTGAATTCACATCTAGCTTTTGCAGTCCATCTATTAATAGTACAAATTCGGCCTATAGCGAATTGTTGACTAAGATAATTGCTAGACACAATTTTATAAGCTGAGAAAACTCAAGCTTTTAGGTAATTATTTGATCTGACTACAAGGAATTGTAGCAAATCGATCTGAGATGTGTTAGTAGTTAGGATATACATGTGAGATGATGGTTTTTTGGTTCAGTTGGAATGAAAGCCTATTTTTGCTCAAGGTGAAATTTAAGTGCAGTTACAAAGATTAAAATATATTTTTAGCAAAAGAAAGGCTGACTAAAAAACTTATTGGCTTTAGGGTTCAGGGTTTTGGATTATGTAGGGGATTTTTGTTTGCCTTGGTGGAAACAACAGAACTTCTGGGTCATTTGGTATCAGTGGATTATTTGAGCAAATTTTGCCTGTTAAAGCTTTGTTTTCACGAGATGTGTCGTGGCTTGTCGTGTTGTGAAAGGCCTAGATCTGCCATTTGTCAAGTATAATGTTAGAACCGTTTTTCTGTCTTGCAAATCATCAGATGACTCTACATCTGAAGACCCCTCGAGGTCATCTATAATTGGACAAAACATGAGAACGACGCTTTAGACACAAAATACATATCTCGCTAAGGACAGGTCTGAAGCCCAATTAGCTACTATGCTTAGTAGATTTCATAAAAAATATTACAAAAACCTAATCATCTCACAGAGTTGATTCTGAACATGATCACAAGGCTGTTTAAATGACTGCTAATAGTTCAAATTAAGGTGGCCTAACTGTTGGTGCATGTAATAGAATGTTCATTCACAAATACTCTACATTAATAGTTACTTTTCGTGCAATATAGGTCCTACGGTTCTTACCATACTTTGTTAAGTTTATTTCATTTTATTTGTCTGTTGTCATTTAATTTCGATAAATAGTTTTTGTAGGCTTCTGTAATGAGTGTACTATGTAGAGCGGATAATCTTCATTCTTGTTTTCATTTAAACACATATTTAAAGACGATACTTTTACTACTCAGTTTTCTAGGTAATAAATAGATGAACAGAACTTTTTCTGTAATTAACACGTTCACTGCGGGCGTATCTGATCGGATGTGGGCCGAGCGCTGTTCAGGTGCTGCCGTAACCGATCGGATACGCTCGGCAATGCCTGTCGTATATCTTCGTTTTTGCTATAGCGTCGGTTGAAGGCGGACCTATACCACGTTAGCGTGTAGTGGGTGACTTGATTTTTGTTGTGTTGTAGGTTGGTAGTAAAATTTCCCCATAAAATCCCTGTCTGGCAAACTTAAAAATCAACTTGTTGTTCCGTCTTTCTCCCTTCCAATTGGCAATACAATGGGACCTGCTACGTTCCAAGCAGTGCTGCTATCTGTGAGTGCTTAGTGAACTACGTCGACTCTTGTTATAAAGCAGGACATCACCGCATGTTATTTGCTATTTGTCATACCGAAATATGAGAGCCAATCACCCGGCAATCGGGTTTGTTCGACGCTGCGGGCTGCGCCGCACTGGGGCTACGCCTGCCATATGATGGCCCGCAGCGAACGTGTTAATTAGTTATCAGTATTAAATATGAAGTAAGTAGTTTAATTGCACTGCCTGAGCTTTGCAGGACCTATTTTTATGATTACTAGTCCCACACTCGTAATTTTACATTTATGTTTCCAAACAAAATAGTTTGTGTAGTTTAAACTAGTATCAACAATTTTCATATAATAGTTCCTTGATTAAAATCCAAAGAACAGTCATGGCTAAAAGAAGTTCCCCATGTGATTAGTTTCTAATTATCCTTTGTCACATTACTTTTGTAATGGACTATTTTAAAACGTTTTAAAAAACAAAATAAACCTAGGCGACTAGGGTTATAAATCTGTATGGTGGAATTTGTTCATTATTGTAATAATTTGTTATGCTTGGTTTACTGAGTACGTGTTAAATATTCAGTTAAACAATTAATTAGGCCTAATCTAAGTTTTAATACTTTTACTTATGTAGGGCAGACTCAACAAGTATATCCATTGTTATACTAGCGTCTCATGGTTCTGGTCAGAAACCGATGGGGAGTTTCATTTTCTGCGAAGGAGTGGGGGATTGTGGGAGAGACCCTCACGTTCATTATAAAATTAAACTGTCATAACCTAACCTAACCAACCAAACTTGCTGATAATATAAAAAAGATATAAGATTGAATGAAGGTTTACTAATCGAAAAAATAGTTCTGTTCATAAAATAAAATTATAAATTCCTCAAATTCTAACAAAAGATTTTCAGTTAAAAAGTAATTGCATTCTAAGCAAAATCTTTGACAAAAAGTTAGTGTCACCGGTGGGACTTGTTCTGGATACCTCAGGAACATTAGCCGAGTTCTCTATCCACTACACCACGGACACCAATAGCTGCACTGCGTATCGTTGCTGTAATGGTGTTCTCTCAAGAGAAGAGAGTGATGTCACGCCCCCCACTCCTTCGCTAAAGAGGTTCTCATCGGTTTCTGACCAGGAACCAGAGACGCTATACATAGTCATAGGAACAATGATTCTACTAATATTGATTATGAGAAGTATAATAACAATTATCAATACAATACTTCTTATTCTTATTGATTAAAGTGACTAAGACAAGTTATTGTTCAGGGTTTCTTTTGCTCATATTGTTTTATTTGTTATTGAAGTATTCTGTGTTTTGTTTATGTCTTTTACAGCTAGAGTTCGTTGTGTATTGTTATTTTCCTGTTGCTATATTGATTTTGTGACTTCTTTTGTTTGTTTTTCTTCAATCTTTGTTTCTTATAGTGGATGTTATAGTTGACAGACATAACTTTTATGTATGTAAATATAAATAATACCAGAACCAATGATAATGTTGTGTTTAAGTGTCTTTTTTATAGTTTTTGTTTGTTTGGTGATATTTGAATTGCATAGTAATCCATACTTGTGTGACGAAACTAAGAGATATTCTGCCGAAATAAAAGCTAGATGTGAATATGATACCAATACGTTTAATAAATTTGTGTATACTTAAAAGGTGTGATATAATGTTTTGGGCTTTGACAGATCTCTTGTTATTGAGGTTCTCTCAAAGGTCAAAATCTTACTGTGTTTGTATTCTTAACTTTGTTGATATATTCAAGATGTTAGGAAGCTACTAAAGTTAATACACTGTGTTTATTAGTGTGTGATATCACTATAATAGTTTTAATAGTGCGAAAACTATCTTATAAAAAACAAGAATCTCTAATCTAGATCAATAATTATACAGAATCTGTAATCTCTAATCTGAAAAAGCTTTACATTTTGTAGCAATAATTAGTGATATAGAAAAATGTTAATTCTGATTTTTTTCCAAGCAAAAGTGTTCTGTTCACAATGTAAACAAATAAATTTTCTGTTTACCCTGATAATAATATTGTAACTACAATTTATCAAGAATATCTATTTTAGAAAAACATTTTATTGTTATTCTAAACTTTTGTAGGCCTAATTGTGAAATAATTTTTGTTACTAGCAAATTGATGTTTTCTTTACTTTAAGAAAACTCATATATTTTCAAAGGAAAGAGGTTTTTGGAATTTCACTGTGTACAATCATTGAGGAAGTGTTCTCTGTCTGTTTAGGTTGGGTCATCATTGGCTAAAGTTTCAGTGCCGAAGTTCAAGATCCCAATCTCTTGTGTGAACCTTGATTTACACTAAGGTGCAGCTTTTCAAATGGCTAGAGGGAGATTCAATTCCTCCCAATTACTAATGGCAATTTCCCCCCTCATAATGCTGTTTCAAAGCTCAAATTAAGGTGTTGCCCTTTAGGAAAAAGGTAATACCTCTTAGCCAGAGAAAAGGGTGTGTTTTTTCATTGGCATCACTTCTCAAAAGTTCTACTGTAAATTCTTTTTTTGAAGACTTCCAAAACCTAACCTTTGTCCCAAAATGTATTTTGTGTTACACTTCCCCTGGCTAGGCTACGTTAGCACTGACCTAATAAAAAAAAGTACAAGATCTATTAACTTGTTTAGCAATATTCTTGTAATTTTAACTTGAAAGTATGTTGAAAAAATGTTTTGCCTTGGTTTTTATGATTTTATCTCTGACACACACTGTTAAAGGGGTTTCATGAAAATTAGCTCTTGTTTGAGGCTTTTGTATAAAGTTTTTTAGTATGTTCTCTAAAATGTGTTTTATAATTTGTTTAAAATTTTTTGGTGTTTATACATATTTTTGTTATCCCATAAGTTTTGTTAGATACATTACGAGAGGGACCTACCCGAAACCAAAAGAAGGATATTTCTTGGTTTTCCCTACTAAAAGCCATAAAATAGTTTAATCAACTTTTAAATAAAATCTGTAACGTTAATTTTGGTACAAATATTTTTCATCGTTTTGCTAAAATGTTTACAACTTTTCCATTATACAGTTCTGTAAAAGTATGCTTAATTTGTCCGATGGGTAAAAACTGTATGCAAACTCCCTGTAAGATGTATAATTTTATTAAGTTTCTTAAACTACCTTCACCTTCAATAAGCTGTCTACATTTTTGTTTAATCTCACTGAGGTCTTCTCATTTTAATATCTTTTGTTTATATTTTACTTCTAAAAATGGCTGTGTAATGTTGTAAAGTAGTTGTACTGCCTTTACACATCTGTTATTGGATCTGCTATGTTTAGTTCTAAGTCCTCTGTTAAAGTAAAGAGACCATGTATTATAGCAACAAAGTTAGGCAATGTAAGGTGGCATTTTCACTACCCTAGTCCAATTCAGACTCTGTTGTAAGAGTCTTAGCTAAAGAACTGTTCGTACTTAGGTGATTGTTGATTGTTGTACAGTTGTACCATATTTATGAGGAATTGTGTACAGTTAGTAAATAAATAAATTTATGTTAAAAACTCACTTTGGATGATTTGTTTCCTGTAGATTTAAGGCCGGCGCCACACTATCCCGTTAAGCGGGATGCGGCTGAGCGGGAAATGCAGGGGGGGGGGGGGGGGTGATGCGTTTTTACCACATTGACATTGCCCTGTCACACTGTCTTGTTCTACCGCAACAATTAAACATCGAGTGAAAGCGCATGCGAGCATCACATGCACTGTTGATAGCGACAACATTTCGATGTTGTACAAAGTTCAATTTGTCTTTGCTCTTGAATTAAGCAATGCAGGCAAATAGCAATGTGCTTATTAGTCAGCAGGTTTGCTTCAGGTTTTTATTTTTTTTATTAATAGGACTGTATTATTGATGTACTTACTTACTTACTGCCGTGGCTCTTGGTACCCAAGGTGGTACTTTGCCTCGCCAACACACTGCCTCCAGATTTCTTACCATTGCCTCCTCTTCCCTTCTTCTCAGCCTTCTTAGGTCTTTTCTAACCTGGTCTTGCCTTCTCAACTTGGGCCTTCCTGGTGGTCTTCTGCACTCCGGATTGTTCAAAAGGACGTTCTTGACTAAGGAGGCGTCCTCTTTCCTTAGTAAATGGCCAGCCCATCTCATTCTCCTACCTCTCACCTCGACCACTATGTCTGGGTCCATATATAATTGCCTCAACTCCGCATCCGCATTGTGTTTTATCCTCCACTCTCCATCTTCAAAGGTTGGACCATATATTTTTCTCAATATTTTGTTCTCAAATACTATCAAACGTTTTTCTGTTTTTTTTTACTTAACACCCAATTTTCTGAGCCGTATAACAGAACTGGTCTTATAATGGTTTTATATACAGGGTGTTGAAAATGTCTGGAACCAACATTATATCTCGTGAGTGGTTAAAAAAAAACAACTGATATTTTGTGTACGGATATACTATGGTTTTACCTATCTTTTGGTGCCTTATGAAAATTTTTACCACTTATAGGGAACGTCCTGTGGAGGATGCAGTAAAAAGTTTTAATAGAAGCCTATGGTAAATGATACATCATTTTAAAGGCCATGTTTTTGTGAGTAAGGAGCCACAAGTTTCATCTCAAAAGGACCATCCTAGCAAAAAATGGCGACTGTTTGAAATTTAAAAAACCACAGGGAATTGAATTTTTAAATTTCAAACAGTCGGCATTTTCGCTAGGGTGGTCCTTTTGAGATGAAACTTGTGGCTCCTTACTCAGAAAAAAATGGCCTTTAAAATTATGTATCATTTACCATAGGCTTCCATTAAAACTTTTTACTGCATCCTCCACAGAACGTTCCCTATAAGTGGGTTTTTAAATTTCAAACAGTCGCCATTTTTGCTAGGGTGGTCCTTTTGAGATGAAACTTGCGGCTCCTTACTCAGAAAAAAATGGCCTTTAAAATGATGTATCATTTACCATAGGCTTCCATTAAAACTTTTTACTGCATCCTCCACAGGACGTTCCCTATAAGTGGTAAAATTTTTCATAAGGCACCAAAAGATAGGTAAAACCATAGTATATCCGTACACAAAAAACCATAGTATATCCGTACACAAAATATCAGTTGTTTTTCTTTAACCACTTACCAGATATAATGTTGGTTCCAGACATTTTCAACACCCTGTATACGGAGTTTTGTTTTGTGTGATAGTATTCGAGAGCTTAATAGTTTGTGGGATGCTGATAAACTTCTGTGTGCTTTTATTGATGTAACATACTAAATTATGTTACTTTTTGTTGAAAGCATTAAATTGTTCTCTTTTGATCTGTAACATTTTTTTATAGTAAGCTACTTTGTTTGACATATGTTTTCCTTTCCTCTAGTACTTTGTTTAACTTATGTATTATTCTAGTACTGTACTTTGTTTAACATCTGTTTTCCTTTCCTCTAGTACTTTTTAAACTTATGTTTTCTTCTAGTACAGTACTTTGTTTAACATCTGTTTTCCTTTTCTCTAGTACTTTGTTCAACTTATGTTTTCCTCTGGTACAGTACTTTTTTAACTATGTTATTTACCAAATATTTCTTTATTAATTCTTGTAAACAGTATAGTACCTTTGACTATTAATACAACAGTCAATGATAGTACCCAATAGCATCCAATAGCCTACTTTGTTCACCTAGTAGTAAGTTTTATTTATCTACATTTAAATTTATAATATTTTCAAGAGGATCAGTTCACCACATATCAGACACCTTTCCTGCTGTATGGGTAATTTGTATGTATGCTTTCAAACTACCATATATAGAAAAAGTAATCTTTTAAATACTACCACTAGCTTATAGCCTAACTATTGCAATAAGATATGTATTCATTCAATATGGATTTTAACATGTAGAACAGTTATGTTTGGCAATATAAAATGTAAAATACAAAATTACCTTAGTGACAAGGTGAAGTCGTAAATTTCATTAATGTGACATTTTGCAAGAACTGCTTTTAGATACAAATTTAGAGGAAGAATACATTTAAATAAAAGGCTAACAATTTCTGAATATTTAAAGCCAGTTCAAGTAAGTGCAATCTTTAAACTCAAGATCCTAATAATGATTTTCCCCGAATCCACCTCAAATGTTTTTGAGGAAGCATTGAATTGGAACTAATAAAATACTCGATTCCAATCACATTTACCCCTCCTTTAGCTTATTTACTTTTCTTCCCATTTACAAAACTCTGTCTGTTCTTTGATAGCCCCTTAGCTTGGGCGTTCATAAGTTATCAAATATAATTTTGGTGCTGGTAAAAACATTCTTTTTATTTCTACTGTTTAATAAACATGCATTGTAAAATAGTTGTTATACCTGGTAAAGAGAAAACGTAGAATAGTTCAGGGTAGTGTTTTTGAAGTTAGATTACACATTATTTCTTGTAAACACTAATTGCATGATAAATTAGACAACTCTTTAATTAAGCAGCCTTCAAGAACAAATACGATCTTTTTAAAATGTAATTTGTTCTTAGATTTAAACTCATGGGGTGAAGTGAAAATATTTGATGAAACCCCATTTTTAAAAGTACGGTATTTTATTTGAAATTCAATGTAGTTTTTCCAAAGCCCTCAGCGCCTTTTCTGAATAGCAACTCAGTAAACTTATAATCAAGTCACAATGAAATGATTTTAAAGAGTGAAATACAGCAATGGAGAAATTAAATGTCTAAATAATTACGATTAAAATGTAACAGAGTAATCATGGGAAGTATGGAATGATGTCAGGGGTTTGGAGAGCTCTGAATAAGTCATCTGACTGTGAAGGATGGTATAATTGTTAATGATTGTGAATGATGTTTCGACTAAATAGAAGACAATGACTTTGACTGTGATGTTGTTGTACCATAATATTAGTAACAACGATAAAGAACACGATAACTCGAGTGATTAATTGTCCGATTTTAAACAAATGTGAAAAGAATTTGTAGAGCTGGATAAAGTTGAATATGCTTGTGAACCAGTGAGATCAAGTCATGAAAACAGGGTGTTATACTAGGGCTATAAGTTTCAAAAAAGTGTAATGCCAGTGTATGTAAATGAACAATAATTATGGCCATCGTGTACAGCTTAAATGAACAAATAATTTTGTATATTAAAGCATTGTCGCATTACAATTAAGGGGGAAATTCCCAAACACTGCATATAAAACTATGTTATTCTAACGGAGATAAATTAAACTGTTGTAGTTTGCTAACATAGAATATTTTCTCATCCTTTCACAGCAGAGTATATTATGAGGAGGGGGAAGTATAAGCAGTAACTCAGTCTAAGCAGTGAAATAATGTCTAGACGATTTTTTCTGCTCTTTATGGGTGACATTTCCTGACAGGCGCCAGAAGGGGGAATATCTTCCTAATGAAAGTTGATTATCCTTACACTGGCTCATTATATTCATCAGCTTTACCAACAATAAGCTACATTGTGTTTGTAAGCTTGAGCATAGCATTTTATTAAACTTTTTATATCATTAAAAATGTGCTATTTATTTAAAATTTTGATTTTATAGTTCTTGATTCATGTGGGAGTTGGCTAGGATAAAGAGCAACATATTTTGTAGATGCAGTACTATGATTAACAACGGATACCATCGTACACGTAGACATCTCACCTATAATTCTCTATGGATCAGCTATAAACAATTTCATACCGGTACTCTTCAGACCATTGGGTAAAATAATAAGCAGTTTGAAATGTAAACTACTGAATAATGTACAGAAGCACACTTGTGTATTGATTTAAGGCATTTACTATATTTAAACTATACAGCAGTGTGTATGTCTAAAACCTAACTGTCATGAAAATACTGTATACCACTACTTAATACGAAAATCTGGTTGGCCTATACAGTACTACAAAAATCGCGAGAAGTTAATAATACTAACACTTGTATACCAATGTGAACTCCCATTATTTTACACAAAAACAAATATTACTATTATTATTATATCTATATAAATAAAATTAGAGTTTTGTCTGTACTTTGCTCAGAATTATATACTTTTAGGTTATTTTTACGTTTTATACATTAAAGAAGCAGAAACGAGTCTTATCTCTATTTCTGCCTGTCTGTCTGTCTGTCTTTCCCTTTGTCTGTAACACTCAAGATGGCATTTTACGCAATCTTCTCCGTGAAAACCAGAGTACCTATCAAGATCCAAGTTATTTTAATGTATTCACTGGATTGGCGAGAGTGTCTTTAGTGATTTAAATATAGCCTCAATACTTTGTAAATAAAATTACGGACGTTCAAAAATGCAGTTTTGTGTGATTTTTGTCAAATTTTCGTTCAATTTTTATCACCTAATCGTCTATTAAATAAGGAACAGCTGTTCGGATCAAGATTATTTTTTCTAGCTGTTAATGATATGTTTACAAATGTTGTTTACTAATACCGCAACCATTTCGAATCACGTTTTGAAAGCAAATCCCAACCAAGTGAGATTAAAAACGTTTTTCTTAGATAACGGATTTAATTAATCGCAAGTGCAATAATATAGTCTAATAGTGTAACCGTAAATGAAATTAAATAACTAGACATCGTCCAAATCGGAACCAGAAATTCTTTGAGTATAAAATGTTTCTTGAGTTTTGACAACCAGAAAGGAGACCTTGAATCAGTGTTGTATAGGCCTGGACACTGAAATGATCGTCGCCAATAGCTTACGAAAAAGGTTTCCACTCATTGACGGCGATTCAATGGCGGTTGTGTAAAGTGTAAAGTAAAAAATCACAAATGCAGTGGGTGATTGTAACAGAGGTTTAACAAAGGAAGTGCTAAACTCGCTTTTCCAATGTGTCACTTTCTGTCAGTAGTGGCGAACTAGCAAAGAGACATCACTTTAGGCACGTTTTCCCCATAAGAATAACATGGGGATCATTTTTTGGCCACCAAAACCAAAAATCCTGATCTTTGCCTAAATATCCCTATATAATTGTCAAACCTTATTCCTTACTTATTCCCCATAAATATATTTGATATTAAGCTAAAAAGCTATTTCTTATATTTATTGACCCTTACAAGTGTAAATTTAGAGTAGAGGCAATAGAAGAATATGACGTCACTTGGGGCGTTTTTCCCCATAAGAATAACATGGGGATCATTTTTTAGCCACCAAATCCAAAAATCCTGATCATCGCCTGTACACCCCAATATAAATGTTCAATACCATTGTATAACTTCATTACTATTTCAAATCCACATGCATTCACAAGTATATTCTCAAAATCATCAACTTGACAGTGCGAGGTTTGCACGTGCTCCCAGCTCACGGCGCGCTCCCTTGGACATCCTTAGTGGAAATCCATGAATTCTGACTACTTGGGAACCCAAGCCATTTGACATACAATAAATCACCCTTCCTTCTAATTACCTTTTCTATTAAATACATGTCTTTATATTTGGTCTTTAACAACTCCTCTGTATAGAAGCCTCCCCTGATTATATTGCCATTTTCATCTTTCAAGATATAAGTCACAGGCTTTGTATTCTTAACTTCTGCTATTGTAAATAGCTCACCTGTCCAATTTGGGGTATAACCTTTACTAAAAACATGTTTATACTTGGAAATTCTCACGCTATCACCCACCTTATATCTTGGCTTCTTAACTTGCACTACTTTAGAAGTCAACCTCTCATGCACATATTTACTATTCTTAATATTCACTTGGTTAGGCTTCATTCCTATAGATCTATGCACCTTATTATTATATTTTCGAATTAACTTTGGAAGTAAATCCAACCATTTATAACTCCCCTGAGCACTAAATTCCCTATATAACCAATTCTTTAAAGTTCTCTGAAACCTCTCCACAATTGCAGCCTTAGTTGTAGAAAATGTGTGATAGTGATTAATATTTAAGTTTTTCATTAGTTTGCTAAAATATTGATAAAAAATTCTTTTCCATTGTCAGATTGAATGTTTTTAACCCCCTTTGGTAGAATGGTTTTAATGGCTTCTGTAACCACCAACCCTGTCTTATTCTTTAGCGGAGCAGCATAAGCTTTTTTAGAAAATGTATCTATTAAAGTTAAAATATATTTATTGCCAGAATTTTCTCTAGCATAGTTTTGCATATCAATTAAATCTATTTGTAAGGTTTCGTTTATACCTAATACTTTAAAAGATCTTCTAATGAAATTCTTTCTTGCAGGCTTATGAAGTTCGTATGCAATTTCATTCATTTTTTATAACATCACTCTTTCCTTGTACTGTAAATATATTACCATTAGCCCCAATCAATAGATTATCTTCCATTCTTTTAAATACATAGTTTTCTGGTATATAAGGTCTATTATCTATATACTTAAATCCACTCAAAGATGTAGGGTCGGCAACTAATAAATCAGGATTGTATTCCATCAAATTAAATTTTCTTCCTGCATATACAAATTTTGATCCATCATAATACATAGCTTGTGACATTAAACAAATATCATCTAAATATTCCCCCTTTGGCAGATTCCTTATAAATTGTTTTTTGGCATCCCAACATTTTTCTTTTTTATCAAAAGTTATAGTCTGTTCTTTTGTAACACAGTCAGTGTCATCAACGGTGGGTTTTACACGTACTAACCTTTTATTATTAAAATCCCAATAGCCTGCTTCCATTTTTGGAACTTGTGAAACATTCACAGCATCTTTACTATCTGTACCTTCCATCAAATTGCTAAGTTTCTGTTTCTTAGCATTCCAAACACCATTCTCTGATTCTAAAAATTCATAATTATTATTGTCTTGTACAAATGTACCACCGTCTTTACGTATTAAAGTCTGTTGTAAAGTGGGCACATCATCTAAACTTTCACCTTTTTTCACATTAGTAATTTTCTGTTTTTTAGCATTCCAATTTTTATTCTTAGATTCTAAAAACTCATATTTAGTTTTACCTTGTAAAAAGACATCACCTTTTCTAGTTAATGTCTGTCCCAAAGTTGATACATCATCTACAATCTCCCCATCTTTAACATTACCAATTTTACGGTTTAAACCATTCCAACTATCGTCTTGTAAATTTAAAGTAGGTTCATGACTAGCCCTGGGTTCTGCAGGCTTATTATATGGATTATATAAACGATAAAATTTATCTATAAACATATTTTTATTTAATAAATAATACCACTTTCTCTCAATTCCTCAATAATGGAATCTATTTCATTATCCACTCCTGAGTTACCGGCTTGGCGACTTAGCCAAAGAAGTCTTAACCTATCTACAAGCTCATTAGGATCATCCCAATAAATATAGTCTATTTTATTACCAGTCACTTGTCTCAAACCTTCACCAACAGATTTAAATAGAGGTTTAATTATATTAAGATATTTAGTATGTCTATTACTTGAAATTGGTGCACCATCTTTGTAACTCTTTAAATGCCCATTTGTAGCTTCCAAAATTTCTTTATAATTTTGCAAATCAGCCGGAGTATAATCCTCAGGTTCTTTTAAAGTTAACAACTGCCACAAGCCTTTTGTCCCCTTGTAAGTTTTATTTGCAACTGTAACATCATCATTGGCAATATCAACTTCCTTATTTCCAATAAAAAATTTATTTGCTTCTCGTCTAATACCATATGTAGTGTCTGTCATACTACTTTTACTGAGGTAATTTCCTAAATAGTCTGATGCTAAAAGACCAAAATCTAATTTCTGTGGGGTGGATTGTTGTAATCTTGGTATCATTGATATTCTAGATGGAGTCATTGGGAGTATCTCCATTCGAGGCCTCTCTGTTTTGGCGATTTTTTTTAATTCTTGTAATGGCTCTATTAAAGGTTGGAATGTTTGGAACCTCTCTTCAGCCTCTAGAAATTTGCCACGTTTTAAAGCTCTATATTTCTCTCGTATTTGATTTGCAGAGTCAACCAATTCTTGTTGAATGTTTTTCATCTTTTATTTAAATTTTATTTATCTCATTTGACAAAGGATTGTACTCAAACACTTTATCATGTATTATCAAACAATATGCAGATGTATTTGCTGGTACATTTTCTGCAGTTTCAATCTCTAATTTAATATCAACAATTCCTTCCTTCACTGTTTCGTTCTGTCTAGAACAATCTATTACAATTAGTGGATATTTCTTCATAAACTCAGCCCTACTAATCATAGGATCTGGGATAGTATTGTAGTAAGTCTCTCTAAACCTCATAAACATCTCATAAGCTTTAGAGACATCTCCATTTTCAAAATCGAGATTTAAATCACTATAAGGATAATATTCAGAGTTTAGAAATACTTTGAGATTTTTTAACTTACAGTGATCAAATTCATCAGTTCTTTTTCGTGCACTATTATCCCTTGCTGTTTGAAAACCAAATATAATATACCTAGGCTTCTCCAAACTTGAAGATGTCTTTACTGACCATGTATGTCTTGTAGTATTGGGATATGATGGAAGTTCATGCAACTCTAAACTTCTAAATGCAATTTGCAAATTTTTATTTTGCAATAACATCTTTTGTAATTGTAACTTCTCCCCATCTGATGGTGTCACATGTGGCATCACCCATTGAATTGAGTTAAGTGTAATTTTGGGAATCATATCAGCAGTGCCACTGGCTGGAGCACTAGCAGTTGTTAATATACAATTCAAATCATTTTTGGATCTTTTCAACACCAATTCTTGTTTGACATTTACTAATACCTTATTAAAATCCTCAAATACACCCATTAACAGCTCTAATGGCAAACATGTACTAAACTTACCACCTTTATGGAAATCTTTAAAATTTGTGTCAGAATCAAATGCCACATTTGACAATTTAGTAGTTTTATTGTAAGAGCTCAATATTTTCATAAGACTAGAAATTCCTGGGTTTCTTACAATGTCTATTTCTTTACCTGCAACTTCGTATCTAATTTCATCAAATAAGAACGCAAATGCATTATTTATAAAATGACCTTTATCATGATTTTCAATTTCTCCCTTAATATACAGATAACTCCTACATGGGAGAGTTAGCAAATCTTGATTATTAATACATATTCGAATTTCATCAGAATTATTTATTGCCAAAGTGTTGTGGGGAACATAGGAGTGATTTGTAATTTTAACCACACTATCGTCGAATTGGGATTTCCCTGTAACATCTAGAAAATCTTCCATTTTTATTAATAGAAATTTTTAACTTTAGTCCTATTGACTTTAGGAACCTAGCATTTTGTACACTTATAGATAAATTCTTATAAATTCTCATATCTTTTTTATATGACAAGTAATTGTAGTTTCTTCTCCGTTAAAGTCAATTGCCTTGTCGTGTTGATCGGCAAATGTAATACTGACAACATCTAAACTTCTCTTATTTACAGGAAAATATATAATATTTCTTGGAACTTCGATAATTTTGTAGCCAGGAGGAGCTTCTGGATAAAAGCTATGTATGGTGTGTGATTTGTTTCCGTTTAAATAGGACCCGTTTGCAATATTACATTTTACTCTAATCACATTTACATTATTAATGTTTATTTTATTTGTAGATTCAAACTGAACACCAGGAGTAGAAACACCTTTAAATCCCAATAAAACAGACCCTAAACATGGTTTTGTAAAATCAAACACGTGGTTAGAAAGTAATGTCGCTTTCATAGTTTTATTATTAGCTGTAAGGAAAAAGTCTGGGATTTGCTTTTGAATTTCCTTTGCTAGCTCAACCACCTCATATGTTCCTTCAGAAATTTCTATTGTAACTGGAGCATTGTGGTCATAATAGAAAACATCATCACCTTCTCTAATGGTTAATTTGTTGCCTTTAAGTTGATTTAATTTTGGAATAAGCCCTTTGAATAAAAGTTTAGATTTAGTATTAATTAATGCTTCTCCATTTTTATCTATTATAACTTTAAGTTTACCATTTAATAACTGGTTTAAATCATCGACAGAGATCTCTCCTTTTGGTAATGTCATTTTCTCTACTTTGTAATATGTTAAAGTATTTAGTGTTTTTTTAACATTAAATATAGAATTATAACTTTGAAAATCTACCAATCCAATTACATAATCATCATTTAATTCTATGGGAGGAAAGAATACTGACTTTAGCTCTGGCTCTGTACCCGAAAATGTTATGGTAAATGAATCCATTTTTATAAAGAAATATTTTTTATGAATGATAAACATAAAATTCCACAAATAGAACTATTTAAATCTTGTATTTGATCGGTTGTATAGAATATTTTATATCCCTCAAAATATTTAATTACTTCTTTTGGAGGTTGGATTCCAAATGGATCAAAATAAATTACAATATCCTTATTTTTACGATAAGCTGTCCAATGTGTGCCAGATGAACTGTCTAAATTAACTATTCCGCACTCTTTTACTCTTGGTGTTAGATTTTTTAGCTCGTTTTTTAGGTACACCCCCCTGAAGTGAGGCACGTCTTTTGCGGCCTCTAACAGCTGATAGTTGTCCATCTTTTTTATTAAATTTTAATCCCATTCCCATTTTTGCTTTTGCCTTCATCAAATTTGTCACGGCATAAGCAGCTGCTCTTTCAGCAAGATTTGCATCATTGGCCGTTACTCTAGTCCAAGCTAAGTCTGCTAATCTCATGTCTGCTTTGTTCCGAGCAGCAGTATCAGGATTATTCATGTAGAATATGTCATGCTCTTTACAATAAGAGTCTAGTTTATTTTTTGGAGGTACATTTTTAGCTAAATTCTCACGTACATTCGTCCCAGGTCCACAGTATTGATATGATGGTATGTGAAGTGGAAATGGAAGGTTATTTATAAGAGTATTCAATAACCCTCGACCCCTGTAAGGCTTTAGGAATAAACCTTTGCCCTTTTTACATGTTTTCTTATTATCATTTTTTACCATTTTTATTATATAAAAAATGTCTTTTATTCAACAAAAACATAAATTTAAAATATCACATACTAAGGAGTATATACCAAAGAAGTTGGGTCTATTTCCTACCAATATTCGATGTGTTATTTGTGGTCCAAGTGGAAGTGGGAAGACGGTTGTAATTTACAATTTAATTGTAAGAAAGGAAGGATTAAAATTTACAAACTTATATTTAATATCTAAATCATTAGAACAAGAAAAATATAAAAAAATAATTGAAATATTTAGTTTGTGTGATGAAGTGAAATTACACACGTTTACTGACTGTGAAATCACACCAAATGATGTAAAATCACAGTCAGTTGTTGTATTTGATGACATAAATAGTCCAAATATTACACAATTTTTCTCAATGGGTCGACATAAAAATATTAACTGTTTTTACTTGTGTCAATCTTACAGCAAAGTACACAAACATTTACGTGATAATGTAAATTTCCTAATATTATTCAAACAAGATGATTTAAATTTAAAACATGTATATAACAATCATGTTGGTAATGACTTTTCATTTAACCAATTTAGAAATCTCTGCCACCAATGTTGGGATAAAACTAAATATGGCTTTTTCGTAATAGACAAAGAAAGGTCAAAGAATAATGGTAAATATAGATTTATGTTTGACCAATTCTATCAAGAGGATGGTAAGGGTAAATAAATAAAAGACTTTTATGTATGAAAGTTTTTTAACATTTGTATTTATTATATATCTACACATACAATTCATGTTTGATCAATTTTATAATGACCAAGCGCAAGAGTATTAATGCCATCTTCAAGAATAAACCTCTTGTCATCGTCAAAGGATAGTACTTTCTTGTTCATGGTCAAGGTTTGAAGATGATGATTTGTAGATTTAATTCTTGTCACATTCTCATAGTAATCTTGCCCAGTTGCAAGACAGTTCAAATAATGTTGATGTCTGAGGAGATGTTTAACAGTGGCACCATCAGCTCCTTTAGCTTTCTTCACCTCTAAAGCTTGCTTGTCTTCTTCATATAACCATTTTAGAGGAATGTAAGAATATAACTTTGGTCTTAAACCACAATATTCATACATAATATGACCACCTAATTCATCTTTAAACTTTCCAGTGACTTTTTTATTTTTATCAGAGTATAAGAAATGGTCTTTACTATATCCAGAGGTATCAAAATAGTGCAAGTCACATTCTATTTCCTTGTAAAAGTCCTCTGTAACTATAGCATACATTAAAGAATCTGTATCTGTCATTAGAAATCTTTTATTCTTAAATTTTGACATATAGTTATAGTGGAAATCATACATTATTACTTTACTAATATCCAAAATGGTCATTCCCAAATATATTGGTTTATTAAACTTTACAACTAATTTATTTAAATGTATAGCATGTAAATTGTTATCAAACTTTTTGCTACAGTCAAACCTTGGATTAGTGACATATTTTGTTAATAGTGACTCATCCTTGAGATATATATCACGAAACTTGCATTGATTCATGATTGTTCGACCAAAGAGACTATTATTTAACAATTTATAAAAGTCTTTTTCGAAATCAGTTTTAGCACATTTGCGTTTTTCAATATTAAAATTAATATAGGGCGCAAGCCATTTAGACTGTCTAAATTTTAAAATTCTATGGTATTTTGTAACAATCAAACCCAATTCCTCATATTTTTGTAATGCTTTATAATGTAAAATATATTTAGTTTTGTCATTTAAATTCGGCATTAATTTGCCATTCATTTTCTCAGGTGCTAATGGGTAGTCATTATGTAAATCATGTAAGCTTTTATCATATTTTAAATCAACTTCTAAAATGTATCCAAACTCATCATTTTGATTGTATTTGTAGTCTATCTCATTAGTCCAACGAAATCCATCCACAGGTAGTGGCTCACACATTGCTGTGGAGTATAGCGAGTTACAATCTAAATATATTAAATACACACTTTCTTGATTGGGGTCATAGTGTTCGCCCATATATCTATTATTGGCTTTAGCATAACGTGTGGAAATCATACTGACTCCTCCTCTGATTGCACTTTCTATGAACAAATGCATGTCAATATCTTGAAATAATTGTAATTTTATACCGGTCATTCTAAGACAGGCCTCCCATGTTAGTCCAGGGAGTGAATACATATGTACGGGGTCAAGTTTATAATCTTTTAAACACAGGTCTCTAAATGTCTCAAAGACATCAGCCAGTAGCAATACATCTGTTTTAAGATATAAATCATGATATTCTTGTAAATTATTTATATTAAAATGGGTCCAGACATTTTTAGCATGTTCATATTCATTGGGAGAGATATGTTCTTTAGTTAGAGTACTGTAAAATGCTTCTATAGGAGGGAGATACTCTGCAAACTTATCTGGTCCCGTCATATATTCATAGGGAAATACGCCTTTACGTTGTAGTAGTGGATCGTCTATGAATCTAAATGTATTTAAATTGGAAGCTAATTTGATAATGGAAGGGACAGAAAGTTATAGGAATCTAAAAATATCAAATCATCAACAGAGAATGATATATATTTTTCCATATCTTTAGCTATACAATTTAATTTACGTTTATTAAACTTTCCCAAGTGTTGCATTATTAAATGTCCATCGTAATTTTTCAAGTTATGGAAGAATATTGGGATTTTCTTTGTTACTTTATAGTTTAAATTACAATCATTGTGGGCAGCTCCACGGTATTGCCCAGAGGAATGGCAATGATCTCTCACCCTATCAAAATATAGGGGCTTTTCACAAATATGACAATGTGTTGAGTTTTGGAAAGACGCCTCTTGCTCTGGAGTCATTTGAAGAGGATTATATATTGCCATTTGATTTTTAATATAATCATAAGTCTGAAATAATCTTTCAAAAAACACATCCATAACATTTGTACCACTGTACAACTCTTCAGAAATAATTTTTGAATCTTTTACTACGACAAATGCAAATCCCGATGGAGTATGTATATTAGAGTTTATTAAGCACTCAAAATCTGCATAAATAACAAATGGGGCTTTAAGTTGATATTTATAATTTTTAAATTGTAATGTATCTTGTTTAGACATTTCCACTCGTTGGGCATCAAAGTTTTTACAATACGTTGTGTGACGTTCTAATATATCATTAGTGTAAAAATGTTGCAAACACAACTTGCAAAAATGCTTCTTATGGTCATATTTTGTAGACCGCAGCATTAACTTACCAAAATCACGAATTAAACAATAATGTGATTTACGACCTTCTTGTAATAATAATAAATCGATGTGAGTATTACTATTCAGTTTGGTTGTTCTTAATGGATATACACATTTCTGGTCTTCAACTCCAAATACATTTACACTTATATTATTTTGTGTTTCAAATTTATCTATATCAGATATTTTCACAGGATACTTTATGTTTGTCATATTCAGCTGACCTATGTAGGGTACATAGCTGGAGACTCTATTAGCATTTTCATTAGAGTTCCTTGGATATAAAGCTGCTAATATCGACCAAAGGAAGCATTTATTATCAGCATTTTTGATATTTAACACTGCATGTTTCGATTGAATAGTTTTTGGTGTGGGAATGTATGACTTTGGAGTTAGGGGCTTATACTTGTAAACATGTAACTGCCAATATTTAGTATGGTCATAAATCCATCCACTGCCTTGGGCTTGATATTTGTGTATGGATGCATCAATCTTTAAAAATGCATTTTCAATTTGAGGCTTTAAATCTCTCTTCTCAATAGTTAAGGTAGTAAGGCTTCTAAAATTTGCAATACATTCTTTTTCATTAACTAATTGTCCATTTTGATCCATTGAATATTTTATAAATTTGATTCTCCTTACTAAAGTCCATTTTATTGGCAGAGGACAAGACTGAAGAGTATTTTTAAGTTCAGTTCTAATCGATTCACCAACAAATTTAATCATTGTGTATGGACATTTTATGCAAGAATTGGCGTGTCTTTTAAAATGTCCAACAACATTCGTTTTACAGAAATTACAAGTCTTGTGATTTTGTAATATATGAGATTTTAGAGCTATGTTACTATCACAGATTAAATTACAAACTTTACACAGTTTTACCTTGATTTGATGTATCAAATTGTAGTGGCGAATCAGGTTACTTTTAGTGGAGAGCGACACGGAGCAGTGTTGACAGGTGGGCCTCATGGTCCAGAATGAAATATCACCCGAATGTCACTTCTATTTATAGACTTTTCGAAAATTTCAAAAATTTTTAAATTTTCAAAAATATTTTTGCTAGAAATTAAAAATTGTTAAACAATTTAACTAGAAATTACTTCAACAGGTCACCCACCCAGGACTTAATCAAGAGCTGCCACTAGAGACGAGAAGACCAACCATGAGTCGAGAGCGAGAAGCGTGACCATGGGTCGGGAGCACACCATGAGCCGGGAGCGCGCCCGAGTTCGCGTACAAACCTCGCTCGATTTTGAGAATATACATGTGAATGCATGTGGATTTGAAATAGTAATGAAGTTATACAATGGTATTGAACATTTATATTGGGGTGTACAGGCGAAGATCAGGATTTTTGGATTTGGTGGCTAAAAAATGATCCCCATGTTATTCTTATGGGGAAAAACGCCCCAAGTGACGTCATATTCTTCTATTGCCTCTACTCTAAATTTACACTTGTAAGGGTCAATAAATATAAGAAATAGCTTTTTAGCTTAATATCAAATATATTTATGGGGAATAAGTAAGGAATAAGGTTTGACAATTATATAGGGATATTTAGGCAAAGATCAGGATTTTTGGTTTTGGTGGCCAAAAAATGATCCCCATGTTATTCTTATGGGGAAAACGTGCCTAAAGTGATGTCTCTTTGCTAGTTCGCCACTACTTCTGTCTCTACTCACCGTGTGATGCACATACAGCCAATAGGCCCATAGCTCCTTTATTCTACGCTTCATGGATCTATAAAACATTTTTTAGTTTAATCATTGGACATATGGACCATAACGATCCGGGTGACATTTAATTGCGAAGCATTTATTTTGGCTTGAACTCTCAGATACTGTATTTGCGAATGTTTATATATAATAGTTTTGCCAGCATATCTGCAAATATGCAAACTAACTGCTGTTCTTAATCTTAATATAAGAAGGTTTCAACTGACTACTATAAGATCCCAGTGCGTAGAACGGGCACACAGCTAGTTTGATAATAAAATTTAATTAATTTTATAGTTGGCGTGATTTGTTTTTGTTTAATTTTTTGTATTTTATGCAAAGTTTTACAGTTATGAGTTTTGTGTTGGATGAATTTTATTAGATTAAGTATATTTCTATGTTCTATGGGTTATTTATCGTATATGACATTTGAAAGGTTAAAACATGTTTTACAGAAAGGTGAAGTAAACGTTTTTAAACCCTATAAATAGCCTACAAGGAATAAGAAATTTTTTGTAAGACTTGTAGTTTGAATTATTTACACAAATAGTAAAAAAAATATTCGTTTACAAATTTTTACAAAATCCAAAACTAAACACTTCGACCAAAAGTTTAATTTAAATTGGATTTAAAAATGTCTTCGTGTACAACAATATTCTATAACGACAATATTTCTATCTAACTACCAAACTTGCACTAAAACATTTAAAATTACAATATCCTTGTGGTTTGTAATACATCAAACTTACAAGAACAAAGACTAATATACCTATTTTACTCAAACTGCGACTGAAACTTATTCTTGTATTCGAATAGCGGAGTGTTAGGCCTTCCTTGAAACTTCGTTACACAATCTTACTCAAAACTTACTCTAATCTCACACATTCTGCCCGAGTTCACAATCAAGATATTGAACATAACTCAACACATTACTCTACGTGAGTCTAACTAGAGATTACGTGTAACAAACTTGTTCCCGCTCGCGTTAACGGTGCCGAAAACAACTGTTCCATAAACGTACATCCCCTGTAAATGTTTTTTGTCTTGATAAGGGTCGGTCAGGTTTAGGTATTTTTAAATTGCAAGAAATATGTTGTAGCTGGATGAAGGCCCCAATCCATAGGTTTAATTTAATATGCGAGTCGTTAAGCCTACCGTTTACATTTTTCTGGAAGCCGACATGTGATACGTGTCGTACGATGATTAATCAAAAGAAACCTCCTCAATAGATATTTCCCCATTTGTTTTGCCAAAAGACTGTTTCCTGATTATTATAAATAAACAGTCATATGTTTTCAATTGTTTTGTTAAAAACAGATAATAGTTTATTGTGTTGTTTAGTGATGAAAGAAATAAAGAAGATATGTTTTGTTAACATTTAATTTGTAATTTCTGAAGTTTAATATTAAGTAATCGTCCGTGATATCACGTATATTGACGATTTAAATTGGTGACCGTGACAGGACTTTTAATTAAGAAATGATAAAACTACTAACTAGGAGTTGAAGATTTGACTACAGAAATGCTAGAGAAAGGCCTGGAAGAAGGTGAGCAGAGGATGACAGGAAGCAAAGCCTACGAGTTTCGACCACGTGTAGGACGAAATACCCAATTGGCAGAACAAATACTACAACCCTGATCCGGTGAGTACTCTACTGTTCAACATTTCTGAGAAACTGGCCTAGATATCCAATTTGAGAAATTTGACACACAGTCGGCAGATATTAATAGTAAAATCTCATCATTTATGGGACAAATTTCTCAAAACTATTCAAAATTAGACAAATGAATCGAATCATTGGAGTCAGATGTTGTCGTGACCATTGATAAAATTACAAAATTAAAAACAAAATTTGATGGTAACTCTGATAAATTAAATGAATTGGAAACTAAAATTGATTACCGGTACATGGAAACTAAATTTAACAATTAAATTCAAGCTTTTGGAACACAGATATCCTCACAGGAAAAGACAAGTACTTTGAATAATCCAGAATCCCAACTATCATTCATGCCAACTGTAGATCCCAAAATTAGTTTACCAAAATTTCACGGGAGGTTGGAGGAATGTCCCACAGCTACGTGCGAGTCTTTGTTAAAACGGACGTGTATACCGTCAGAAATATATCTGCAGATTGTGAGCCAACAGTTGAGAGGTTCGGTAGGTACTTGGTGGCAAAACATTAAGGGTCTAAGTCTAGAATGGGACATCAAACATGAGTTTATGCAGAGATTTAATTCAGAGGCTGTACGATTGCGAAAAGGCCGATCTCACGATAAGAAAGCCGAGTGCCGAGATCGCGAAAAGGTCGGCTCACAGCCGAGAAGAGAGTTGAAATGGTTTTCAAAAGTTCTAAAAAAATAGGCTAAACGATTTGTTAAATGTTCTAAAGTCTTTCAGTAGAATCTGTAAAAGATGGTTCTATAAATGTCGAATCTCGTGGTCAGAGGAAATCTAACAAATCAAACATTACACCTCGCGCAGCGCAAACAACAATGTTTGAATTCGTAAATGAACCTTACACTGTTCTGTTTAACTTTCAAACTTTTTTTATATCGGAGTAACATTTACGTAGCCTTTTCTTGTAAAATATGCCACGAAGCGTGCAAATGTTTATAAATAATTTGTTAAATTGTAATTAATAAAAGTAACGTAAAAGTATATTTAAAAAATACATCCCATACAGACATTATATAACTTTTGAGTCAATGTACAACCCATTGAAATACTAAGACATTTGTTGTAAATTTCCCATGTTTTCTCTTGACTAGCTTAACTTCTTTTAAGTTATTTTACCTAAAGCAAGTACAGTAGTTTAATTTTTTACCTATGTAGCTTGTTTGGTTAATTTTACTTGGAAACTAGTACAGTATTGCCAATTTCTTAAGACGTGTATTTCAATCGAGATTCAGATAAATTTAAACCTTGATTGGTGGATCAGATTGCATGAAACAACTTCTTTTAATTATTTCTGACATTTATTCTTTAGGAAATATTTATAGTTTTTCAGTTGATTTAAAATCTATTATTGTCACCATTATTACCATTGTTGTTGTTATCCATTATGTCATTGTGTTTGTTAAACATTATATTACATAGTAGAACATAGTAGAACAAGTCACCCTTGATCAAAAAGGGTCATTTTAAAAATCCCCTTTAAACTATTTTACCCCTTATCACATGTTATTGCAAACCTCGATAAGAAGTCAACCTTGATAAAAAGTCTTATATTATAATCCCTACGAAAGTCTTGTTATCAAGGTTCTACTGTGTAGTTTAATGTTAAATAATGTGTTTATATATAAATACCTAAGTATACAAAATAGGAACACTAATGCTACATACACATAATATGTTGCTGCATTGTCATTAAATTAATAATGTTGTTGACTGATGTAGGTTCTGTGTCCTAAATTGGAGTGCAGCATTGAGATAATGAGTATATTGCCCACCATATACGAAAACACTATTTTGGGAATACATATTGATCGAATGGCATAGGCTACCAGCGAAACTAAATGGTTTTAATTCCTAAATCCTGAAATGTAGCGTTGTATTGTGTAACTTTATTAATGTGATAATTAGATAATTAGGCCTAATTGTAAAAAATGTTGGCCTAGTATTTTTAATTCTGCTACCTTTAGGCTACACACTTTTATTTGGCTTTAAATTTATTGGAAATATTTCAAAACAGACGTAAATAAATTATTTTTGTTCATCATTCATTAAAAATAATTATACCCTTCCTACTGAAAGATCCATGTGGACATAACCGGGTTTCTTTGCTTATTATTCCTAACTGTAGATTGGTGAGTAACGATTTGCTATTCATAAACAAATGTAATTTTTTTAAATTGTACTACTTGGTAAACATCAAATTGATTAAACAGGTTTTAGGGAAAATTTGTGGTTTACCGGGAATAATGAGCAAATTAGAGTACCTATTAATTTTAAACAATAAGTTACTTCTTACGTACATTTGTGAACTTGTAAATAAAACTAGATGAACACTAATTTTTATTAACTTGTGGCATCATAAATGTTATTCTTTTATTGATTAAATCTACGTTTACATGTTTACTTTTATAAATTCTATAAAATAATAATAGCGTAAGAACGTCCAAAAATAATTAACGTGATCGATGAGACCAAACTCTACAACAATAGAGGTAATTCTTTGTTTAAAACATTCGTGATGGAAAATGTCCGCAATAAACCTTTGAACAAAATAGAGGTAAAATAGGCGACGCTCTGCTTTAAAAGTACTTATTACATAGATTGAGTTTAATTGTAATAAGTAAATAAGTGGCACTCAATAAAGCTTCGTTTGAATTTAGGCAGAATTAGGTCAGGATGACAAATGCTCTTCCAGTCTACAACTGACTTGTCCCTTAATCAGAAACTCTGCCACGATCCTGACAGGTTTTTATGGATGATGTAATTCCAGATTTCATTACAGATTCAACATTGACAATCCATCTAATCTAGTTACCACAAAAGTAATGCCAATACTAGAAAATTATCTACCTAAATATACAGAGTGGATTAAAGTAAACATATTTTTTTGTAGTTCTTTCTGTGCCGGCACTGTTGGTTTAAGAGAAGAGAACTAGATAGTACTAGTTTTATCGTTGCAACCTCAACCACAAGTACAAAACAGTAGTTGTCTTTGTTACACATTGGGATATAGACATTTTCTATATATTATCCTATTTGAATGAGTAAGGTCTAATGATGAAAAGTCATTTTACCAAACATATAAAATAGTTCAAAAGACGGGCAACTAAAAGCTAGGTAGACATTTAACGAAACCTAACAAAACCCTTTACTAATAATAGCAACTCAACAAATATGGCCAAACTGAAGGGTGAAATACACAATCATACAATCTCTTCCCCTTGATCTACGCAATTCCGACCCCCTTCATAACCATCTACCCCTTAAATCATCTCCCATGAAGAGGGGGGGGGGTTGGGGGGAAGGGTGCCCCCTACGACGAGGTAAATTACTTTTCACTCGTGTGACAAATCATTGGTCCCGGATGCAATTTCGCATGTTCTAATGTTGTCACTGATACTCAACAGTATTTATCTGTTAATTTGTTACAGACTGAAATTGATTATTTAGCAAAACTTTGTTTCTTCATTTCTTTGTGAAAGCCATAATGTTGTGTTAGTAAGCTAGTACTATGACAAAAATAACTAACTATTAAGTACACGAGTATATGATTTAGTTTCTGGAGCTGTATTTGAGATTGCAAACTGTAGCTTGTTTGGGAAGTACTATTTTTTATTGTGTACTTGTTAAATGGCGTGATCAATGATGCTATGTCTCATGTTTACCACATGACATTTTAAATACATTTCGGCTACTTACAGTAACAATAATTCAATTTAACTATCTAAGATATATTAATGTATTTTATTACGGACGGTTTAACTTTAACAGTTGTCATTTCAGATCAGAATTTAAGGAGAAAAGTAGCCTCTAGAACGGTGCTTGTTCAATAGCTTCTGCATCTATTTTCGCTCTTTACAGCAAACAATTCCAAAATAATCAGTTTCTTGGTTTTGTTTATATGATTCGCAGCAAAAGCCAAAAACGTATGTAGTTTGCCAATCCATCTAAGGGGTCATAAACTGAAATACCTTTAAAGGAGCACAGAAGGCTTTTGAAGTTAAGGATTCATCCTGAATACCAGGAGGTCCCAAGCTTGTTAAATGTTACGTTGCTGCATTCTGCTCATATTTCAACGTGGTCTTCTCATACTACCATCCACAGTTTATCATAATAATTGCTGTCAGGGGAGTTATGTGCTACTAATCATATTTTTCTTAGTAGGACCTAAAAATAACGTGAACTGAGTGTATGAAGTTGGTTACAATTATGTATAGATGATATTTTTTATAGATAAGCTGTAAAATATGTATATAACACGCAATTTTGTGTAATGTGAGAGAGAGAGAACGAAAACGAGACGCGTTTAGGGTTTCCCACTTAAGCAACAAGATAATAGCTTTATCAGCATTAAATGTTGTGAAAAGTGGGAGAGCTAATGTCACTTGTTTATGGGAATCTACAGTGTATATACACATAATCTTATACAGCTTTGTAGATTCTACACAGCTGTATAAGATTATGTGGATCCTAAGTATTTTTAGAATCATGCCAAAAGGAAGCCACTAGGTTTGTTTTAAATAAACATAAAAAACTCTTAATATTAAAATTGTTATAAACAAAGGAATCCATTAGATATAAAAGTAACTCCCGTATTGAAAATCACACATACGAAATCAAAGGGAAAAACATTAAAAAACCAACTCAAAATAGTTTAAATTTTTCGATAAGAGAGTTTTTAATTTGTAAATATTAGTGTTTGCTTTTTAAAGTTATAGTTTTGTGCGTATGTTAATTTGTTATAATAAGAATATCAGTAAATAATTAACCTAAACAAAGAAATGACCAAATTCTTTGATAAATTTAAAATGTTGGATAATACCATTGACTATGGATACAAAAGTTGTTGTATTAATAGTCAAAGATAATACTCACGATTATTATTCACCTATGTAATACTGCAAAATAGAACGTGTAAATTATAACTCACACGTACATTCAAACATATAAATTCTACGTGAAAATTCAAATTGTATTTTTAGTTATGCAAATTATATTTTTTTACAATAAATCGTAGCTATAGCATGTTACTATTATAAAAATAGTTATCATTTAGTCAATGCTATTAGTAATCTTCAGTTAGTTGCAGATTATTGTCACAGCAGCTCTCAAAACGTAATCTGTACTGATTGAGGATATAAAGCTGAGTACGGTGTCTGAGATTGGGGATACAAAAACTGGCCTTAGGGGATTTACATGTCGCCCCAACATAAAACTCCCCTCACGGTTGGTGGAAAAAGAGAAAGTTTAATCTTTTAGCTAAAGAACTGTTTTACATGTTTAGCGCAAGGAGAATAATTATTTATAACGTATAATCTCTCTGTTGGCTTGCGGTGGTAAACATTTTCATTTTTATTACGTCGGTAGAAGATTTTAAATATTGATTTTTACAAAATAACAATTAATTTCTGAAATAAAATTTGAGAGTCACTTTAAATAATTGTAAAACTTTGATTTATTAATAAATCACATCTAATATTTAATGTTTCGTAACAAAATATAAGATTATAGGTAATTATTTTTAGGACATGAGTGAATACAACAGACTAAAATTTGATATAGTTTACCAACGTGTTCCTCTGTTACAAATTTTCAAAACATTAGCCGAACTAGGTTTCTCGATTTTTGGACGAAACCCCAAAGACTCACAAATTGTCTGACAGTCCCGTCACGTCGCTCTACTTCTGAAGTCTGAGTAAATATTCTGTCAAGGAAATGTGTTTTTCGTTATGTATCTTAGGAAGAATACTGAATTTTCATGCCATTGTGCCTTTTATGTGAATAAGTTTCCTTCTTATTATAATAATTAATAATTTCTATGTGTTTTTTTTTTGTGGAGTTTTATAACACACCCTATCTCAATCATGAGATCATTTTTTATATCAGTTACCCAGCTGAAAGACATTTTTATTTGTTTCAGAATAGTCACGGCACAGTTTGCTTTAATAAAATAATAGAGAACAATTTTGTCAACTATTTTTAAGTATGTGAAACAATTATTTTGTAATGTTACCGGTTACTTCTTAACTATTGACGCTAGATAGAACTATCCATTTTAAATGTCTGCCTGTCTTTTTACAATTGTTTAAACCAACGAATAGGTATGTGAAATCTGGGTATAAAAGAAAGTGGTTATGCAGACGATTTCGGCACACTCTGTTGCTACCTTAACCTTGTCTTGTACTTATTCCATACCATACGTATTAGGATTTACGCTTTTCATATCGTAGAACACATAAAGTATATAAGGGTATGCTTTAGGGATGTCATATAAGTAAGGGTTTCTTATAACACATACATAACACCAGCAGCTTATAGTGGGGCTAGGAGCTTCTTACACAATTTCAGTGCATTCAATTGTTTGTATTTTGTGTTAAATAACAGATTAGGAAATGTAAACATTTAAATTGGTAATAAAATATTGAAATCAGTAAAAACAGTCAATAATGTTGATGACAGTGGGTTGAATATTTGTTAAAATTAATTTATTTTAGGCAAACATTTTGAGGAAGGTAACCGATAAAAAAAAATACTACCCATATTTTTTGTTAAAAAATTTTGACAGTAATACTTAAGTATGAGCTGCGTATTGCAATGGTTAAGTTGTCGTGCAATAGGCACTACAATTCCTTAACTACATTTCTTGTCTAGATGCCAACATCGATAGTTGGCATTTCGGTTAACTTCAACTAACTTTCCGTCAATTCAATTACAAGTTTAAATGAACTTTATTTCATGACGTCTTTGGTTTTGATTGATGTGCTAGTTTATCATTAAATTCCATTGCTGAATTGACTCGTTACTCAAACAATAGATCATAGGAATTTACATAAAATATAACATGTAAATCCCAGTTACGATACTTATAATTAATTTTTACAGTACAATGTTTAATGTTTAGCCGTGTATTGTATACCTGCAGAAATATGGCAACTGGCAGATTCACGGCTTGGGCGAGGCAAAGTTTGTAATTGATGGTCGGTTTGTTGTTGCCGTGACAAGGGTGGAACGTTGTTATGAAGTTGATAATTTTGTGCAAAAGAAATAAAATAAGGTAAAATTAAAAAAAATGTGCCTTATCAAATGAAATGTATTATCTTGGGACCGTCACTTCGATAGACAGCTTTGTATTTTAGCAAAACTTATTTTATTGCCGTTAAAGAGCAGTTTATGAAGTTTTTGTTCTGCTGATTAGTCGTTTTACTAAAGGACACTGTTAGGAAATATTTTTGGGTTTTCCAGCTACTTACCTGTACTAATTTGGGCATAAAATGTATATTGTACAAAATGTGCAGCAATGATCTCTTGGTAAAGATAGATTAGTAAACAGCAAACCGTTCATCTATACCAGAAAATTATTTGTTTTCATTCAGAGTTATATTGTAGATCTTCTAGTCATTTCGTCCGTATCTCCCCTTGTCCGTTGCCAATTTTAGGGGTTGGCATAACCTATATTTAGATTTTAAGCACTTTTTTGTAATTATCATTAGTTCTATAAATGTATTGACTCATTCTAATGAATACGATTTTCATTACTGGGGATTACAGTTTGAGGAGGTGGAAATATATTTGAAAATACAGTATACAGGGTGATTGATATAAGTGTGCCAGCCGTTTTATTCGAAAACTATAAGAGATATCAAAAAAAGTTAAATGGTAAGTGCCATGGATTTTCTATTTGAAAAATTGTAGTCAAGTCAAAAAAATTATTTTAGCCGCCATTTTTCCAATATGGCCGCCAACGTTGATTTTTCTTATGGAACACCCTGTATTTTATGATGTATTCTGGTAGAAAAAGTAATTTTAAGACGATTTCATTCTTGTGATTTTTTTCATAAACCTAACCGTTTCAAAGATAATAATGGTTAAAGTTTTGAAATTTCTGCATGAGAAAGAGTTTCGATAAAGGCCTAAGCAAGCATGCCAGCTGTTTTGTTCGAAAACCATTCAAAATTTCACAACTTAAACCATTATTATCTTTGAAACGGTTAGGTTTATGAAAAAAATCACAAGAATAAAATCGTCTTAAAATTACATTTTCTACCGGAATACATCATAAAATACAGGGTGTTCCATAAGAAAAATCAAAGTTGGCGGCCATATTGGAAAAATGGCGGCCAAAATAATTTTTTCGACTTGACTAAAATTTTTTAAATAAAAAATCCAAGGCACTTACCATTTAACTTTTTTTGATATCACTTATGGCTTTCGAATAAAACGGCTGGCACACTTATATCAATCACCCTGTATACAGGGTGTCCCGGAACTCCCTACCAATATTTTAGGGCATTGATCCTGGGTAAGAAACGTACCTAAATATCATATTTAAATTGTCCGGAAGTCCTAACTTACTCACACAGCCGCCATTTTGTTTTTTTTCAGTTATTAATTTTTGTCTAAAGAATGGTTAAACATACGAAATGGAAACTTTGCACAAACATTTATGACAACTAGGCAAAGCTACAAAAAAATTATGAAGATTTTTCAAATTCATAAAACAAAATGGTGGCCATTAAAAATTTTCTTTCTTAAATGACTAAAAAACCATTGATTTTATATAAATTTAAAATGGCCGCCATTTCGTTTTATGAATTTGAAAAATCGTGATAATTTTTTGGTAGCTTTGTCTAGTTGTCATAAATGTCTGTGCAAAGTTTCCATTTCGTATGTTTAACCATTCTTTATGCAAAAATTAATAGCTGAATAAAACAAAATGGCGGCTGTGTGAGTAACTAAGGACTTCCGGACAGTTTAAATATGATATTTAGTTATGTTTCTTACCCAGGAGCAATGCCCTAAAATATTGGTAGAGAGTTCCGGGACACCCTGTATAAATTTGTTTTAGGAGATAGTTCAAATTTGAATATGTTGCCTCAAGACACGCACAAAAATAGTTGCATTCAAGAAACGAAAATATAGATATGCCTGTAATAAAGAACATTTTATCAGCCTGATTCTCCCCTTGGAAGTTATTTCAATTTGTTAATATTATCTTAAGTTTTATATTTAGATTTACGAATTGCGTATACTGACTATAGTGTGATTTGTAGTTTGTTTTAAAGATGCAAAGTATTTTATATCTATATACATTTTTGTCGGAGTTAAATTTTACTTTGAACTATAACACCGGTAAGTTGTTTTCCAACCAAGTGCAGAATTTACAAATTGAAATACCTTCAAAGGAGTAATTCAGGCTGACGAAATTAAGAACATAAAGACTAAATACCTGGAGGCCTCAAGCTCCTTAAAGTTACACCGCTGCATTCTGATCATATTGTATTTGAAATTAACTTCTCATACCACTGCAACACTGCACCTTCAACGTAATTACAACTTATTGGTATTCAACTTAACTTAATTGTACTGAGCTACGTAATTTATTTGTTATCACTTTTATAAGTGTATAAGTAAGTGGAATGTGCAAGTTTATATTTCATTCTAAGCTGTACTTTGATTGGTTACGTTCTATCGTAGGTTGGGCAAATAAATACCAAAATTACGTAATTATTTATCCTTGGTTAAAAAAAATCAACACCTATCGGTTGCAATCCATTGTTTTAAATTGAATACAAACGGTTAAACAATCAAATGTTGCATTTACATATTGTAAACAAATTCTTCTGGGTGGAAAACATCACAAAATTCTTCTCTGGAAGTTAAACTTATTATTTGTTTATTTAAATTTATCGTTGCTAACAATTAATAATCACCTCGTTTTATCAATGATTTATAACATTGATAGGGCCATATCATGTTAGATGGATAACTATAGTTGGTTTAATTTACTTGATCGTAAAACTGATATAACATTCTTAATGCAGTATAAACGTTTAAGGTAAACACTATTGGTATACCAGATCAGATGAGTGTATACAGTAATAGGAATATGAAAGTTAAACCATTGTTGTGCCATTCGAATTTAATATGATAGAAGATTCTACAAACCTTTGCCAAGTTACTTTTAATGATAACAATTGTAATAAAAATAACTTAGGATGTTACGAACAAAATACGAATTTATTTAATTCGGAGAGTCTTATAGTGCACATAATTATTTGTCAATACTGGAGTAAGTCTAAGTTGATATATCTCAAGAATTTTTTTCCGTAGCTGTTGGCCTTCAAATACTATTTATGTGTACAAATAAATAGGGTGATTTAGGGAGAATACCTGACTTTTGTGTGCAGGAAACGAGAGAGAATTAAAACAAGTCGCGTTTAGGGTTACCACTTGAACAACAAAATAATATTAAAGATAAGATAGCATTAAACGTTGTGAAATTTTAATGGGAGAAGAGCTAATGTGACGTGTTTATGTGAATCTACACAGCTGTATAAGACTATGAGGGTGCTAAGTATTTAAGAATCATAGCGAAAAACGCTACTGGGATTGTTTTAAAACACCCGATTTTAAATTTGTTTGTCTGCAAATTTTATGTCGGATATAAATAAATAGTTGAAAAATCAGAACAAACCGTATCAATAGATTTAATATTTATCATGATGATTTAAAAAACTGTATTAGCTTACGTTTTTGCCTTTTTTAAGGCATTACATGATGCTATATATTTTGTATCGTAGTTTACTCATTGCACATTGATTGCATATACAGATTATGTTTAAATAATCTTATTTTTGAATTTTACGTATCGGACACAATCAATCAATTGTAGTCCATGGAAAACGTATGAAACTCATCTTCAAGGCATGACAGATTATTCCGACAACAGCTGTCAAAACATAATATAGCCTGATTGAGGATATAAAGCTGAGTACGGTGTCTGAGATTGCAGGATACAAAAACTGGCCTTAGGGGATTTACATGTCGCCCCAACATAAAACTCCCCCGCTTACGGTTGGTGGAAAAAGTTTAATATTTTACCTAAAAAAACTGCTCTCAATGTTTGTCACAAAGGGACGTTGCTTCAAATATATGGTTTGGCTATTAGTTAGAATGAAAGAGTCCTTTTTAAAAACATTATTATCTTAATGTTAAGGATGATGAAAATTGTTATACACTCGAATTATTTTAAAGGAAACCAAACAGTTTTTTTTAAGAATAAATATAAGGGATATACTATGGATAATCTTCTAATATATAAAATTCTCGTGTCACAGTGTTTGTCTGCAAACTCCTCCGGAACGACTTCACCGATCGTTATGAAATTTGGTGTGTAAATTCTGTAGGTATGCGAATCGGACGTAAACTATTTCCCGTTTCGAAATTCTTAAAAGGGCTCCGCCCCAGTGGCTCTGGAGTTTCCCATGTTAACCTTATGAGAAATGGAATTAATGAATCTTAACAGCTGTTTCAATTAAACAAGTTGGTTCTGTTCTATGATGTTCAATAGCATTAAAGTTACAAGGATTACCAACAGGGTGCAGCACTATTATTTCTTTTACATTTATGACAACAGCTAATTTGCAACCAAAAGGTGAGTGAGCGTAGCGAACGAACTTCAACCTGGAGGCGAGTTAGCGTAGCGAACGAGCTAACCTGAAGGCAAGTGAGCGCAGCGAACGAGCTCCAACCTAAAGGTGAGTGAGCGTAGCGAACGAGCTCCAACCCAAAGGTGAGTGAGCGTAACGAACGAACTTCAACCTGGAGGCGAGTTAGCGTAGCGAACGAGCTAACCTGAAGGCAAGTGAGCGCAGCGAACGAGCTCCAACCTAAAGGTGAGTGAGCGTAGCGAACGAGCTCCAACCCAAAGGTGAGTGAGCGTAGCGAACGAACTTCAACCAGGACGTGATTGAGTGATGCGAACGAGATCATCTTGAAAATTAAACGTAATGGTACTTTCTTTCCATCGGTCTGTCTTAGGGGAAACCTATAACTTAGGCGATACGAAGTTCGCCGGGTCAGCTAGTATATTAATAATATTACCTAAATAATGCACCAAGTTCCTAAACGAACTATATAACGATCAATTACTTGTTAAAATGATTTTTTACAACCATTTTTATTTCAAATCCAAATTCATCTTAAAAGTATTTATACAATTACTGAAATTAATTTCAAACTGAAAATTGCAAGATTCAAGAATCTTTATAAAATAATTACGATACAAGAACATATTGTTGTATATGTAAACGAGTTCAAAATTCTTAAAACCATAAGATAATTGAATGCACGTTCGAGATCTGATGAATACAGTCATGAGGTAACTTTAGATAAACGTGTTTTATATATTTTGAAGTTTAAATGATTGATTTAATGCTACTCAATGTTATTGCACTCAACACATGGCTATGTTTAATTTTTCGGTGAATTTAAATCCCGTGTGCACATTTTCAGTTTATTGTCAGTCATGCACAAAACCCAAAGACTTACAAACGGCACAGACAGTCACGTCGCTCTACTTCTGAAGTCTGAGTAAATATTCTGTCAAGGAAACGTGTTACTCGTGATGTATCTTAGGATGAATTCTTGATTCTCTCACTATTGAGTAGTGTCGTAAGTAAATGTTTTAAAGCAGTGAATATTTTTTCACTTCAAATGTTGATTCAAAATGTATATTTTAATATCTCACTATAAATATTAGAATTTGAAAGGCATCTTTTCAGTAGGTACATCTACTGAAAGGTACTAGTAAAGTTTAGCTAAAGACATATAGCTTAAAAAGAATGTCTTTATTTTTAACTATGTCCAGTTATTTTGCACATTAAATATATTACTCAAAAGTACGAGGGGCACATAACCCTCCCCCTATATTGTTGATGACGAGGGGGCTGTTTAGGTGACAGAAAACTTCGTGCTACTTAAAAACTTCTTGTACATATACCACACAATTCATGTTTTTGACTTGCTTTGTTGCTTACAGTTACCAGACCATAGAAAGCCATAGTCTATATCTTCGTGTTGTTATATTAGCACGGGTATTGTATGACAAGGAAAACGTCAAACCAAAATTTCAATCGCAAGTATAAATGCTTCAGGATTTTTTTTAACAAGCAATAATGTAGGCTAATAATGGATGTACATTTTTTGCTTGAAACACTGGTAACTAAATATCGAAATCCGTTGACATATTAGATAATATAAATGTTTAATGGTAACAGCCCTTATATAATCCTTAACTGCATTTCAATTATTATAAAATTGTATTAGTACACAATTAATATGAAGTTATTTTATCACATACAGTTTTTAAATTACCCTGCTCATCTTGACCCAAAAAATATACTAAGCAATACATTTATTTTTACATACTTTGCTTTTATCAAGAAAATAGTGTTAGACATCGATCGACTGAGTAATTACAGTATTGCTTGTAAGCGAACTGATTACGGCTTTTGTTGCTAGTTGGTTGAACTTAGATGTTGTCATAAATGGGAAAAAAATAATAGTGCTGCACCCTGTTGGTAAACCTTATAGATTTTTAATGATATTGAATATCATAGAACCAACTTGTGTAGTTGAAACAGTTCCACTGTGCCAAGGTCATATACAGGAACTAAATACCAGAATATCTGGTTTGATTAGCCGGTGGCCTAGTCGGAAGCTCGACGGATAATGAAACCAATGCAGCAATATGAGTTTGCGACCTGATACCGCCACTGGACGTTTATCAGGTCTATCAATTATTGTAGTGTATCGGCCCTTGCTTTGCTTACAGATACTATCAAACTATTTATCCTACAATTTATGTCAGTAAACAGGAAGGCTTGTGAAAACACACTAACCAACTTCTTCATTTGAAGTTCATTATTAATGATGGTGAGTTAATGTTGTTCAAAGGTTTATTGCGGACATTTTCCATCACGATGGTCGTGATGGAAAATGTCCGCAATACACCTTTGAACAACATCAACTTCTTCAGTTGTAAAAGCTGAAATTCGTGACTTTGGCGTATATATATACAAAAAACTCTCCATATTGTATATGATAAATACTTGAACTTAACAGCAAATTCAAAGGGCTGCAAATGCATTTGAGCGTAAATGTAGTACAATGAGAGTTTAAGTGAGCCCTTAGAGACGATCTTTAACTACATTACTTGACATCGATAGTTGGAATTTCGGTTAGCTTCAGCTAACTTTGCTTCAATTCACTTACAAGTTCAAATGAACTAAAAGTTACGATGTCTTTGGTTTTGATTGATACCAAAGCACTTTGTCAACTAGGTCCCACACTAATTGACCATTAATAATAAAGGAATCTAAAATCATTGTTGCAACTCATCTGAAAACGTGCTCAAATAGTTTACAAATATAATTTGATGTAAGTAATATATACTTAGTTGGCTACTAACATTGTAAACCCAAATTATGAAGTTTTTTTGTCATCCATCCCAAACCCTCAATACTCGTTGAGCTGAAGTTCAATTTAAATGTGGACTTTTCTAGGAATCTTGAATATAAATAATGGTAAAGTGGTATAAAATCTGTATAATTTCGCTTTTTAACGATTGCGAGAGGGTGAAATAGATGTTTTTCCTACAGTTACCTAACAATGTACATGTTCTCTCACTGATTTGAGAAAGCAAAGTGGCCAATTCGCTCATCAGTGAGACAATGTTAACATTGTCTCACTCTAAACTACTTTGTCTCACTCACTCCAGATTTGCAACGTGAAGGCACGAAATAGTGAGCGCATAACATGCAGACAAGGTCTTATGCGCGCGAAATACGTTGGCAGCACTGGTTGTAAATCAGCTGGTCAGCTGGTTTTACTGTTGTATCATTAAATGTAATATTAAAAGTTCACTTCTGTGTAAAAAAATATGTCACGTTTCTTTATCAATTTATTAGTTTTATGGTAACTGTAGGAAAAATGAGTGCAACTCGAGTGCAAAGTGCAATTGCCTCACTCGAGAAATTATTCCTCACTCGCCTACGGCTCGTGAGTAAGTATTTCTCTCGAGTGAGTCAATTGCTCCCTTTGCTCACTAGTTGCACAAATAACTATTTCATTATTAATATGAAATTGTTGCTTGGGGGAACGCACGTGTGTGGTGTCAAATCCTGTTACATAAACATTGGCTATACTGAAGATTACTCCTTCTATGCGTTGTATCAACATTAAAACTCGGCGTTTCAAATGATTTTTTCAATAAATAAGGTATCTTCCAACTATATTTACTTAATAAATCTTGGGTGCACTTTTAGAAAATAGTAGTAGTTATTAGTAGTTGTTAGTAGTAGTTAGTAGTAGTTATTAATTGAGGCAGAAAACTTGGTGAAGGTCGGAATGACAGTGGGTGTTAACATGTAACTCATTACAACAAGTAATACCAACGAGAAAGGTTATCATCTAATTGTAATCGAGTTATCAAAGTAATTACAGTTTCATTAATCATTAGTAAAGTGTCACAAATGTTGTTTTATCGAATTTCCCTTTAGGGAAATAGCTATTACCGTGTAGGTCTCATGGTAAGACCTAGGCCCGGGGCCGATTTACTTTTTCATTTTGATGTCCCCAGAAGCCAAAAACATAATTCTTTCAAAATTTTAAACATGTATATATACGTGTGTTGTGTGTCCATCCAGACGATAACTTGAGTAATTTGTTTATGGATATATTTTGATAAAACTTTATGAATTTATTTATTTCATACTAAGCTATTGATATTTTAATAAAAAATATAACAAATTAATAGTTTCCATGTAGCAGCTAACCTAATTGCTCGTTAAACAAAAATGTTAATTTAATAGATTAATTGAAAATCAATCCAGGCCAATGGAAATTCACTTACTTGGCAGGTTTGCTGCAGCGGGGGTATTTACTATTTTCATGACAAATTAGTTTGCCTGTAGAAGTACTTAGAATGGTTTTAATTCGGGTATTAGGAAGTTACATTTATTTAGTTGTATTTGAGTTGGGCACAAGGTGGTTCATCTATTAAACATTTACATTTTATTGGTACAAGAACAGAAAAGTAATAAAGAAAAAAGTAAAAATTATATTCGATTCCGAAAGTCAGAGCGTGAACAAGTAAAAAGGGAAATAATTAATTGCAAGGGCTATACATGTAAATTGGAAAACAAAGTTAGGTATAGTTTTGTCTCCAGCGTCCTAACTAATGTTGTTATCCCTTCTGTCCCAACTTTACCTCACTGCACTCAAAGTTTAATCAACACGCTCTTCGAACATGAGGACAAGTTTTACAAAAACCTATAATTAGGGAAATCACGTTCAAGTGATTCCGTATGAAAAATTTTGGTTCAATTGTAATTTGAACAATGTTATCATAATTCATGGCACACACGTGGCTGTAAACACAATTTAAACCGAAACAATAACACATAATTAGATGAGATTAATCGGATCATTTGTTGATTTACCCTCAACTAATAGGGACGGAAATATTTTTCAATTTAATATAGTTGTTGGTTAGGCATCGACCAAATGTAATACATCACAGGAACGTTTGAAATTGACATCTAAACACACAATAGCATCAAACGTCTATATACAATTCAGAACAGAAGATTGGGTTTCTTTGTCAGGCTTGGAAATAGAAGATTGAATCTTCTCTGAAGTAAAATAACTGTCGTGTTTTTTAAACAGTGCTAATGAATTGTATGCTTTATATTAAATTTCGTGTATACGACTAGGATGCAGATAAACTTTCGCAATCAATTACTCATTACTCAACGTGCTAGATAAAGTAACACTTTAAACCTGCAAGAATACGTCAATTTAATAATATTTCATTTTTACGATTAAAATTAAACTAACACAGGACAAATTGTAAGTCTATCGATTGTTTATGTTTTGTTTGTGGTTGATTTTTAATTTCCAAGGTAAATTTCCTATAAGTTTTTTTTTTATATCAATGACAATGCCCAGCAGTATACATACAGTGTTAATTAACTCTCCGAAACTGGTGTCGTAGTTGTTAGAAATTTCGTTTCATCGTGCTTATATCAACTTTGTATCATAAGGATGAATTTTTTTATTCAATGGAAACCACAATAGAAATTTTGTTTATATTTACTGTAACCAACTAAATTCTTTCCTGAATATTTTCTTATATCTTTGCAATCATTTAATGATCCAAAACTGTATGATTATTCACTTGTGAGTCAGTTAAAGTAAAGTATGTCCTATTTGCATATTTAAAATATTCAATTATAACACCGATATACTTTATTAGTTTCTTTTATATTTGAAAATCATCACCCGGAGTTTAAATGCACGAACTCATCTTGCCAATTTATTGTGTTCTATATGACACTATATTTCAGAACCATGGACAATTTAATGTAGCACCTGAAACGATTTGACGACCTGAATAACTCTATAATTGCTCAAGAACAAAATGAGGCAAATTAAAATAATAATATTACACTGACCTTTACACACTATAAATGTCTTAGTTGTAGATATTTTGGGTTTTAATTTTTTTGGTCACTAAAAATAGTCATTTTTAATAACTTTAATACGAAACGAAATATTATTTACCAAAAACAATAATGTGCAGGCGAACATTAACGGTTTTGGATTTGTTGGGTTTTAAAATTTATTCCTTATCAAGGTAACTCATGATAATATAACGTGATTATGTTGACATTGCGGTTGCTTTGTGGGACAATAAACAACGCATATCTTTCGTAAAGCGCCACATCTGTCCCAATATAAATCCAATAGATAGATCTCACACACATCAATGTGCTATCACTGGGATATAGATAACCGAGTTTTAAAACTTATACAAGAACTTGTTTACTGTTGTGAATGGTTTAGTTAATATGGTAGATACTAGCTAACTTTCAGGGTAAAATTCTTATGACGGAAAATATGTTGAACCAAGGAAGTAATATTTAATTAAAACAGCTGGTAGGACATAATGGAAGGCTGTTTGGGAGTAATACATGTAACTCGGATGTTTTAAATTCCACCAATGGAGTAGGTTATGCCAAGATATTTTTGGTTGGTTTTATCTCAGTCAAACAGGTGAATCCAAAACCACCACATACATGACATTTATACATGACATTTTTTTTTAGTATATACATGACTAAATACTGTTTAATATAATTTGTTTAACTTCTATTCAGTAACATTTGACTAACGGTACTTCCGAATTTCCTTAAGTTTAAATTCAGCTGAAATATTTGTTGATTCAACCACCCAAGCTAATTAGTTTAAATGACAGCTAAATTACAAAGACATGGCACGAATAAATCCAACGAGGAAAACTTTTATGCTAAACCACTGAAACTCACAAAGGACCAATCTTGGCAATTATAGTTTTAATTTAATATTAAATTATCTAAAAGAATTGGACTAAGGTTCTTTAATACATTTATTTATTCACTCCAAAATATTTATGTCCATTAGTATCACAGCGAATGTTGTTGTAAGTATTGTAAAGCAATTTTAATAGTTTAATAATAACTTAAATAAACCTTGATTTCTTAAAGATTTAAAGTTTTGAAAATATACAAATTAACAGATTTTAAATAATTTAAACCATAGTTAATGTAAGAAATAAATCCTTGCTACATTTTCGTTCTCTAATCGTGTGATGTTTTAGTTCTAAAATTTATAAAAGACAAACTCCTCAAAAACTTTTGACTTGAGAACGTTCCAGGATTCCAGAATGTCGCCTTTTATCTGTAAATGTGGAAAATTGTGTCCTTTCATCTACCAGACATTGTAGGATTGTAAGGGCCTAATCATTCTTTAAATTTAAGCACCAGTTTACAACAAACCCCTTATTCTTTATTTAAATCTTGGGTTTATAACTAGCTGTGTAATCTGAACTGTATGGGTCCTATAGTTAATATTTTGATCACTGCTTGTTATTTAAGCCCCATGCTTGCGTATACTTATTTAGATAATATTTTGCCATCAGTTGTGTGTATAATTAAGTTAAGCTGCATAATTAAGATAATCAAAGTTAACCATGTATAATATCTGAAAATGCGAAGATTAAATTATCAATTGATTCTTGCCATAGCATTTATAGTATTTTCTGCAACGATCACGTAAAGATAGAAGTTTTAAGGCTTTGCCAAGGCTCATACCTTAAATTTCTACTAGTTTTAATTACTTAAATCACTAATCATAATAACTTCTAGGAGAGGTTATGTTTTCGTTTATAAGGTCTCAGTGCCACTGTCAGTGATACAACGAATCATTATAACAAACAGTATTCATTAACAGCACCATTCATTAACAATTAAATTGGGGTAAACAGCTGATTAGTTGTCGTTCGAAGCATAAAGTTTTACTTCTTCTCTCTCAATCCTTGAACCTCATTGGTCCGTTACCTAGTTGTTAAGTAAAACAACAATGCTGTTAAGTAAGGAAACAATGCTGTTATGAGAATCTTTTTAATTTTAAGAACTGAACTGAAACTGCTTTATAAAACGGTCGTAGGTAATGTATTATTTGAACATTAATCTTCAGAAAAGGATTTAAAACGTGTGTCTGGTTAAGTGACTACTCATTACATTTGTTAAAATAATTTGTATTAATACCTACTATATTATTTATACGTTCACAAAACTATGTAGTTTATTTCAAAATCCTTTTAGTAATAACATAGAAAGTTTTACAATTACGATTTACGACCCGCAAAAACTGTGCTCTGGAGAAGGGTTTGTTAAAAAAAAACAGGTTATTTCTCCTGGGAAAACTTAACAATATAAGTGCTATTGTAAAGCCTTCAACTTCTTTACAACGTGATATAAACCAGCAATAAGCCATTGTCACATAAAAAAAGTAAAGTACAGTTAGAAAAATGTTCAAATTTATAATATTTAGCTTTTTTTTCTGTTGGGGAAAATTAAGCAAATTCCAATACAGCAATTTGTTTATAAACATTTGAAAACCACATTTACCTGAAACATGTAACTCAATTTATCATTATTGTTGTTGGTCGTGAAATAATCAAAATATCTTTGCGTTTTAACTTTAAATATTTAATATTCTAGTGTTTTTATTATTTATCAACTTTTCACGTACATTTCCCGACGTACTGTATTTGTATTCCCTTAAACGATAGACAAGACATAAAGATATTATGCTCATTTTTCCGGAAAGTAAATAAAAGAAACGTCTTATAACACTTAAAACATATATTTACGCGTATACTGTTATTCACAAGACGGTAAATATACAAAAAAGATGGTAAGTGGTGATCGATTTCAATTGTACACTCCAATCATCATCAGACCCAAATGGGAATGTCTCATTTTTCACATCCTAATCTAATTGGTTTAAAATGTGTTTAATTTAATTTTATTTACTTTGCAAAAATATCTAAAGCCTATTTAATCAGTACTTATTACACTTAAACAATTGACTACACATAAAACATTGCTAAATTATATGAAATAGTAGCCATTTAGTTAATTACTATTTTTAAAGTAACCAATTTTTCGTCAGTAAAACTACACCTGACTGTTTAATATTGAGTAACCGGAGACCCTGTATGTTATGTAACTTCTAACAGGCCCGTATTGGACGTTGTTTTGACTTAATTGTGTTTTGCAACTTAACATGTACAGTATTGGCCGCCTTAGGCAAATATTGTACATTAAAACTCCTTTCCGGCAACGATAAAACTGTGAATTTAATTGTTCATGATAACACAAAGTTAAAATATTTTAATATTAAGTCATAGTACAGTCAAAGTCAAAGACTTAGAATCAAATTTACAATTATATCAATGTACTTTGATCGAGTATGAAACAGTTAAATTACATCAAAATATAACATTTTAAAAATAAAATAAAAATAACACAACCTATACAAAGAGGAGAGTTTTTTTTTATTGGAAGGCATATTACAACTCGATTTAAAAGAGGATTCAAGATATATTTTGGGAGATTTTTGCTTAGAATGTTTGACAAAAATCTGAATTTTAGTGCACGGCTACTGCAAAACAACAGCCATGTTAAATGTCGAATTCAATCCCAATAATTGTAAGCCAAACAAGAATAATACAAATTATATATATTTTTATTAATATATATTTAGTAACGGAAAAGTCTGAGCTATTAAACTTTTACATATGTGTTTATATTAGAAATAAAATACTATTATCAACAACCTATTTAGGATGATTTCTTATATCAGAGAACCAAGGAATACAAATACCATAGGTACGAGAGAATCGATCACTAAAAACAAATAAAAATGACTGTTGCTGTAAAAGTGTTAATTTAAGTTTACTTATTAGGGTTTTACTTGAAAAAAATTAATAACTGTCACTTTTATTGATTAACTTCTCGTATGGATTTTAGTGGAGGGATATTTTCAATACAAATATAGTTCGTCATTCGTCTTGTCCGGAAGATGCTCCTGCATTTAGATTTTTTGCATTTATAATTCCAACAGTCCGATTTACGGTACTATGGCACAGCTATTTTATCTGTGCGATAGTGCCATGAGTTTATTTATTGACGATAAATAATAATGGGTTTAATGAGTATAATGAGTTTAAACCGTACCTTCTGGGCAGAAGCCCTCACTCTAACTACTACACCAACCACCCCCCATGTTAATGATACAACGTCCACATTGATTATTAACGAGGAAAATTGAGATATAACATTGCTCAAATACACTAGAAAATATTTTTTACATAAAATGGATAGAAACAAATAAAAGAGTTGGAAAGTTAAAATATAATCCAGAAACATTTGATTTAAAGGCGTAATCCATATAAATATGATTGCCGGTACTTTAACAATAAATCGAAATGGGTTTCAATAAAGCTTAATTATTCCGGCTGCCGAAAGCTTTACCATCAATGTTGTTACACCTGGGCTGTTGTAATTAATTTCACTGTCCATTTAAATTCTGAAATAAATGGAATTATTATTGGAAAAGATTGATGGATTACATATTTGGTTCCTATAATGCTAATACTGAAACTACGATTGATTTTCCAGTAATAGAAAATATACTTTTCATTTTTAAAACACACTATTTTATTGACAAAACCCCTGAAATTAATAATTCACTGAATACTGAATTTACTGAATTACTAATTTACAGAATTTACCAATCTGAAAAGAAACCCCTTTTGAATCAACTTATGAATGTTGCAATAATCTTAAATTAAACTGGTTAATTTATACTTTTAATATCCTTGTATACAAAAAACTAAAAGACAACCTAAAGACAAGTTTACGTACTTTCTCTCTGGTGTAAGTAGTGAATGTTTTTATATTTACTATTTAACGATTTCACAAATTTTACAGCTTGTTTAGCTCAACAAAACAGATTCGTATTATACGCTTTTTTGGAGTATTACAGCGAGGGAGTAAAAGTAAAGATTGTAAAAATTCCCCAAAATATAAAATAAGCCTACACTGTTTGTCACCATCATCGTCCTCTTAGGCTTTACATACATCAAACCAGCATGAAAAAATGCTTCAGGTCTTACAATGCAGTAATAGGCAATATTCAATCAAACATTATACCTAAAAAAATTATCTAATTTTTTAACATCTATAATAAGTAAAAATATATATTGTTACTGTTGGCGAACTCCAATTTGCTGATTTTACATTAAATTATTCGTATTAAATTGTACCGTATACTATCCCATATTGATATGGTTATGTTTTGCCATACAAAACATGTTAGAAAATAGTTTAGATTTGTAATTTTATAAAAGAAAAAAAAACAGGTAAAATGTAACACTCAAGTTTCTCTTGTGTGACACCTGCATTATTGCTTAGGTTGGCAATACTGCAGAAGCCCGTGGTACTCCATGGTACAGCTGTTTATACTGCAGTATAAAGACTAAAATATAGTGACTTAACCGAGTACAGTGAGATTAAATAATCGGATACCATTAACTTTAACGAGTTTTCAGTAAATACTTATTTATGAGCGTAGCAGTTTTGTAATAACATTTATAACAAAAGTAACTCCTTAGTGTGTTCCATACGTACTAATAGAAAATACCCCCGCCGCAGCAAACCTGCCGTCTAAGCGAATTTCCATTTGGCCGAATTGATTTTCAATTGATCTATTTAAATAACATTAGGTTTAACGAGTACCTAGGTTTGCTGCTACAAGGAAACTAATAAAGTAGTGTGTTTTTAGTAAAATATTGATAGCTTACTATAAAATAAATAAATTTGCCAAGTTTGATCAAAATATATCCATAAACAAGCAAACTACAACATTTTACAATATTCTCCATAAGATCATAGGTTGGTCAAATAAATACCAGAATTACGTAATTATTTATCCTTGGTAAAAAAATATCAACACCTATCGGTTGCAATCCATTGTTTTAAATTGAATACAAATTGTTAATCAATCAAATGTTGAATTTACATATTGTAAACAAATTCTTCTGGGTGGAAAATGGAAAACATCACAAAATTCTTCTCTGGAAGTCAAACCCATTCTTTGTTTATTTAAATATTATTGTTGCTAACAATTAATAAACACCTAAGGCCATATGATGTTAGACAGATGATTATAATTTGTTTATTTACTTGATCATAAAACTGATATAACATCTTGTATAAACGTTTAAGGTAAACATTATTGGTATACAGTTATAGGGAACTAGCTGTACCCGCGGGCTTTGCCCCGCTTAACTTCATAAGTATTAGCATGGCTCAATCACTTCCTGGTTGAAGTTCGTTCGCTACGCTCACTCACCTTCAGGTTGGAAATCGTTCGCTGCGCTCACTTGTTTTCAGGTTAGCTCGTTCGCTACGCTTCCTCGCCTCCAGGTTGATGTTCGTTCGCTACGCTCACTCACCTTTTGGTTGCAAATTAGCTGTTGTCATAAATTTAAAAAAGTCATCCCTTTAATTGTTTATAATACTTTGATAAAGGTTTTTATGTTTTAATATTTAACATTGGAGAATTTAAACGTTGTTCAGTGCACAAGTGTGCTGCGATTGGGGCTTAATACATTTGGACTTATTAAAAAGTAAAATAGTTTTCTGTGCTGCTCTCTATAGAAACACTGTGGCACTATTTCAAATCACGACTAATGCTAATACAGAATGTTGTGATTATTCAAACCTACAAAATACAGTTGGTGAAAGTAAACATCTGCTTTTAAATTATATTTATTTGTAAAAATTGTAGATCAAAAAGTCTGACATTGGCCCACTTAAAACCCTCTAGGGCAGAGCCCTTTTGACGGATCTGCACCAAACTTCACTCGAACCATCCTTGAAAGATGCTTAACAATGCCTGAAAGTTTCATTACAATCTGTCGAGCGGTTTCGGAGTCCATAACGTATATACACACACACACACATACATACATAGTTCCTCTTTTATAGATATAGATATGAAAGTTAAACCATTGTTGTGCCATTCGAATTTAATATGATAGAAGATAAAGGATTCTATAACATTTGCAAGTTACTTTTAATGATAAAAATAACTTAGGATGTTACGAACAAAATACGAATTTATTTAATTTGGAGAGTCTTATAGTGCACATAATTATTTGTCAATACTGGAGTTAAGTCTAAGTTGATATATCTCAAGAATTGTTTTTCCGTAGCTGTTGGCCTTCAAATACTATTTATGTGTACGAATAAATAGGGTGATTTAGGGAGAATACCTGACTTTTGTGTGCAGGAAACGAGAATTAAAATAAGACGCATTTAGGGTTTACCACTTAAACAACAAGATAATGGATTTATAGCATTAAACGTTGTGAAATTTTAATGGGGGAAGAGCTAATGCCACTTGTTTATGGGAATCTACACAGCTGCATAAGATGCATGCTAAGTATTTTAGAATCACGCCAAAAAAACAGCTGCTATTATTGTTGTAAAACACCAGGCTTTAATTTGTTTGCCTAAATGTAAGTCTGATATAAATAAATAATTGAAAAAACAGATTTTCTATAATAAAATCATGCTAATATGATGCAATGAACATTCCTGGACTTAAATAAATATGTGGTATCACTTTAAATTCCAATTACACACTTATCATAGAAGAAAAATTTTGTTTACATTATCAAACAAGCCTCATTATTAAAGTTTCAATGCATAAACTCGAATTGAAAAAAAATCACAAATTTGTTTAAAGAAATGTTAATTTTAAATACAAATAAAATGCCAAGATGTTAATGATTTGTATTTTTATGAGGCCTAATGACAGGAATGCTGGACTCATCAGACACATAAATAAAAATGATTTGTGATGTAACTGATGATGCCAGCATAGCTCTGGCAAAAGGTCACATAAAAATAAAAACTATTAAAATATTGGTGAAGTTTTTACTTTAAATTTTAATGAAACCAATGTTACCAGTTGGTTATTCATGAAGAAGTTATTATATATTTTTATTTGTTAATGGATTCTTCAGTATTATTTTGTATAGTTTTACGTATGTATTTTAAAAAGTACAATAATTATAAATTGTCCACTTAGAAAAATATAGTTTGCACGAACTAACCATAACAATAGATTTAATATGTTGTATCACTATCATGGTGATTAAAAAATTGTACTGGCTTACGATTTTGCTCTTTTTATTTAAGGCATTACATTATGCCATATATTTTGTATCGTAGTTTACTCATTGCACATTGATTGCATTTACAGTATATGTTTAATTAAACTTATTTTTGAACTTTATGCATGAATAACGTATGAAACCATAGCCGTCTCTGAAACTCATCTTCAAGGCATGGCAGTACTGACAACAGATGTCAAAACATATTATAGCTTGATTGAGGATATCAAGCTGATATTATGAGTACGGTGTCTGAGATTGGAGGATACAAAAACTGGCCTTAGGGGATTTACATGTCGCCCCAACATAAAACTCCCCCTCTTACGGTTGGTGGAAAAAGTTTAATATTTTATCTACATAAATTATTGCTTTCAATGTTTTATCCCAAAGTGTATTAAATTGCTTCAAATATTTGGTTTGGCTATTAGTTAGAATGAAAGAGTCCTCTAAAAAATAATATTTTGATTTAAAGGATACTGAAAAATGTTATACACTCCAATTGTTTAAGGGACCAACCAACAGGTTTTTAAAGAATAATATAAGGGATTTACCATCGGTGATATATTAATAATACTACCTAAATAATGCACGAAGTTCCTAAACGAACTATATAACGCTATTTCCATTGCTTGTTAAAATGATTTTTTACAACCATTTTTTTTCAAATCCAAATTTATCTTAAAATTATTTATAAAATTACTGAAATTAATTTCAAACTGAAAATTGTAAGATCCAAGAATTTTTATAAAATCATTACGATACGATAAAACATTAGTATATTTGAAAAAAATCTTTAAACAATAAGATAAATGAATGCACAAGGTCTGATGAATGTAAAAGTCATGAGGTAACTTCAGTGAAACGTGTTTAAATTACACTTACCACACAGCTATATTTAAATTGTTGGCAAATTTAAACCCCGTGTGCGCATTTTCAGTTTATTTTCAGTCATGCACAAAACCCAAAGACTTACAAACGGCACAGACACCCCTGTCACGTCGCTCTACTTCTGAAGTCTGAGTAAATATTCTGTCAAGGAAACGTGTTCCTTGTGATAAGTCTTAAGATTAATTCTTGATTTTTACACTATTGAATCGTGTAGTAAGTCATTTTAATGCAGTGAAACATTTTTAAATGCAAGTGTTGATTCAAACTGTATATTTAAATACCTCACTATAAATATTAGAAATTGAAAGGCAGCATCTTTAACAAATGCACTAGTAAAGTTTGGCCGAAGAACTATAGCTTAAGAAGAATGACTTTATTTTTAACTATGTCCAGTTATTTTGCACATTAAATATATTACTCAAAAGTACGAGGGGCATATAACCTTCCCCCTATATTGTTGATGATGAGGGGGGCTTTTTAGGCGGCAGAAAACTTCGTGCTACTTAAAAACTTGTTCTTGTACATATACCACACAATTCATGTTTTTGACTGTAGATGTGATAGAACAATATAAAGTTACCAGACCATAGTCTATATCTTCGTGTTGTTATATTAGCACAGGTGTTGTATGACAAGGAAAACGTCAAACCAAAATTTCAATCGCAAGTATAAATGCTTCAGAATTTTTTTAACAAGCAATAATGTAGGCTAATAATGGATGTACATTTTTTGCATGAAACACTGGTAACTAATTATCGAAATCCGATGACATATTAGATAATATAAATGTTTAATGGTAACAGCCCTTATATAATCCTTAACTGCATTTCAATTATTATAAAATTGTATAAGTTCACAATTAATATGAAGTTATTTTATCACATACAGTTTTTAAATTACCCTGCTCATCTTGACCCAAAAAATATACTAAGCAATACATTTATTTTTACATACTTTGCTTTTATCAAGAAAATTGTGTTAGACATTGATCGACTGAGTAATTACATTATTGCTTGTAAGCGAACTGATTACGGCTTTTGTTGCTAGTTGGTTGAACTTAGATGTTGTCATAAATGGAAAAAATTAATAGTGCTGCACCCTGTTGGTAAACCTTGTAGATTTTTAATGATATTGAATATCATAGAACCAACTTGTGTAGTTGAAACAGTTCCACTGTGCCACAGTTCTATGCAGGAACTAAATACTCGAATATCTGGTTTGATTAGTCGATGGCTAGTCGGAAGCTAGACGGATAATGAAACCAATGCAGCAATATGAGTTTGCGACCTGATACCACCACTGGACGATTATCAGTTCTATCAATTATTGTTGTGTATCGGCCCTTGCTTTGCTTACAGATACTATCACACTATTTATCCTACAATTTATGTCAGTAAACAGGAAGGCTTGTGAAAACACACTAACCAACTTCTTCATTTGAAGTTCATTGTTGGTGATGGTGAGTTAATGTTGTTCATCACGATGGTCGTGATGGAAAATGTCCGCAATACACCTTTGAACAACATCAACTTCTTCAGTTGTAAAAGCTGAAATTCGTGACTTTGGCGTATATATATACAAAAAACTCTCCATATTGTATATGATAAATACTTGAACTTAACAGCAAATTCAAAGGGCTGCAAATGCATTTGAGTGCAAATGTAGTACAATGAGAGTTTAAGTGAACCCTTAGAGACGATCTTTAACTACATTACTTGACATCGATAGTTGGAATTTCGGTTAGCTTCAACTAACTTTGCTTCAATTCACTTACAAGTTCAAATGAACTAAAAGTTACGATGTCTTTGGTTTTGATTGATACCAAGGCACTTTGTCAACTAGGTTCCACACTAATTGACCTTAAATAATAAAGGAATCTAAAATCATTGTTGTAACTCATCTGAAAACGTGCTCAAATAGTTTGAAAATATAGTTTGATGTAAGCAATATGTACTTAGTTGGCTACTAACATTATAAAACCAAATTATGAAATTTTTTTGACCTAAAAACCTCAATACCCGTTGAGCTGAAGTTCAATTTAAATGTGGACTTTTCTAGGAATCTTGAATATAAATAATGGTAAAGTGGTATAAAATCGGTATAGTTTCGCTCTTTCTTACGATTGCGAGAGAGTGAAATAGATGTTTTGTATTATTAATATGAAATTGTTCCTTAAGGGAACGCACATGTGGGGTGTCAAATCCTGTTACATAAACATTGGCTTTATCGTATATTACTACTTTTATGTGTTGTATCAATATTAAAACTTGGCGTTTCAAATGATTTTGTTTAGTAAATTAGGTATCTTCCAACTATATTTACTTAATAAATCTTGGGTGCACTAGAAAATAGTATGCTAAATTGTAGCAAATTTGGCGAATGCCAGTGGGTGTTAATATGTAACTCATTACAACAAGTAATACCAACGAGAAAGGTTATCATCTAATTGTAATCGAGTTATCAAAGTAATTACAGTTTCATTAATCATTAGTAAAGTGTCACAAATGTTATTTTATCGAATTTCCCTTTGGGGAAGTAGCTATTACCGTGTAGGTCTCATGGTAAGACCTAGGCCCGGGGCCGATTTACTTTTTCATTTTGATGTCCCCCGAGGCCAAAAACACCATTCGTTAAAATTTTTATATATGTATATATATATATGTATGTTGTGTGTCCGTCCAGACGATAACTTGAGTAATGTTTGTCCGATTTTGATAAAATTTGGTTTGAAGGTGTAAAGTGGAATAAACTTGAATGCATTTGCGAACCAGCATGATCGGATAATGGGAACGGGGTTTTACAGCGGGTTTTATGGGGTAAAAATGGGGGTTTTTTAAGAGCTAAAAAACAAATAATTTAGTATATCAAAGTGTTTTGTACGGCGATTGGTTACGGAGAAAATTCAAAAAATTGTTAATTTAAAATTCTCATGTTATTCCTAAGGAGAATATTGTAAAATGTTGTAATTGGCTTGTTTATGGATATATTTTGATCAAACTTGGCGGATTTATTTATTTCATACTAAGCTATTGATATTTTAATAATAAACAACAACACATTATTAGTTTCCCTGTAGCAGCTAACCTAGGTACTCGCTAAACATAAATGTTAATTTAATAGATTAATAGAAAATCAATTCAGGCAAATGGAAATTCGCTTGGTCGGCAGGTTTGCTGCAGCAGGGGTATTAACTATTTTCATAACAAATCGGTTTGACTGTAGAAGTGTAAAGAATAGTTTTAATTTGGGTATAAGGAAGTTACATTTATTTAGTTGTATTTGAGTTGGGATAAAAGTGGTTCATCTATTAAACATTTACATTTTATTGGTACAATAACAGAAAAGTAATGAAGAAAAAAGTAAAAAAATATATTCGATTCCGAAAGTCAGAGTGTGAACAAGGAAAAAGGGAAATTATTAATTGCAAGGGCTATACATGTAAATTGGAAAACAAAGTTAGGTATAGTTTTGTCTCCAGCGTCCTAACTAATGTTGTTATCCCTTCTGTCCCAACTTTACCTCACTGCACTCAAAGTTTAATCAACAAGCCGTTCGAACATGAGGACAAGTTTTACAAAAACCTATAATGAGGTAAATCACGTTCAAGTGATCCCGTATAAAAAAATATTTGTTTTAGTGATTTGAACAATGTACTCAAAACGCATGGCACACGAGTGGCTGTAAATAAAATGTTAACTTAAACATTAACACATAATTAGAAGAGACGAGCTGTTGGCCCGTCCTACGTACGGGAATTGAGTATAGTCCTTTAAAACTGTATTATACAGTGCATAGTTATGTCAATATGTCTATTACTTCAAGCATATCAACAGTTTAAGCAGTTCAAAATTGATTGTAAAGAAAAAGCTGCCAAGATGAATCAAAACATGTGATCATTGTTATTTCCCAACCTTTCCATAAAAGTCTGGTAGAAAAATCCTTTTTTTAAGCATTCCTTTGAAGACTCGAAAGCTTCGATTCGTATACAGCAATGGTTATATAATCAAATTACTTATTTCCTATAATCAATGACACATCACAGAGTAAAGAACCTAACCTCAAAGTTCTATAGAATATTTGTATATTCAACCAGCTGTTAGATATAACAAATTATATTGCAGTAAAATAAAACTAAAGATCTTAAAGATTGCTCAAAAAAATAAATTAGAACATCTAGGATTTTACTATGTATATTTAAATAATCTCTTGTCCTCTTACCGGAAAAAATGAACGTATCAATGATTATAGCTTCATTATATTGAATTTTAGCCTCCTGATCGCATTTAAACACTATAAATTGGTGTAAAATACCTGCATTTATGCGATCCTGTGTTGTAGCTGAGTTGCTACCGGTTTCAACTCACATTGGAGTCATCTTCAGGCAGTTATAAGATGTCTTCTCGCTTCATTCGAAGGTCGTCAAATGGATAATAAATAAACAAAACACAAACACGTACACGGACATAAAAAAGAACATTTAAAGCTGTAAAAATACTGAAAACGGTAGGCCTACGGGACACGACACGACGTGATCGGGCGAAAGTTTTGTCTAGACTCTTTTCATTTTTCTCATTTTTTGTTAAATACCGTTTTCAGTATTTTTACAGCTTTAAATGTTCTTTTTTATGTCCGTGTACGTGTTTGTGTTTTGTTTATTTATTATCCATTTGACGACCTTCGAATGAAGCGAGAAGACATCTTATAACTGCCTGAAGATGACTCCAATGTGAGTTGAAACCGGTAGCAACTCAGCTACAACACAGGATCGCATAAATGCAGGTATTTTACACCAATTTATAATGATTATAGCATTGCACATAGTATAAATAAGTCGACCCTACGTATGTTATTTCATTTTCATCCAAATGCTGAATTTGTGTCGAACACACTGAATGTTTACAGCTGTATTAAGTTAAGCGAATTGTATTATACCAAAAGCTAGTTAAGAATGTTAACGTCGGCTGCTAGACAAAAAAAATCAAAACTTGATTTCCAAAAAACTGGAAAGCTAAACTAAAATTATGGCTTCGACATTCCCTAGTTCTTAAAATTATCTTTCTTTCAACACAAAAATGATGAAAATCTGTCAAGTGGTTGATTCAGAATCGTAAAATAAAAAAAACCCTGTTAAGTTTCAATAAGATTAATCGGACGATTCGTTGATTTATTTTTAATAGGGACGATAAGAAATATTTTCGGTTAGGCGTCGACCAAATATAATACATCACAGGAATGTTTGAAATTGACATCTAAACACACAATAGCATCAAACGTATATATACAATTCAGAACAGAAGATTGAGTTTCTTTGTCAGGCTTGGAAATAGAAGATTGAATCTTCTCTGAAATACAATTACTGTCGTGTTTTTTAAACAGTGCTAATGAAATGTATGCTTTATACTAAATTTCGTGCATACAATTAGAATGCAATTTTTTACTCTCAATGTCCATCATTACTCAACTTGCTATAGATAAAGTAACACTAAACCTGCAAGAATACGTCAATTTAATAATATTTCATTTTTACGATTAAAATTAAACTAATACAGGACAAATTGTAAGTCTATCGATTGTTTATGTTTTGTTTGTGGTTGATTTTTAATTTCCAAGGTAAATTTCCTATAAGTTTTTTTTTTATATCAATGACAATGCCCAGCAGTATACATACAGTGTTAATTAACTCTCCGAAACTGGTGTCGTAGTTGTTAGAAATTTCGTTTCATCGTGCTTATATCAACTTTGTATCATAAGGATGAATTTTTTTATTCAATGGAAACCACAATAGAAATTTTGGTTATATTTACTGTAACCAACTAAATTCTTTCCTGAATATTTTCTTATATCTTTGCAATCATTTAATGATCCAAAACTGTATGATTATTCACTTGTGAGTCAGTTAAAGTAAAGTATGTCCTATTTGCATATTTAAAATATTCAATTATAACACCGATATACTTTATTAGTTTCTTTTATATTTGAAAATCATCACCCGGAGTTTAAATGAACAAACTCATCTTGCCAATTTATTGTGTTCTATATGACACTATATTGCAGAACCAAGGACAATTTAATGTAGCACCTAAAACGATTTGACGACCTGAATAACTCTATAATTTCTCAAGAACAAAATGAGTTACATTAAAGTAATAACATTACACTGACCTTACCATAAAAGTCTTAGTTGTAGATTTTTAACTTTTTTGGTCACTAAAAATAGTCATTTTTAATAACTTTATACGAAACGAAATATTATTTACCAAAACCAATAATGTGCAGTCTAACATAAACTATTTTGTATTTGTAGTGTTTTAAAATTTATTCCTTACTAGCTGTACCCGCGGGCTTTGCCCCGTTTAACTTCATATGTGAGCTCGTTCGCATGGCTCAATCACGTCCTGGTTGAAGTTCGTTTGCTACGCTCACTCACCTTTAGGTTGGAGCTCGTTCGCTGCGCTCACATGTCCTGGTTGAAGTTCGTTCGCTACGCTCACTCACCTTTACGGTTGGAGCTCGTTCGCTGCGCTCACTTGCCTTTAGGTTAGCTCGTTCGCTACGCTAACTCGCCTCCGGGTTAAAATTAGCTGTTGTAAAATATTTAAAAAAAATAATAGTGCTGCACTCTGTTGGTAATCCTTGTAACTTTAATGCTATTTAACATCATAGAAAAGAACCAACTTGTTTAATTGAAACAGCTGTTAAGATTCATTAATTCTATTTAAATATGAGTACTCATTAGGTTAACATGGGAAACTCCAGAGCCAATGGGGCGGAGCCCGAGAGTCTGATCAGAATAAAAACCACTTAGTTTTCCTATTTAATGCCTAAAGAATCAGTGTACCAAATTTCAGCCTCCTAGGTAAGTGGGAAGTGGGAGAATTAGTGATGAGTGAGTCAGTCAGTCAGTCAGTGAGGGCTTTGCTTTTATATATAGATTAAGATAACTCATGATAATATAACGGGATTATGTTGACATTGCGGTTGCTTTGTGGGACAATAAACAAAGTTTATCGTTCGTAGAGCGCCACATCTGTCCCAATATAAATCCAATAGATAGATCTCACACACATCAATGTGCTATCACTGGGATATAGATAACTGAGTTTTAAAACTTATACAAGAACTTGTTTACTGTTGTGAATGGTTTAGTTAATATGGTAGATACTAGCTAACTTTCAGGGTAAAATTCTTATGACGGAAAATATGTTCCAAGGAAATAATATTTGATTAAAACAGCTGGTGGGACATGTATGTATGATATATGTAATGATGGAAGGCTGTTTGGGAGTAATACATGTAAATCAGCTGTTTTTTATTCCAACAATGGAGTAGATGCCAAGATAAGAAGTAAGTTTATGCCAAGATATTTTGGGTTGGATTTATCTCAGTCAAACAGGTGAATCAAAAACTATATACATGACTACATACGGTTTGATATAATTTGTCTAACTTCTATTCAGTAACATTTGACTAACGGTACTTCCGAATTTCCTTAAGTTTAAATTCAGCTGAAATATTTGTTGATTCAACCACCCAAGCTAATTAGTTTAAATGACAGCTAAATTACAAAGACATGGCACGAATAAATCCAACGAGGAAAACTTTTATGCTAAACCACTGAAACTCACAAAGGACCAATCTTGGCAATTATAGTTTTAATTTAATATTAAATTATCTAAAAGAATCGGACTAAGGTTCTTTAATACATTTATTTATTCACTCCAAAATATTTATGTCCATTAGTATCACAGCGAATGTTGTTGTAAGTATTGTAAAGCAATTTTAATAGTTTAATAATAACTTAAATAAACCTTGATTTCTTAAAGATTTAAAGTTTTGAAAATATAAAAATTAACAGATTTTAAATAATTTAAACCATAGTTAATGTAAGAAATAAATCCTTGCTACATTTTCGTTCTCTAATCGTGTGATGTTTTAGTTCTAAAATTTATAAAAGACAAACTCCTCAAAAACTTTTGACTTGAGAACGTTTCAGGATTCCAGAATGTCGCCTTTTATCTGTAAATGTGGAAAATTGTGTCCTTTCATCTACCAGACATTGTAGGATTGTAAGGGCCTAATCATTCATTAAATTTAAGCACCAGTTTACAACAAACCCCTTATTCTTGATTTAAATCTTGGGTTTATAACTAGCTGTGAAATCTGAACTGTATGGGTCCTATAGTTAATATTTTGATCACTGCTTGTTATTTAAGCCCCATGCTTGTGTATACTTATTTAGATTATATTTTGCCATCAGTTGTGTGTATAATTAAGTTAAGCTGCATAATTAAGATAATCAAAGTTTACCATGTTTAATATCTGAAAATGCGAAGATTAAATTATCAATTGATTCTTGCCATAGCATTTATAGTAGTTTACGCAACGATCACGTAAAGATAGAAGTTTTTAAGGCACACGCCAAGGCTCATACCTTAAATTTCTACTCGTTTTAATTACTAACAATGACTACTCATAACCTCTATGAGAGGTTATGTTTTCGTTTATAAGGTCTCAGTGCCACTGTCAGTTATGCAACGAATCATTGTACCAAACACTAACTGCACCACTCATTAACAATTATTAAATTTGTGTAAACAGCTGATTAGTTGTCGTTCGAAGCATAAAATTTTACTTCTTCTCTCTCAATCCTTAAACCTAATTGGTCCGTTACCCAGTTGCTAAGTAAAATAACAATGCTGTTAAGTAAGTAAACAATGCTGTAATGTGAATCTTTTTAATTCTAAGAACTGAACTGCAACTACTTTAAAAAACGGTCGTAGGTAATGAATTATTTGAACATTAATCTTCAGAAAAGGATTTAAAACGTGTGTCTGGTTAAGTGACTACTCATTACATTTGTTAAAATAATTTGTATTAATACCTGCTATATTATTTATACGTTCACAAAACTATGTAGTTTATTTCAAAATCCTTTTAGTAATAACATAGAAAGTTTTACAATTACGATTTACGACCCGCAAAAACTGTGCTCTGGAGAAGGGTTTGTTAAAAAAAACAGGTTATTTCTCCTGGGAAAACTTAACAATATAAGTGCTATTGTAAAGCCTTCAACTTCTTTACACCGTGATATAAACCAGCAATAAGCCATTGTCACATAAAAAAAGTAAAGTACAGTTAGAAAAATGTTCATATTTATAATATTTAGCTTTTTTTTCTGTTGGGGAAAATTAAGCAAATTCCAGTACAGCAATTTGTTTATAAACATTTGAAAACCACATTTACCTGAAACATGTAACTCAATTTATCATTATTGTTGTTGGTCGTGAAATAATCAAAATATCTTTGCGTTTTAACTTTAAATATTTAATATTCTAGTGTTTTTATTATTTATCAACTTTTCACGTACATTTCCCGACGTACTGTATTTGTATTCCCTTAAACGATAGACAAGACATAAAGATATTATGCTCATTTTTCCGGAAAGTAAATAAAAGAAACGTCTTATAACACTTAAAACATATATTTACGCGTATACTGTTATTCACAAGACGGTAAATATACAAAAAAGATGGTAAGTGGTGATCGATTTCAATTGTACACTCCAATCATCATCAGACCCAAAAGGGAATGTCTCATTTTTCACATCCTAATCTAATTGGTTTAAAATGTGTTTAATTTAATTTTATTTACTTTGCAAAAATATCTAAAGCCTATTTAATCAGTACTTATTACACTTAAACAATTGACTACACATAAAACATTGCTAAATTATATGAAATAGTAGCCATTTAGTTAATTACTATTTTTAAAGTAACCAATTTTTCGTCAGTAAAACTACACCTGACTGTTTAATATTGAGTAACCGGAGACCCTGTATGTTATGTAACTTCACACAGGCCCGTATTGGACGTTGTTTTGACTTAATTGTGTTTTGCAACTTAACATGTACAGTATTGGCCGCCTTAGGCAAATATTGTACATTAAAACTCCTTTCCGGCAACGATAAAACTGTGAATTTAATTGTTCATGATAACACAAAGTTAAAATATTTTAATATTAAGTCATAGTACAGTCAAAGTCAAAGACTTAGAATCAAATTTATAATTATATCAATGTACTTTGATCGAGTATGAAACAGTTAAATTACATCAAAATATAACATTTTAAAAATAAAATAAAAATAACACAACCTATACAAAGAGGAGAGTTTTTTTTTTTATTGAAAGGCATATTACAACTCGATTTAAAAGAGGATTCAAGATATATTTTGGGAGATTTTTGCTTAGAATGTTTGACAAAAATCTGAATTTTAGTGCACGGCTACTGCAAAACAACAGCCATGTTAAATGTTGAATTCAATCCCAATAATTGTAAGCCAAACAAGAATAATACAAATTATATATATATTTTTATTAATATATATTTAGTAACGGAAAAGTCTGAGCTATTAAACTTTTACATATGTGTTTATATTAGAAATAAAATACTATTATCAACAACCTATTTAGGATGATTTCTTATTAGAGAACCAAGGATTACAAATACCATAGGTATAAGAGAATCATTAAAACCAAATAAAATTAAAATAAAAACTGACGCTGTGAAAGTGTTAATTTAAGTTTACTTATTAGGGTTTTACTTGAAAAAAAAAAATAATAACAGTCACTTTTATTGATTAACTTCTCGTATGGATTTTCGTGGAGGGATATTTTCAATACAAAATATAGTTCGTAATTCGTCTCGTCTAGAAGATGCTCCTGCATTTAGATTTTTTGCATTTATAATTCCAACAGTCCGATTTACGGTACTCTCGCATAGCTATTTTATTTGTGCGATAGTGCCATGAGTTTATTTATTGACGATAAATAATAATGGGTTTAATGAGTCTAAATCCGTACCTTCTGGACAGAAGATGCCACACTAACTACTACACCAACCACCCCTATGTTAATGATACAACGTCCACATGGATTAACTAGGAAATCCAATAACATCGATCTAATTAACTAGGAAAAATTTGGTCTAACATTGCTCAAATACACTAGAAAATATCTTTGACATAAAATGGATAAAAACAAAAAAAGAGTTAAAAGAGTTGGAAAGTTAAAATATAATCCAGAAACATTTGGTTTAAAGGCGTAATCCATATAAATATGATTGCCGGTACTTAACAATAAATCCCAATGGGTTTCAATAAAGCTTAATTATTCTGGCTGCCGAAAGCTTTATCATCAATGTTGTTACACCTGGGTTGTTGTAATTAATTTCACTGTCCATTTAAATTCTGAAATAAATGGAATTATTATTGGAAAAGATTGATGGATTACATGTTTGGTTCCTATAATGCTAATACTGAAACTATGATTGATTTTCTATTATTAGAAAATATCCTTCTTATTTTTAAATCGTTAAATTTTACTGAGAAAATCCCCTAAATATATTGATTTTATTGCCAATCTGAAAAGATACCCGTTTTGAAACAATGTATAACAAAACGGTTTTCACACAGATTGATTAATACTCAAATTTCGTATATATTATAAGCTAAATATATACTGCTGTAAGTACTGTGTGTCCAGGTTTGAGTAAATTATGTTTGTTGCATACAATTTTCCCTACTTCACATAAAAAAAATCTAAAATAAGTAAAAATATATATTGTTTCTTATGGCAATCTCCAAATTTGCTGATTTCATATTAAATTATTCATATTACATCGTACTGTATATCCCATATTGAAATGATTATGTTTGCCATATGAAACTTGTTACAAAACAGTTCAAAATTATAATTTTATAAAAGAAAAAACCAGGTAAAATGTAACACTCAAGTTTCTCTTGTGTGACACCTGCATTATTGCTTAGGTTGGCAATACTGCAGAAGCCCGTGGTACTCCATAGTACAGCTGTTTATACTGCAGTATACAGAAATTTAACCGAGTATAGTGAGATTAAGTATTCGTATAAAATTAACTCTAACGTGTTTACAGTAAATATTTATTTATGAGCGTAGCATTTTTGTAATAACATTTATAACAAAAGTAACTCCTTAGTGTGTTCCATACGTACTAATAGAAAAATGCAAAAATAACTAATAATAATTTTGATAATTGATTTAACGTTAGGAAACAAAGAAAATAACTATTTAATTCACAGGGCAAATCTATAAGATAGGTACTTAAAAACTGCTTAGTGTAAGAAAAGTGTATATTGTGTTTGATTTACTTAAAAATATATTATATTGGTTGAAAGATTCACATTTAGAGTATAGCTTAAAGGCTGCTAAGTTTTTATACTATAAGATATGAACACACATTTTACGTCCATGCATTATCATGCCACGATAAAGGATTCCATTTACAGGATTCTTGGGTAAACTATTTTTCGTCTAAACATATCAAAAACTTAAGATATTTTGCTACTTTGTCTCAATTAGTTTTCAAAGCTTGTACATTATTTACTTCAGCCGATCTTTTAAACCCTAGAGTCACAGACGCCTGCAGCAATGTTCAATTTTCTTATTTACGCCTACAGGCTAATGTATAGAAATTCTAATGTAGAAAATTCTAATGAAGATTCTAATGTACATGCCTGCTCATCCTAGTAGCCGGTCAGGTACCTCCCTCTCAATCAAAAATAGTAAACTGGAATGTTTTATATGAACGCGGTTAACTAAAACACTTATCTTCAACAACACTCACATAATTTCCTATTTTACATATCAAGAACTTATTAGTAACAGTCATTAATATTCTAAAGGTATGGCTATTCAGAATAAAGTTTTTAATATAGTATCTGTATATTTTATATTCTGTACTGGACAGAACATGTACAAAATTTAAATACAGTATTTCTTAATTGTGAGTCTTTAATAACAGATTACATGCATATCAAGAACTGCAGTATTTTAACTCAACCAGATTATAATTGATTATCACTCTGTATCAGAAAATAGCCCATTTCCATACAGCTAAAATCTTCGAAAATCGTTAATTTTCTTACACCAAAAACAAATAGTGATCAGCTGACTTTTCCTGTCATAAACATTAATTTCGCTACTAAAAAAAATTTGCCTGACATCAACAAAGTTACAACTGAAGCAGTTTTGAAATATACTATTATATTTAACAATTTAATGTAACCGATAGAAAAAAACTAACAACAGTCATTATGCCTTAAATGTGGTTTAGAAATAAACGGTAAAAACATGATTGCTTGCTTTACCTTGAACGTAATACAAATCCGAAATACTTCATCGTTTGCATAACTGACTTAGTAATTACAAGTAATATTATAATTGTGTAATATATGTATTTATTAATCAGAAATAGAATTTTACGTTAATGTTCACTATGGTATAAAGTTCCCACCAAAACATTGTTTTGGCGTGAAGGCGCGTCTTGTTAATATTAATGACGAGGTCCAGCACAGAATTGTCCCAATTAAATCTCGAAAACTGTAGCAAGGGACTTTGCTTTTGTTGTGTTTAATTTAACTAACATTGCTTTGAAGGAAAGAACGTAAGTTTACGAAATGAGATGAAATAAGCATTTATTTGATTTTATAGTAAGGAAATGAAATGTATACATTTGTAATTGAAACATTTTTTGTTAGAATGGGCCCTAGACTTATTAAACCTTGTATTTTTACAACCGACGCAATCCGTTGATACATTGCGCAGCTTAACTTTGATGTACTTATGCTTTTAGAATTAGATTAGAGAGCCCTATCCGCGTTACACAACCTAGGCAGCTGATTCCCTCAATTAGTCTTCTAACTTACCCCCCCCCCCGAATAGTCAACCTCCCTTCAGCTAATTACCACCCAATTACTAGATACTATATCTAGCCTGCGAGTAACTAGTTACAGATCCCCCATCTCAATGTATTGATAACGATAATGATTAAATGTTATTCATAAATTAAGTTGTAGTCTCAAGTCATCTAATGAACTAAATGTTATATGATAATTCCTATGTACCAAACTCATCTTTTAATCTGAAGCTTCAAGTGTTTAAACAAATAGAGGACACGATCATTATATCTGTATTAGGTGTGTAAGGACTTGTGATTATAGATAAGCGATTTAACAAATAGTGTTTTGGTCTCTGGGAACATCAACATGAAAATTAAATCATTCACGGGACCTAGATCTTACCAGCTACGCAATAGCGTAATTCCAGTAGGAGCAGTTCGCCAAATGATAATTCTCGATATTTTGTAAAAAATTACGTTACAGTTTTTGACGTTACAAAATTCAACGAGCTAATCAATAAATTTAAGCACAATGGAAACTTAAGTAAGTCCTTAGCGGCAATCTTTAACTACATTACTTGTCTGACGCCAACATCGATAGTTAGAATGTTAGTTAACTTCAACTAACTTAGCTACAGAACAATGCCAAGTTGAAATTAACTAAAAGCTACGACGCATTTGGTTTTCATTGGTAGTTTGGAGAATAGTATAGTGTTGGTATAGCGTGCTATAAGGACGATGACAATTTGTTCACATATAATATGGCTGTTATGTTTTCGTCGACCAAATATAATACATCACAGGAACGTTTGAAATTGACAGCGAAACACAAAATAGCATCAAACATCTATATACAATTCACAACACAAGATTGGATTTCTTTGTTAGGCTCGGATATAATAGAGAATTGAATCTTCTCTGAAATACAATAACTGTCATGTTTTTTAAACTGCTTCCTTATTAAATATATGCTATTTGTCCATAGCACTAGTGGGAAATCAAAATACTATCAAAAACTAACATTTCTCAACGCGCTATATAAAATAACAGCAACATCCAATAGTCAATTAATTATAATAATATAAACTTGCAACAATATGTCAACTCAACAAAATGAGAGTAATCAAGTTTTAAACTAAATAACACAAGAAATGTTGTATATCAATTTATTATTTTGTCCATTCCTCGTTCATATTTTTATGCTCAATGTAAATTATCTATGTAAACAAATCTTTAAACATAAATGACAAGGCCTAGCAGTATACACTTTTCAATATCTCTCCGAAACTGGTGTCGTAGTTTTCAGAAATTTCGTTTCGTCGTGCTTCGTTATATCAACTTTGTACTACATGAAGGATTTTTTTAATTTAATGTTCAATAGAGAAGATGAGTGTGCCTGAACCTGAAATATATATTTACAAAATATATTTAAATAGTAGTTTACGCAGCATTGCGTAAAGATAGTGTTAACGACACGAGTAGAAAATTTAAGGTACAACCCTTGGCGAGTGCCTTAAAAACTTCCACGAGTGTCGTTAACACTACTTACGCGAGTTTCGTACACTACTTTACCTACGACAGTGTTTTAATTACTAATAATCACTACTCATAACTATGTTTTCGTTTATAACACTCTCATTGCCACTAACAGTGATGCATAGAAACATTGTACCAAACACTGATTGCACCACTCAACAATTAAATTGGTCTGAACAGCTGATAAGTTGAAGTTTGAATCACTACAATTTTACTTCTTCTCTCTCACACCTTGAACGTTACTGGTCCGTTACCCGTGTTGTTATGAGTAAAACTATGCTGATATGAAAGTAAACAATGCTGTTATGAGAAACTTTACAATTCTTAAAACTTAACTGAAACGGCAACTTAAAAAAACGGTCGTAGGTAAAAATATATACAGTTAAATTCTTTATGTTACCTTGCTTCGTCGGGTGATCCTCTTTTAGTAGTACACAACTATTGTTTAGGACTTCGTTAGTAGTTCATCTTCAGTTATGACAGAAACTTCAGGTCATCTATCAGATTTGGCTAGAGCCAAGGCCGCACTAGATAGAGCCTTCGTTGACATCGCTGAACACTCATGACACAAACACACGACAAAAATACGAAAAACGAATACAATACTGTAAAATCTGGCCGGTGTTGTCACGGGATACATCTGACGTTTTTGTCACATCTGATGATGGCCTACTAAAAAGGTTCGAAACTATATTAGTTTACTCCTAAAAAGGACCACTCGACGAAGCAAGGTAGCATAAACCATTTAGCTTAAATTTAATGATCCAGAAGCTACTACTTACAGTTGAAACGTTAGATTATTTCCAAAATGTTTATAAAATTTGTCCTACAAGAATACTTTTTTTAACCACTCTTTTTTAATTAGTTATGTTTTTAGTTCATATACATACAAAAAACAATAATTGAACTTATATAGTGATCACCTGATATAGGCTAACTGAGTGTGGACAGGAAAAAGTGCATAACATAATAATTCATTGTCGATATTAGACGATTGTGTAATAGTAGTTTACACAACGATTGCGTTAAGTGAGTCTTTACGACACGAATAGATAAAAACTTCTACGAGTGTCGTAAAGACTATTAACGCGAGTTGCGTACACTACTTTACCTACGACCGTTTTTTAATTACTATCAATCTGGATTTAATTACTAACAATCAATAATGATAAATTTTTATAGAGGTTATGTTTTCGTGTATTGTCATTGCCACTGAAAGTGATGCAACGACTTGTTGTAGAATCAGCTGATTTCCTGTAATTACGTGTTTGTTAAACTTCGTTAAATATTACATTGCTAGCAGCATTCTTACCATAAATAATATTGTATCAGGTACAATTCGGCAAATATTTCATTTATTTTTGGACTTCCACCAACTTAATTAAGAATACGCGTGTATCAACATGAACAAGTCGGATCAACAATTAAATTGGTCTGATCAGCTGATTAGTTGACGTTCGAAGCATTACAATTTTAATTCTTTTCTCTCAATACTTGAACCTCATTGGTCCGTTACCTGTGTGGATATGAGAAAACTATGCGGATATGAAATGAAACTATGCGGATATGAAAGTAAACAGCTGTAAAGTGAAACTTTTCAATTCTAAGAACTGGACTGAAATGGCTACTTTAAAAAACGGTCGTAGGTAAAAACCTTATTCATTGTTTCAATTTACTAACCGACAATGCTACTTCTACAGGTCCGTGAAGTTGGCGTACCCATGTTAGCGTATCCACTTTTGATCATACCAATCGTTAGTTCATCGTTAGTTCTCGATAGTTCCCAAATTTTTTCGTTAGTTCTCAAAAAATAAAAAAGTTATAGCCGATTATAAGTGGGTACGCTAACTTCACACTTCCGGGTTCTAGCACGCGCCGTTTTCTGAGGAGAAATGTTCACATCTATATACCAATCGTTAGTTCTTCGTTAGTCCTCGATAGTTCCCAAATTTTTTCGTTAGTTCTCAAAAAATAAAAAAGTTATGAGGCATACAAAGTGGGTACGCTAACTTCACAATTGTACAATTTCCAGCGGGAACAGTTTTTTTACTATAAATGCCTATATCTATATACCAATCGTTAGTTCTTCGTTAGTTCTCGATAGTTCTCCAAAATTAACGTTAGTTCTCAAAAAATAAAAAAGTTACGAAGCATAAAAAGTGGGTACGCCAACTTCACAGTTATAGAATTTCCAGCGGGCAAAGTTTTTTTACTACAAATGACTATATCTATATACCAATCGTTAGTTCTTCGTTAGTTCTCGATAGTTCTCCAATATTTACATTAGTTCTCAAAAAATAAAAAAGTTAAGAGGCATACAAAGTGGGTACGCCAACTTCACAATTATAGAATTTCCAGCGGGCACAGTTTTTTTACTATAAATACCTATATCTATATACCAATCGTTAGTTCTTCGTTAGTTCTCGATAGTTCTCCAATATTAACGTTAGTTCTCAAAAAATAAAAAAGTTAAGAGGCATATAAAGTGGGTACGCTAACTTCACAATTGTACAATTTCCAGCGGGAACAGTTTTTTTACTATAAATGCCTATATCTATATACCAATCGTTAGTTCTTCGTTAGTTCTCGATAGTTCTCCAAAATTAACGTTAGTTCTCAAAAAATAAAAAAGTTACGAAGCATAAAAAGTGGGTACGCCAACTTCACAGTTATAGAATTTCCAGCGGGCACAGTTTTTTTACTATAAATGCCTATATCTATATACCAATCGTTAGTTCTTCGTTAGTTCTCGATAGTTCTCCAATATTTACGTTAGTTTTAAAAAATAAAAAAGTTAAGAGGCATACAAAGTGGGTACGCACACTTCACAATTATAGAATTTCCAGCGGGCACAGTTTTTTTACTATAAATACCTATATCTATATACCAATCGTTAGTTCTTCGTTAGTTCTCGATAGTTCTCCAAAATTAACGTTAGTTCTCAAAAAATAAAAAAGTTACGAAGCATAAAAAGTGGGTACGCCAACTTCACAGTTATAGAATTTCCAGCGGGCACAGTTTTTTTACTATAAATGCCTATATCTATATACCAATCGTTAGTTCTTCGTTAGTTCTCGATAGTTCTCCAATATTTACGTTAGTTCTCAAAAAATAAAAAAAGTTAAGAGGCATACAAAGTGGGTACGCTAACTTCACAATTGTACAATTTCCAGCGGGAACAGTTTTTTTAATATAAATGCCTATATCTATATACCAATCGTTAGTTCTTCGTTAGTTCTCGATAGTTCTCCAAAATTAACGTTAGTTCTCAAAAAATAAAAAAGTTACGAAGCATAAAAAGTGGGTACGCCAACTACACAACTATAGAATTTCCAGCGGGCACTGTTTTCTGACTATAAATGCCTGTATCTATATACCAATCGTTAGGTCTTCGTTAGTTCTCGATAGTTCTGTAATATTTACGTTAGTTCTCAAAAAAATAAAAAAGTTGCGAGGCGTACAAAGTGAGTACGCTGACTTCAAATTTATAAAATTTCCTGCGGGCACCGTTTTCTGACTAAAAACGCTTGTATCTATTTACCAAATTTTAGTTCTTCGTTATGTTGTGTTAGTTCCCCAATATTATTACTAGTTCTTAAAAAATAAAAAGGCAATAAGGTCTTAAACGTGGTTATGCCAACCTCAAACCCAAATCATTCCTAGCGTGCACCCTTGTCTGACTAAAAGTGCCTATATCTTAATATTAATCGTAAGATGGGCTCACTCATTTATTTTGTTAGTTCTAAAAAAATTTAATAAATATACGTATAGCCAATAATCAATAGATAAACTTATTTAATGCTTCTGATTTCCAGCGCGCACCTTCATTCAATGAAAAATGCTTACAGTATACTACTATACAACTAAATAAATATTGTCTCGACCCCGCCATACCCAATACGCCATGCTAGTAATGTGTTGTACACATTTATCCCATCCACTACTCCAGTCTCCAGTTTGTTCAAGTCCGTATGACCTTCCAGTCTCGATCCGTGCAACTGTCACTCGTAACGTGTTACGTTTAATGATGTAATTTTATAATACTAATACCGAACACAAACAAATACAAACAATACAAACGATTAGTTTAATTAACCAAACAGAAGTTTTTTGATCGTACATATTTTATCTGCTTAATCCAATTCAAATAATCACTGCTTATAAATTACTTTATACCATTTTACTTAGCAGACTCTGGTTTTCATTTTGATGGATAGTTTATTTTGTTTCCATGATGGACTTTTTATAAAATGCACTTTTTCACACAACTAAGTAGGTATAAATATGATTTCATTGCTTATCTAAAACCAATTTTTGGAAGCGTTGTCTTTTTTGGATGTTCTAATTAACTGAACATATTCAACTGTTAATCATTTTGATAACGTAATCAAAATTATCACTCCTAAAAAATAATCTAACCGAGTGACACCTGCAACTACTATTGCGGATATCACAGATAAGCGCTATCCTGGAACTGATAAGCAATCCTTTCTCTTCGAGAGAATCATAATGTGATAGTTATTCTAATGTCAGTGTTACTTTGATTTTCATTGTGTGAATATGAATCAAATTACAATGCATGGAACTAAAAATTGGTATATAGATTTAAGCTTTTTTAGTCGGAAAACGGTGCCCGCTGGAAATTTTATAATTTTGAAGTCAGCGTACTCACTTTGTATGCCTCGTAACTTTTTTATTTTTTTTTTTAGAACTAACGTAAATATTGGAGAACTATCGAGAACTAACAAAGAACTAACGATTGGTATATAGATGTAAGCATTTTTATTTAAAAAAACTGTGCCCGCTGGAAATTCTATAATTGTGAAGTTGGCGTACCCACTTTGTATGCCTCTTAACTTTTTTATTTTTTGAGAACTAACGTAAATATTGGAGAACTATCGAGAACTAACGAAGAACTAACGATTGGTATATAGATATAGGCATTTATATTAAAAAAACTGTGCCCGCTGGAAATTCTATAATTGTGAAGTTGGCGTACCCACTTTGTATGCCTCTTAACTTTTTTATTTTTTGAGAACTAACGTAAATATTGGAGAACTATCGAGAACTAACGAAGAACTAACGATTGGTATATAGATATAGTCATTTATAGTAAAAAAACTGTGCCCGCTGGAAATTCTGTAACTGTGAAGTTGGCGTACCCACTTTTTATGCTTTGTAACTTTTTTATTTTTTGAGAACTAACGTTAATTTTGGAGAACTATCGAGAACTAACGAAGAACTAACGATTGGTATGTAGATATAGGCATTTATAGTAAAAAAACTGTTCCCGCTGGAAATTGTACAATTGTGAAGTTAGCGTACCCACTTTGTATGCCTCATAACTTTTTTATTTTTTGAGAACTAACGAAAAAATTTGGGAACTATCGAGGACTAACGAAGAACTAACGATTGGTATATAGATGTAAACATTTCTCCTCAGAAAACGGCGCGTGCTAGAACCCGGAAGTGTGAAGTTAGCGTACCCACTTATAATCGGCTATAACTTTTTTATTTTTTGAGAACTAACGAAAAAATTTGGGAACTATCGAGAACTAACGATGAACTAACGATTGGTTTGATCAAAAGTGGATACGCTAATATGGGTACGCCAACTTCACGGACCTTATTTCTACAGTACAATCAGTAGTTAGACTATCCTATCAGCCAGTCAGTGTGTAGATAGGACTCGTAACAACCAACATTACACAAGCTTAGGTGGTCGTCGTACCGTTATCTTGTTCTTGCTAAGTTTCTAGAGTAGTGTTTGTAGCTTCCCTACTACCAAAAAGTATACTTAAATACTTTGCAATTAGTCATTTAACGATTCAAAATTAAGATCGTTGGATAAGATAATGTTCTATTCACACATATAAAAAATAATTTTGATAAATAAACCAATATAAATTATTCATTTATTTTTATATAGAAAATCATTTCCCCGGTATTTTAATGCACAAACATGACCCTTAGTTCTAACACCCTATATTGCAGGGCTAGGAGTCGAAGAAAGTCTGTAATGATTTGATGAGCTAAATAATCCTGTAAACATAAAACACAAAATGAGGTAATTAGAACTATTAAATTAGAGGCACATATACTGTACATAGCTCGTGGGTTTTAGTTTTTGATGTTTGAGCTTTCTACTTCTTCAGTCGGTGAAAATAATCTTGTTTTGACAAGCTCTTTGATGAAACAAAAGAATTAATAATCGTAAAACAAATGAAACGAAACATGCAAACCAATCATGATGTGCAGTCGAACATAACCTCTATGGATTTGCATTGTTTTATATTAATACCTTATCATGCATTATGTTGACATTGCAGTTGATTTAAATTGTTGAACAATAATTAAAGATTATCGTCCGTAGAGCACCACATTTGCCCGAATTTAAATCCAATAGATAGATCTAGCTTTAAACTGTGTGTATTTAGTCACATGCCTTGCTGAGATAATGTCTAATTGTGTGTCCAAACTTATTCTAGAGATTTCTCAGTGTTGTGAATAGTTAGTTGATATAATAGGTTGTTGAACAGCTGATTACAAAACAAGAATAATTATTGCTATTGAATGAATATTATTCATTTGACTTTTAAATCAAACAAATTGAGTTAAAATTACTTTTAATTTTACTGATGTGTTTATTCAGCTGAAAAATTTGTTGATTCCATATAATCATTGTAATTAATTTAAATGACATAAAATAATTGAGTATTAAATGAGTAAAAAGAATTGGATTTTTATTTAGCTTTTTAAATTCAATATTTTAATTGCTCCAACATTTTGCTGCAGAGTAGTAGCAGATTAAATGTTGTGGTAAGATTAGTAAAAAAATCCAAATAACCAACAATAATCTATCCTTGCTGTGTTATCCAGAATTCAAAAAATGTAAATGCGTTTACACCTAATATATACATACACCTAATGTATAAAATATATCATTGTCACATCGTCGTTCTCTAATTGTGTGATGTGCTATTGCAGTTTTGAAACTTAATAAAAAGTCAAACTAGCACAAAGCAATGAAGACTTGAGAACGCTTCAGGTTTCCGCCATGTTGCCTTTCATCTGTAATTGTGGAAAATTGCCTCCCTTTCATCTACCAACCATTGTGAGGGCTTAAACACTCTTGAAATTTAAGCACCAGTTCATAACAACCGCCTTAATCTTTTTTTAATGTTGGTTTTATAATTCGTTGTGTAATTTAAACTGTATAAAGTTTTTTGGTTATATGAAATTAGTATTTTGTATTTAAAACTAATGTGAAAGTGATTAGATAAGTAGATGATGTTTTGTCATCAATTGACGATTTTTTTACACTAAGCAAAGTTGTACCATAGGGTTGAATAAGGCAGAAGCTAGTCAGGTTTGCCCCATTTTACAACTAAAATCAAAATATTTCAGCTATGTTGTATTAAATCTTTTTGAACTTGGATCGTTCGATAGGGAATTAATATACAAAATAAAAGTGTTCTTGACAATTCTTTATTAAATCAGCCATTGTTTTGTAATTTAAATTTAAATAAATAAAATGGCCGCCATTTTGAAATTGAATAATGAAAAAAATATTGGATCAAGATTAATTTGTCTAACATGGGTCTCTTCTACCTTAACATACATACCAAGTTTCAAAAAGATCGGTTAAAACATTCAAAGAAAAAAATGTTGATGTAAAAATACAAAATGGTATTTTGTTATGATATATTGTTGACGAAGTGATTTTGGAAAAAAGTTATTCTTCATTTTCTTTATATTTTGACCCAAGGAATTACTACCTACGTAAATTATGTCCCAAAAATTATTGAACACTGTATATTCTGAAGAATTAGTAAATAAATGTTCGAAAATAACGTTCTAGTTTAATACCACTCTTAGATATAAGAGCGTGAATACTATTACATTTGACAATACACCTCTGGTGAACAAATAATAATAATTTTAAGAAAATAATAAAAAAAATTTTCTTAACAGCGTTTAAAAAAACTCAAGTTTGCATTCAATGTATTCTTCTGATTAAATTGCATTAAATAATTCATCAAATAATGATCATGTATTCGTCAGCATTGTTAGATTGACCCGTATGAATTGTATGATTTGTGGTATGTCCAAAGGTTAGACTGCTGTAGTTTCTTCTTTTTTAACCCTGATAAAATTATAAGGAATACCATATAGCAAAACAGAAGATGTAATGATCAAATACAATGCACTAAGAGACATAGTTTTTATCTTTAAGACTTCACCAATGTGAATAATTTTGTAAAATGTATGAGATTGGTTTCGTTACGATGTACGTTAGGTACAAGGGAATTAATTTGTAGAGAGGAAGGTTTGTCGAAACTGACAATCCAATTTCATCTTTCAATTCCGTCCGTGAGTGGCTGATAATCAATTACGGTATGTGAATGTTATTTCCTGTAAGCCTCATGTCGACATTTTCTTGTCCGGAAGTAAAATTTAACTTTAATCAATTGTGTACAAAATCCCAAATATTTGCCAGCCAGGATTAACGAATACCTCATTATTTTAAACGAAAGTGGAAAAGAAAAACTTTAAAAAACATTTTAAGAACTCAATGCCATTTTGTCAAAGCGTTAACATGTTTTTGGCGTTTGTTTGGTAATTATATAATTTGATTTTCTTATTCTACGTTGTTCTATTGGTTCTTTATCTTATTTGACTATCATTAATTAATTCAGAATACCAGGGGACCGAGCATTGCTTGAGGTGTTTGATTTGTTCAAGAAGTAAAAAAATTAAACCTATAAGCCTACAAATACTATCAGTTTTGCTTCACCAGTAACAATGAGTAGGGCCTACACTGGACTGTTATTGAATAACCGCAGACCGTGTATGTTATGTACCACTTCACAGAGACCGGTATTGCAAGTTGTTTCGACTTAATTGTTTGTTGTAACTTATACGTTGGAAAATATTTTACATTTAACTGCTATCTGTCAAAGACAAAACTGTGGATAGAAAACATATTGCAGGATGACTGTTCGTATATTTATTCTAGTATACAATATGCAATTATTATATTACTATAGCCATGCATAAAAAAACACAATTATACCTAAACAATGTTTAGCTTCTGGGTCACGATTTTCGTAAATAGAAAGGTTAAATATCTACTTATTTATAAAACTATAATCGGAATGAAAATTGAAATTGTATTAAACATTTTTGTTTTTACATTGTTACAGATAGCCAAAAGATGAAACAAAGATTAGGCTGACAATTAACAGAGATTAACTTTAAAAAGAAAACAAACATTGAGAACAAAAATAATATGTGAACAAGAACATAGAAATAAATATATAGTAATGTACAACAAATTTAACAATATGAATAATCACAATCACAACAATACGTAAACAAATTAAAACAGCTAAATACTTTCACTTAAAAAATCTCATGGTTTGCATTAGCCGCAGCACACGCAATCGCTCCCTAGGTGACAGTGAAGAGGTCGACTTAGTTGCCAATCTTGTTCCCGAAGCACGTAATTAGGGGAATGGGACTGGATCGCAAGTAACTCATGAACAATATGAAGCATGGTCGAACTCGAAGGGAAGCTGATGTCTAAGGTTTCTGGTAGGAACTTAGAAGTTAATTCTTCCCAGTAAGAAGGGGTAGTTGATTTGGCGATTGAGTAGTTTGCATAGAAATACCACATCAGTAACTCCACATCCTCTGACACTGCATTCAAGACTCTGAATGCCGAGGGTAGTAGATAGCTCGTCAACTGGGGCGTTACGAATGTTAAATTCAGGACGAGATCCCAGGAACCTCATAAAACATCTTTGCACCAACTGAAGATGGTGAATATGGCCGAAACGGTATTGTGACCAAACCAAGGAAGCGGAAGCGGGTAGAATGCTAGAGACAGTAGAGTCGTGAATGATCAAGATGATCTTTGATGTCTAGCAAATAGGGAGATCAAATCAAGCATACATCTCTGGCGCAGATGTGGCTGATGTGGAGCCCAAAATCAAATGAGGAGTCGATAAGAACGCAAAGATTCTTAATTGTATTTCATATCTCTACCATGTTACAATCAAGTAATTAGTCAGCTACCACTGTATTTCATTTCATGCTGAACACAATCAAGCTGGCTTTGAATGGATTCACAGCCATGTCATAGGAAAGGCACCAGCCAAATTAAGGACTTCCTACAAAGACTGACCGTGATTGTGGGATGCAACTTCAACGAGCAGCATGATGTCATCCGCAAACTGAAGAAAATGAAATTGAATGACCTTCTTAATGTCATTAATAAAGATGGAAAACAGAATGGTCCAAGACAAGACCCCTGGAGAGCACCAGAACTTGCAGCATAGCACGATGAGACGTCAGCAGCAAGGCGCACAAAAAGTCTTTGATCTGTAAGATATCTCTTAAACCATTGCAACATTGACATATCCAATTAAAAGGCAAATGGTCCTTTATTTGACTTGATCGACATATGCATCCACAATTTAATTTGGTTTCCTAACAATCGAGTTATGGATAATAGTATATTTCATCACTAGGGCTCGTCTTTTGGACCCGAGCTCTAGTTTTACGATCGAAGCTATGCTGAGGTCGGAAAATGAGCAAGGGTTGAAAAAACAATTTTGCCCGTGTGATAAATTATATTTTTCGTCATATTGCATCATTAATTAACAAACCAAGCTAGAAAATGAAATCGTTTTATTTAAGGATAACCTATCAAAACGACTTCCAACTTGTTTTGAAATCTGCTAATGTAAATAAGCATCTTTTTTACGATTGTGTTACTGTACAATTATACCATCGATATGCCGAACTACTGACAACGATCTAAGCAATATCATAACAAATCAATCGATAAATAATTTAGATACATGTTATTGCAAAAAAAAAAAAAAAAAAAAAACTAATAATGAACTCAAATCCAAAACCTCCGTGACAGAAGCCGTCACTCTAATATTTCAACCCGTAATTTTTATAATGCAACTGCTCATGGATAACAAATTAATATGGTTTGACCTTAGATAAATATACAAAACATATCGCTGACATGAATACAAACAAATTTTAAAGGCGTTGAAAACAAAGATAATCATCCACAACAATTTTTGTTTTTAAGTGTTATCAATTTAAAATTATTGCAGGTAACAATAAATCCAAATGGGTTTCAATAAAGCTTAATTATTCTGGCTGCCGAAAGCTTTATCATCAACGTTGTTACACCTGGGCTGTTGTCATGGCAACGTAAACTGGTATTGTAATTGAGTTTGGAGATCATAGATATTTGCTATAGGCTACGAGGGTTCCCGCCATCATTTTGTTTAGTTAAACATAGCAATATATAATTTCTGTTATACTTCAAATAGTACTTACGATTTAACCGTTTGGTATAAACTAGAATCTTTAATAGTGAATAATACATATAACATCAGTAAACTGAAATTATTGCAAACAGACTTGCCAATAGGAAAGAAAACAAATACAACGTTGGTCATGTTTTACACATCAATAACTTGGTATGATAAGCAAAATCGTAAAGTACCAGATTAACAAGTAAGTATACAACATTTACTGATCACGTTTTTCAGATATTTATTTGTGTTTTCATTTAATCATCCCATCCAGCGGATAAAAAATTGTTGACCAATGATTAAAATTCCACTAAAAACAATAAAATGCGTGTGTATTAAAAATAGTATAGTTTAAATACGTTAAAGTACACTTCTGGTATCCTCAATGTGTTCTGATATAGTATATAGCACTACTAGTCGACTCGCATGTAAAACACTATCTCGCCCCGAAATGGGACTTTCGTGACGAGTATTGAACGATACTTTTTATCACAATGAAATGAACTACTTTATCAAACTTTAAAAATATTATCTGATATTTCGAATCTATTCATTTTTCTAATCCAAACACAATACGGCTGTACAATCAATTTTAGACTATGTTAATAAAAATTGTATTTAAATAAATCAATTTTCTTTCAATGCAATTTTAATTAAAACACAATGGTGCTCGCTCCTTTTTTAGCTAACCGGCAATTTCAGTTGTAACTTTGGCGATGTCAAGAAAAGTATTGTTTATGCAGCGAAAGTAATGTTTATGTCAGGAAAAGTCAGCTGATTACTATTTGTTTTTGGTGTATGGAAATTTACGATTTTCGAAGATCTCAGCTGTATGGAAATGGGCTATTTTAGAATACAGGGTGATGAAAAAGTCTTTTAACTATAGCAGTACAATAACTAACGAGATTTGCTTGTTTTGATAAACATTACCCTAAGTGTTTCAATTACCTGAGTATAGTTTTCAACACATTTTTGTCGTTTACTTTTACTCTTTTTTTATTCCTTTAGTTGTTGTCAATCCAATTTTCTTTGTAATTTCCTCCCATAGCAATTTTCAATTTCCCTCTTGACGCCTACACGCTGCTACGTACCAGGCTAGTAAAATTTCTCTAATCCCTTAAGATGGTCAGTTCCCTTCTTCCTTAAGAAATGTAAAACTGTGTTGTATTTTACGCAATATGAATGATTTTTTATGCTTCAATTGAAGGAAGATAATTAACACTAACATATTTCTTAGTTTTCAATTTTAATCAATTTTATTATTAAATTAAATAGTTAAGTAATGTAAAATATTTTTACATTTTTATATTGGCATGCTGGAGTAGGAGAATAAGAAAAATGTGATAATATTTGACATATTACACATATATTGATTCCTATAATATGATATAAATCGTTGCAAGTCTTCTATCTGTTTATCTCATGTTTATAATGTCGATGGCGATTTAGGAACATGAGCAGTAAATGTGCTTTAGTTATATCGCACTGTACTAAATAATAATAATATTGTATAACTAAAATTCTGTTTCACTTTTAAAACAAGCTTCATAAATGTAATATTATCAATCACCAAATTAATTTGTCAAAGTTAATTCTATTAGTTATATTTTAATAGAATACAAAACCCAATCTCTAATTAGTCTCTAATTAGTCAAAACCTAATCTCTAAGTAGCAAAAGCAGTGAGAGATCACAAAAACACAATTAGTCTCTCCTTATCATGATAATTCATAACCAAATATACTTGAAGAGTCACCGGAATGATGTTTTCATATCAAGTATTCCTAACGTCAAGTGGAAGTGTACGATAACATGCGATGTTTCCATAAACCTAATGGAAACATGAAATGTGTTATTTATAAACATGGGCAAAGCACATAATGAAATAAGTACACCTAACAATCACTTCGTTCTATACCTGCAAATTGCGTATGACAATAATTTGTCTTCTAATAAATCAAATTATTACATACCTAGGGACAAGGGTTGTACTTGATGCAGACAGAAGGGGGTTTTCTTCTATCGGGCTGGAAGTAGGGGGGGGGGGGTTCTTACTACTGGCCGGCTCCAGTACATTGCACTTTCTTGCACATTAAGAGCACTGTCTTACAACTGACTTGCCAATAAAATTTGCAATTTAATCTTATATTGTTACGTAGTGTTCGAATTTTTTTAAATTTATGTCCCGACTTGAGCCAATTTGTAAAGAGTTTTGTTTAGTTAACCAGTTTGTTCAAAGTTAGTTTGAATTTAATAATTTAACTTTATGAAATGGCAATTAAAATTTGAAGAATAATTTATTTCAAAAACCGTTTTAAAGTAGAGGACTAATATTTCAAATCCGCCCCCAGACAGCTTCGAGGACGATAAACATGTTTTCACTGGCCATTGTGACTGGTAGGGTAGAGCCTTCCGCGATGGGGAATCTATCAAAATAAAGTTATAAGCAGTTGGTTGTGTTTCCAAGCATGATTTAGCCAAATTATTAAATGAGATAGTCAATGAATTCGAGTTCATGCATTTATAATTCATGGTGTACAGTATGTATGAAATTTTGATTAAACATTACAAGAGTAGCCTTTATACTTTACCAAAATAAATCTTACACTTATCTTAAAGAGCCTTTTTGCTGGTGATTTGTAAGCTAAGCTATCTACGAAACGAGTAAGGTTCAACTTATAATAGTCAAGTTAAACGTTGTTACTTAAGTCACCCGACTTCAACAATAGTTTGAAAACTTGGTTGTGCTAAGTGACCTTCATGTCCTGCCTTACTTTCAGATTGTTTATCTATGGATGATTGCCAACTGTTACATTACCAAGTTATTATGGTCGAGTTTGCTAACAGATATTAAATTACGTAAGTATATTCAAATCAGATGGTTATTAAACCGTATTTGTAGGATATTTAATTTTATATCAACATAATTAACACAAAGGACCTGAACTGGAAAATAATAGTCTTTATACTTTTCCAATGTTACTATTTACTTAATTGATATCTTAGTGTAGTTATCGGTAAATAGTTTTAGCACTACGTGAAAATAGGTATAGAAATTCGTACAAGATGCCAGAATGTCCATGGATAGGCCTGATGCACATTTTTATTTTTCTTAGTAATATCTTGTTACTGAAAGTCATGAATATACTTAAAATAAGGTTATTCCAGTGAATTAAACAATTTTTAGTAGCCTATCTGTTATATCCTAAATTGCACAAAAATAAAAAAAATAAATTGTAATCATATTTAAAAGTTGAGATTGAATAATTGATTTCATTCGTGCCAAGCACCGTTAGTGTTTTCAAACAAGTTATAACTTTTAATAAAGAATAATGTAAACAATAAATAAAATTTGATAACAAAAATAACAATAAAATAATCTATAACTTTAAATCTAATCTATATACATACATACGTATGTATGTATATAGATTAGATTTAAAGTTACATACAAGTTACAAGTTTTAAGTACATAACGTATGTATGTATGTATTTACCCTATGGACTCCGAAACCACCAGACAGATTGTAATGCAACTTTCAGGCATTATTAAGCATTATTTAAAGATGGTTAGTGTGAAGTTTGGTGCAGATCCGTCAAAAGGGCCCCTCCACAGAGGGTTCTAAGAGGTCCAATCTCAGACTTTTGGAACTACAATGTTTACAAATAAATATATTTTAAAAGCAGATGTTTACTTTCACCAACTGTTTTGTAGGTTTGAATAATCACAACATTCTGTATTAGCATATACAATAGGCTCTGGCACATACCGCTGGGAGCGCAATGTAGTTACGGCCTAGGCCCTACGTAACTACACGGTGCTCAAAGCGGTGTGCGCCAGAACCTATGGTAACCACAGCACAACTGAGAGTCTATATCTTTAATTATTTTTGTCTATGGTATTAGTTATGATTTGATAGTGTCACACATTTTCCACAGAATTCAGCACAGAAAACAGTTTTACTTTTGGATAAATTCAAATATATTATATCTCAACCGCAGCAAACCCGTCGCAACAACGTTTAAATTCTCCACTATTAAATATGTTAACAACCTTAATCAAAGTATTATTTGATTGATTTGATTTTAGATTTTAAAATAATTATAAACAATAAAAGGGATGGCAATGCCTTGATATCTTTTTTGTTCTCTACCCACACAATCTAACATACATTATTAAGTTTACGCTATCTCAGGTATTCAAATGCCTCAAAATTTGTCACTAACCCACCACATTTAACTTAGATATTTATTTATACACCTAATGAAAAAAAGCATTGTTTATCCACTGGATATTAAGTAAAATTAATATCCTATTTTTGTTTTTGGTATACATTTTTATTATTTATCGTAAAGAACAAATTGCCATTTAAATTAATAGTTGTTAGCGCAGCAACGCGTGCCGTGTAACTGCTAGTATAAAATAATAATAAATAATAAATAAATATAGTAATAAAAAAGGATACTAAAATACTCGGTAAAGGTTCAACAGCACATTACTATAAACGTAACTCAAATTCGAAATACTTCAACATTTTTATACAATCTTAAGAATTTAAAGTATTTTCCAATAATTTTGCGTGTGTATTCAATAGTCCAAAAGGTGTGTGGTTTTTTAAAATGCCCATAGTCATTTTTACGTAATTCTTCACTATGGTATAAAGTTCCCTCCGATACATTGTTTTGGCGGGAAGGGCGCGTCTTGTTAATATTAATGACGAGGTCCAGCACAGAAGGGTCCCAATTAAATCTCGAAAACTGTAGCCCGAGTTGTGAGTAAGGGACTTTGCTTTGTTGTGTTTAATTTAACTAACATTGCTTTGAAGCGTAGAACAAAAGAAGTTAAGAAATAAATGAAATGAAAATGTATTTCATTGTAATATAGTCTAGACAATAAAATATACACTATGCATTTCTGGATTAGTTCCAAAGTAATTTGAGCAACGTGATCATTTATTGCTGGCGCAATCCATTTCATAAATTACACACCGTAATAGTATGTATTTAAGCTTTTCGAATGTCAGATGTAGTCCCATTCGTTACATTACCTCAAAAAACTGATTCCTACAACAAGCCTTATTCCCTCCCGTCACGCCTATGTAAACTAAAGTGATTTTGGCCATGTTCAGTTTTTACCACCTGAGGTATATTACGTAGAAAGTTTATTTTTTAATGAATCTGTTTTTGAATTGTAAATAGTGGAATAAAACTTAACAATGAACAATCCAAATTTCAGTAGTTTCCTCTGGCGTTCGGTTTAATATCTTGAACCACTATTACCTGTGATTTATCAGTCCAATCAGTAATCAGTGAGAAATGGGAAAACTAAGAGGTAAGATTTATTTGAACCAATAAGAAAGAGAAATCAGAAATCTCATTCATTTCAAATTAAACGCCACGGAGCCATTTAAGCGACAATAATTAGCCTTTAGTCGGAGATTCATTAACTTATTACCAAACAAATAAGACAACGGAGTATTCTTCGTTTGTTGATGTCAAGTCAATCGTAAAACCATCATAAAATGAAACTTCCATTGCTTTATGTCAAAATAATAATAATTTGCCCTACAAGACAATAGTAGGCCTATATTACGTTACTAGTCCTGAAAATAAGTCTTTACCGGACGAGTGTGGTCGTTACTATAAGAGTCCGGTAAACACATTTTGGACGAGTGACGTACGATAGTTTACGCCATACTACTAAATCTGTACAAATCCTTATATATTACCACCAACTAAAGGACTAAAAATCACTAGCCATAACCTCCAAGAGAGGTTATGTTTTTGTTTATAACTACTCATTGCCACCCAAATACAGTATAATCAGCTGATTGGTGTCCGGTAAAACTCATTACAGTACGGTAGTACGCAATGAAACCCCATTTGATTAAGCTGGCGGCAAACATTTGTTTTCTGGATTAAATCCTTGCGTGGGAAGATCGTCAAAATAGTGTAGTGTGGCGTAAAAATTATTTATATTACGATGGGCTTTTTTATTCTGACTTTTACCATAATGCATGTACCTTTATGCATTTATTTGCATGGAATCTCAAAGGAAAAGATAGTTCCATTCAACACCAGTTAATCCATATCCCGCTATAGATGCTACTCAAGTTAACAAACACACTAAGTTTTAGGTATTAATATTTATTCATAATTAATTCCATAACACATGGTAGATTATTGTTGTCCCGTTTATCACAAATGACCGTCTCTACATTTACTTTTGCACTAAAAAAAATCACACTTAGTAGATAATAGTCTTCTAAATTGTTAAACTATTAACCGTATACAGGGTGATTGATATAAGTGTGCCAGCCGTTTTATTCGAAAACTATAAGAGATATCAAAAAAGTTAAATGGTAAGTGCCTTGGATTTTTTATTTTAAAAACTGTAGTCAAGTCGAAAAAAATATTTTAGCCACCATTTTTCCAATATGGCCGCCAACTTTGATTTTTCTTATGTAATACCCTGTATTTCATGATGTATTCCGGTAGAAAATGTAATTTTAAGAAGATTTTTTCTTGTGATTTTTTCATAAACCTTACCGTTTAAAAGATAATAATGGTTAAAGTCTTGAAATTTCGGCATGAGAAAGTTTTGATAAAGGCCTAAGCAAGCATGCCAGCTGTTTTATTCTAAAACTATTCGAAATTTCACAACTTTAACCATTATTATCGTTGAAACGGTTAGGTTTATGAAAAAATCACAAGTATAAGATCGTCTTAAAATTACATTTTCTACCGGAATACATTATGAAATACAGGGTGTTACTTAAGAAAAATCAAAGTTGGCGGCCATATTGGAAAAATGGTGGCTAAAATATTTTTTTCGACTTGACTACAGTTTTTAAAATAAAAAATCCAAGGCACTTACCATTTAACTTTTTTGATATCTCTTATAGTTTTCGAATAAAACGGCTGGCACACTTATATCAATCACCCTGTATACGGTTAATAGTTTAACAATTTAGAAGACTATTATCTACTAAGTGTGAATACATTATGAAATACAGGGTGTTACTTAAGAAAAATCAAAGTTGGCGGCCATATTAGAAAAATGGTGGCTAAAATATTTTTTTCGACTTGACTACAGTTTTTAAAATAAAAAATCCAAGGCACTTACCATTTAACTTTTTTTGATATCTCTTATAGTTTTCGAATAAAACGGCTTGCACACTCATACCAATCACCATGTAACGTTTATAAACACCATATATTTTTAACATTAGGACATTATATAAGTAAGTGTTATAGACTTTCTTCATTACAAGAAGAAATAGGTCAACACGATTTAATCTAATTTTCCACTGATTATTCATAATACAGTTGGGGAAAGATTAATATTAGAGATGCACTATGTTAAAATGCTGATCTACTAGTTTGTTCAAACACAACTTCAGTGAGGGGTCTATAATTTCATCAAAGCTGTGGCTAACCAACCGTTTAACAATGAAGAGTTTAACACGCTACCAGAGGCGATGTTGCATGAACTATCCCGTGTGTTCTACGTTGGCCAGAATACTAGTATACTATCGACGACTTTTAATGTGTCCACAAACTGAACGCCTAAAGATAGTTTTTTTTAATTCATTAAAAAACTTTATCAACGATTTTCTTTTGGATTTTGCATGTACTTTAAATTTTAAATGGAATAAGGTTTAAACATAAAAACAGCAAAATAGTTAATAGAAAATGCAAATAAACACTCTAATATGTGGGTTTCGGTTGTTTCGTGTACTTCAAAGGCCGAACTTAAAGGTTTGCAGGACAAAAAAACTCATGGCTTTACTTTATGCTCTAGACTATAGAGCATATGATTTACACGAGTATGAAGAAGTTAGTTTTTAAACTGAATTAAATTTCGAATTAATATAAATAAAACAAACATGTTAAAATGAAACTTATTACATTGGAACTCTATTTAACCAATTAAAACATATACCTTAAAATTACTTGTTTTACGTGTAAATTTTCTTCATATTCCATTGTCAATTTAGCTGTAAAGCCAATTACTCTTCGGTAGACTTTCCCTCTTCATTTTTAATTTACTTAACCAACATTTCCATACAGACACACAGTATAAATTGAAAATATTTACAATAAAGTTCAATAACAGACTCGTGAGTCGTGATGAGATTTTTAACATCAGCTGTTGACCAGCATTGTTGCGAATATTATATGCTCTCTCGCTGCGACATGTTAGTCATTAGGATCGCGGAACGGACATTAGAACAGAATCAGATGGATCAAAAACATACAAGAATGACGTCACTGGGTGGAATCTAATACTAATAATAACCACATCTGTTTTGTAAGATTTTTGTCAGTTGCATTGAAATAATAATACAAACATGTTTATTTTCGGGTCATTATTGTTTATGTTTAAATGATCCATTAAGTTTATGTTTTATCCGTGGAATCATACAAACAACATACCAAGCATGATTTTTGTGTTGAAAGAAAGATAGTTTTGATAACTAGGGAATGGCGAAGCCATAATTTTAGTTTAGGGTTTCAGTTTTTTAGAAATTAAGTTTTAAATTTTAAGAAGTCTAGCAGCCGACGCTAACTCTACTCTAGCTTTTGGTATAAAACCATTTGCTTAACGTAACGGCTGTAAACATTCGGTGTTTTCGATACAAATTCAGCATTTGGAAGAAAATGAAATGACTTATTTATACTATGTGTAATGCTATAATACGTTCATTTATTCTGTAACAGGATGAGAATTTAATGAAATATACATAGTAAAATGCTAGATGTTCTAATTTATTTTTTTGAGCAGTCTTTAAAATATTTAGTTTGTTTTAGCGCAATATAATTTGTTATAACTAACATCTGGTTGAATAAAAACATATTCTATAGAACTATGAGGTTAGTTCATTTACACTGTGATTTTGTCATTGATTATAGGAAATAAGGAAGATTCTATAACCATTGACAATTCAAATAATCATTGTCGAATAGGTTACAAAATCTAAACTAATAAGCATTATATTATACGTAATTAAAAAAGTAAAAACCCTTCATAACACACATTTATAAAAGTTGTAAGTTTATCTAGTTAACAATAGTTCTCTCTCCCCAGGATTTTTAATTATATTAAAAGTACCTAAACAAGTTTTAACTACAAAAACGTTTATGCTGTTCACTTCGATAAACAATAATTGACAGATCATGGCTTAACTTACTTTTTACTTTTTAATTACTTTTTCTTCCACGGGACAGTAAATTAAATTTTATCTAAAAGTCCTTTTAGTTTTATTATTTATATACGAATATTAACAGCACTTTATTTATTATATGTATGAGAAACGCTATTTTACAATAGTGTTGCAATTGGTTCAAAATGGTAGTAAAGAAAAATAATGCTATTACTGTTCATCATATGCTGTCCCATTGACCTTATGGCTTGATGGTAATATTAGAAAGTATACTATTATATTGATCTATATTTATCTTTTTAATTGGGTGGTACCAATAATGATCACATGATTTGCGATTTTGTACCTTGTAATTAATTTGTATGCCATAAACTCTCTAAACTTTAATTTGTATTTTGCCATGGAACGCACGTACATTGCAAAAATAGTGTACCATTCTTAAATACATTTTCTATATGTTAAAATATAAAATCTAGAAATAAAACCTATATACAAATAATGAAAATTATATTTCCCTACGCAAAAGATAGGCGATATTTATTTACTGGTTTCCTAGTATTTTTCTCTCTCTCCCCGTATCTCTTTTAATGCCGTAAGGCACACGAATAAACAATATCATGAAATGTACATTTTGTCTAAACAACACATTCTACTCAATACAGGTTTCGTAAATTTTTAGAATTATTTTCATTTGAAAGTAAAAAAAAAACTTTATTAAATCAAATCAATAAATTTATAATAGTCATCAATAAGATGTTTTGAAGTTATTTTCCTCCTCAGCTATATTTTTGAAGCAAAGTAAAACTGATATCTTTCAAAGCAGATGTTTAATGAGTTTATTTTGTCTTTGAAATTGAGTCATCTGATCGTTTGACAAAATAGAGACTCTATATTGGCTAATGAAATTAATTAATTCAGTGGGATATCAATATACGGACACCTGATATTTATATTAATGCTTTACCTTCGCTTCAAGAATACGTTCCAAAAGGATTAGATTTTGTTCTTATCAAATGTATATTACTAGATATTGTTTGGATTGATATGGTGCATCTTCGTGATGGTTACAAAAATTATTTAAAAATGTATACGATAAATAAAATTCATAACTCTGCTTGCATAAGCATAGTCAAATCTGATATAACTGTTTTAATAGATTACAAATAGACCACAAAAGAAGATAAGAATTAATGACGTTGACCAAGACTCAGAGTAGCATGTACCAATGATTTTTCCCAAGCAAAGCTTTGTCCCCTGGTACTTACCTATAATTAATTCAATATTTTTTTTAGGATAACTGTTTTGCCCTTTAAAATATCTGTAATAGTGTTGTCATTTCATTTTGAATTAGGAAATGAACAAAATCTGCGGTTTTTAAAATACATTTTATTAAATATTAAAGTAAGATCAAGTATAATTTTCATTTCTTAAAACAAAATGTTCTCTATTATTTTAACATGTTTTATTAAAGGTCTAATATATTTTGCATCCCTCATTAAAATAGTTTGGAAATTAGAGAACAACTTGAGATGTAAGAAAAAGTATAAAAGGTAAGTTTTATTTATTAATTTCTGTTGCTCTGTTGGCAAAACTGTTCTAATATCCGAGTAACGTGTTTAATCAAAAACTTTGAACATATTGAGGTAGTGTTGGGACAGAAGGGGTAACAATATGTCAGGGCACTGGAGACAAAACTGTACCTAACGTTGAAACTGATTCACAGTTTATTTATTTTCTCATTTTATGTTCTCTCTCCAACTGTTACCTTGCAAATGATCATATTTTAAACGTAAACTTAATCATATATGAATCTACGACATGACCCCAATATATATATTACCAAATAAGTCGAATTTTAACAGAAATCAATGAAAACCATTCAGTTTAATTAAACAGATGAAAAAATGTTCATGTACATTCCAAAAGCAGTAAAATAATTATCGCAAAGCTTCATTACCCGTTGATGAGTCAGTAATTACTTTACCGATCCAATTCTGGTTGTAATTTTGATAGTAATCGATGTGAGCCTAAATACTGATTAATGCATTTTACACGTGCCAATCATTTAAGTTAAGCCTAAATACTTGCTGGTCACAACGTAAGCTATGGGAATAGTGTATCTACTATGTTATTTTGTAATATATTTTGGCTATGACTTTCGTTCTCATTGTTTTTTTTTTTCGATTACATAAGATTTACAAAGTTGTATACAGGGTGAGTTTCTACTAAGTGCGTTAATTTTTACCAGTTATTCTACTCACTAAAAGGAACAAAAAATGACAAACAAAAATTTTCTATCCCCACTTGTTATGCTGTAATGGCCGATTATGTGAATTTTTAAAATTACCTATAGTAGCTTCACTAAAACGAGCATAGAAACTAAGCCAATACACGTACAGCATAATAACTTATACCAAGAAAAAGAGCGTTAAATTTACTACAAAACCATTGCAACACCTTTAACATACAACCATATTTTCACCGTTGTATGTCTCACATAACATAAAAAAATAAGTTTCAAAATTAATTCTTTACAACTTCAAAGTGGTTTTACAACTATACATACTAATGTGATGTTTTGTCAAATTACGTAAAAAACTTTCCCATTTCATGCCCTTTAAAATTATGTAACCCATAAGGTTATTGCTGTATTAAAAGTTCGAAAAATTAGGTCAAAACCGCGTCAAGGTCAGAGTTTTCGGAATCAAAACATTGAACCAAATGTAATACAGTATCTGTTAATTTCTTTGCTATCTTATAATCAGCTGACATCTGATCAGCTGGGTGTTAAACTTTGTTTACAAAACCAGCTGATTTCAATTGTTGGCTTGTAAACATTTAAATTATTAACTATTTCATGAACATACTTGGAAATAGTTATTTGTGCAACTAGTGAGAAAAGTGAGCGATTGACTCACTCGAGAGAAATCCTTACGAGGAATGGTTTCTCGAGTGAGGCAAATTGTATTTTGAACTCGAGTTGCACATTATACTTTTCCTACAGTTACCATAAAACAAATAAATTGGTGAAGAAACATAACCTATTTTTACACTGAAGTGAACTTTTAATATCCTATACTCTAATACGAGCAATGTTTGCTTGTATGTATGCTTGCTTGCTTGCTTGCTTGCTTGCTTGCTTGCTTGCTTGCAGAAAGATCTCGAAACGGCTCCGACGATTTTCTTCAAATCTTGTAAATAGTTTATTTTTGGCCTAAAAACAAGTTTCATGCAGTTAGAACTGCCAACAAAAATCTAATTACGTAGAAAAACGAAACTGAAAGTCACATTTTTTTAACATTAGTCTTATGGGTTGCTTAGTAACCATGTTGGTTGAATTAAATAACAAGGAAAAGGTAAACAAAAGACTTGAAGTTGTAGCACGTGTTCATAATAAACCAACTACCCACAGTATACTAGCAAATTACAAATACAGTACAAAAGGAAAAACATCACTTGTTAATATTGAGCAAAGATTATACCAAGGATTGATTATACTTAAGATTACTCGAGACATTGTAGTCAAGGGTAGCAGTGCGAAGTCTAGGATCTGTTTATGACGAATACATTAAGGTATCTGCAATCCTAAAATGCTATGGGAAGGGAAGGAAACAGGTCCGTGACGTAGGAAGTAGTGAAGGAAGTAGTAAAGGCAATCATAAAATGCTATGGGAATAGAGGGAAACAGGTCCGTGACGTAGGAAGTGATGAAGGAAGTAGTAAATGCGAGCAGTCCGGAGTGTGGGGACTGTTTATGACGATAAGATTAGGGTATCTGCAATCCTAAAATGCTATGGGAAGGGAGGGAAACAGGTCCGTGACGTAGGAAGTGGTGAAGGAAGTAGTCAAGGCGAGCTGTCCGGAGTGTGGGAACTGTTTATGACGATTAGATAAGGGTATGGGCTATCCTAAAATGCTATGGGAAGGGAGGGAAACAGGTCCGCGACGTAGGATGTGGTGAAGGAAGTAGTCAAGGCGAGCTGTCCGGAGTGTGGGAACTGTTTATGACGATTAGATTAATGTATCTGCAATCTTTAAATGCAATGGGAAGGGAGGGAAACATGTTTGCGACGTAGGAAGTGGTGAAGGAAGTAGTAAAGACGATTAGTATGGAGTGTGGGAACTGTTTATGACGATTAGATTAACGTATCTGCAATTCTGAAATGCTATGGGAAGGGAGAAAAACAGGTCCGCTACGTTGGAAGTGGTGAAGGAAGTAGTCAAGGCGAGCTGTCCGGAGTGTGGGAACTGTTAATAACGATTAGATTAAGGTATCTACAATCTTAAAGTGCTATGGGAATGGAGGGAAACAGGTCCATGACGTAGGAAATGGTGTAGGACGTTGTAAAGGCGAGCCGTGTGGAGTTTGGGAACAGATTTATGTATCTCCGATACTAAGACTGCTTTCAGAGTGAACTAATGATTTTCTCCGAGCAAAGCTCGGTCCCCAGGTACTAACATTTAATGTGAAGTGACAAATACAACAGTACAACAGCTGACCAGCTGATTTACAGGCAGTGCTGCCAACGTATTTCGCGCGCATACGACGTTGCCTGCATGTTACGCGCTCACTATTTCGTGCCTTCACGTTACAAATCTGGAGTGAGACAAAGTAATTAGAGTGAGACAATGTTAACATTGTCTCACTGATGAGCGAATTGGCAACTTTGCTTTCTCAAATCAGTGAGAACATGTACATTGTTAGGTAACTGTAGGAAAATATTATAATTGTTTAGTGCTATGTTGGTGTTCACCAACAAAGTGTATTGATATGATTTTATTTTCCGGGTTCTGTTCACAAATGCAGCTGTAATCCGACGTGATTACAGTCGTCAGTTTCCTAATAGCTGCCTTTCAAATGAACGAATATTCATCAGTGTCCATACAAGTTTCCATGGGCACTAAACATCATTCTGTTGGGAACGTGATACAAGTTGTGTATTGTGTATGTGTTTAAGAAGCTGTGTCAGATGTGTTGGGGTGGTTTGAGGACGATCCATTTTACATGAGTACAGATTATTGAACCAAGAGATTGTCTACAGAGACTTCAGTTACGTCGCTCTGTTAGTTGACTTGTTCATCGTGACTTCCTCAAGTCGATTTTGTGGACAGACGAATCCACGTTTACTCGGGATTGTATTTACAACATCCATAATGGATATCACTATGCTACAGAAAACCCACATGTGATACACCAGTGTCGAAACCAAACAAGATTTAAGTTGAATAGATTACTCTAAAACCATTTAGTTGGCCCTTTCATTGATCTTCCATATTCATTAAACTGCTGTCAGTATCTCAACGTCCTTACTGATACTCTACCAAGGCTCATTGAAGACGTCCCGTTGGATGTAGGCCTACGTAAGCGAATAGTTTAGCAAGAATATGGTGCACCACCCCACATAAATAATGGGGTGCGAATTTACATTGGAATTACTTTCCCAATGTGGATTGGAAGAGGCGGATCAATTTCTTGGCCACCACAGTCACCAGACTCCAATGGACTACTACGCTTGAGGTTACCTCAAACAGGAAAATTACCGAACACTAGTTCAAACAGCGGATGAGCTAAGAAATCGGACTTAAGCTTCCAACCTTCTTCAAGAGGAGCTAAAATTAAAGGCAACAGTGAGAAACTTTCGGAAAAGACCATATTTATGACCACATGTATTAGAGCAAAAATGGTAGACATTTTGAAAACTTACTTTGATTAAAAATCTAGAAACCAGACTTTACAGGATTCATTTTGTTTATTTGTACAAATGTATTAACCTAGATTTTTATCAAATTTATTTTGAATTTTTGTCATAGAATTATAAATTAATGAAATAGTTAATAACTTAAATGTTTACAAGCCAACAATTGCAATCAGCTGGTTTTGTAAACAAAGTTTAACACCCAGCTGATCAGATGTCAGCTGATTATAAGATAGAAAAGAAATTAACAGAAAAGATACTGTATTATATTTGGTTCAATGTTTTGAATCCGAAAACTCTGACCTTGACGCGGTTTTGACCTAATTTTTCGAACTTTTAATACAGCAATAACCTTATGGGTTACATAATTTTAAAGGGCATGAAATGGGAAAGTTTTTTACGTAATTTGACAAAACATCACATTAGTATGTATAGTTGTAAAACCACTTTGAAGTTGTAAAGAATTAATTTTGAAACTTATTTTTTTATGTTATGTTAGACATACAACGGTGAAAATATGGTTGTAGGTTAAAGGTGTTGCAATGGTTTTGTAGCAAATTTAACGCTATTTTTATTGGTATAAATTATTATGCTGTACGTGTATTGGCTTAGTTTCTATGCTCGTTTTAGTGAAGCTACTATAGGTAATTTTAAAAATTCACATAATCGGCCATTACAGCATAACGAGTGGGGATAGAAAATTTTTGTTTGTCATTTTTTGTTCCTTTTAGTGAGTAGAATAACTGGTAAAAATTAACGCACTTAGTAGAAACTCACCCTGTATGTGTCTTACTTTAAATCCAAGATAAAATACCTAAATAAACCTTTAGATATGAAGTACTTTAATAAGGCTTGAAACCATGATAAAGTGACCCAATATCAATAAAAACCAACGCCTTTATGATTTTAAGCTTGTTTAAATTTCTAATGGAATTGAAACCAAGTTATTTTTAAAATTCCGAACATCGATATTGGTGTAAAGACAAGTAATTTTGTTTAGGATTGTTTCTAAGGGCTCACTCTAGGAACATCACTAAATAGCACTTTGTGCAATAAGTAAATGTAATTTTTGTATTCTTTACAGCATACTTATGAATCGTTACTAACATTCATGCCATTACAATACCAATTTTACAAACCATGCCGTATTATACAAATTGCAAATACCATGCAATTTTGTTTGAGTTCATAAAGAGAAACAACTGCTTGCCAAGAATATATTCCCTAAATGTCTTTAGCATTTATGGTTGTCTTTAGCAACCATAAAAAAGTAGGTTAACGATGGCAATTTAACGCCCACATCTATGTAAAAGGCTGTCGTATGTCACAAATTTACTTCCCTCATTGAAGGTCCATCATTATGGTCATCCATCAAATTTATACAAAATATTAATATGAATGTAAAGCTTTTAATTTTATGACCGTGTTACATAAAATTAGTATTCGGGATTTTACCCAGACAGTTTCATTTTAGATAGTCTATTAAAGGTTCTTTATTCAGTTTAGTTTAGCATATCGCTGGTTCTGAATAATGTTTATCTGTTTTATTTTTTAAATCTCTAATAGAGGGTGTTGGTTTGTATATTTGTATATTTGGCAGTGATAAACTCAGACACCGATGGTCACGAAACTCGGTAAAAACATGTAGAATTTCATGGCCCTATATATGTATATCAATTTTGTGATAACTTTCAGGAACTAGCCCTGGGACCGTCTTAAAGGCACCCGTGTAAACGATTTTGAAAGAACTTTAGTTGGATTTGTTTACTATCAAAACATTTGAAAGTAAAATGTAAAACAGGTGATGTAAATTAATGACAAGTTTTGTTCTGCTATTTAATTGTATTTGTTTACTAGCTGTGTACCCGTTCTACGCACGGGGATCTTATAATATTCAGTTGAAACCTTCTTATATAAAGAACAGCAGTTGGTTTGCATATTTTAAGATATGCTGGCCAAACTATTATACATAGCTTCATTTTATGTTGTTTTTTGTTGTTCCGGATCGGTATGACAATCAATAAAAGGTTAAATTACCTCTGTGTCTGCCGGTCGATCCTATAACGGTAGGCTTACTTTTATTTTTACTATCTGATCTCGTTTGCATGGCTCAATCACGTCCTGGTTGAAGTTCGTTCGCTACGCTCACTCACCTGTATGTTGGAGCTCGTTCGCTGCGCTCACTTTCCTTCAGGTTAGCTCGTTCGCTACGCTCACTTGCCTTCAGGTTAGCTCGTTCGCTACGCTCACTCGCCTCCAGGTTGCAAATTAGCTGTTGTCATAAATGTAAAAGAAATAATAGTGCTAGTGCTGCACCCTGTTGGTAATCCTTGTAACTTTAATGCTATTGAACATCACAGAACAGAACCAACTTGTTTAATTGAAACAGCTGTTAAGATTCAATAATTTCATTTCTCATAAGGTTAACATGGGCTTCCAGAAATTCCACGTCAAAAATCGACAAAAACTTGATTTTCAAGGGTTTACTGTTAAATATCTAACTGTCTCATATTCGATGAAATACGTCTAAAACCATCTCATATATGTATAGTATTTGGAAAATAAGTTTCAGGCGGGACAGTGCTATAGTTATTGAGGAGTAGTTGTAATAAAGTGCGTATTTTAGCGTTACCAAGAGAATGACAGATAGACAGACAGACAGATAGACAGACAGACAGACAGAAATTGAGATAAGGTTTGATTCGGTTTCTCTGACCTATGAAATGTAAAAATAACCAAAAAGTTCATTATTCTAAGCAATGTACAGACAAAACTCTAATTTTATTTATATAGATATGCAGTTTGTTTATGTGCAATGTGCAGAATTTAGCTTTTGCATATATTTTAAATGCAGTACACTATATAAAATACTGGTAAGAATATGAAATGTTGTGTCTTAAACTGATAACATTCGTGATAACTTACAGTACCTAGCCCTGGGACCGTCATAAAGGTACCCATGTCAGGGATTTTGAAAGATCTTTAGTCATATTTTTGTTGAAGAACTGTCACAATTGTTCGTTTGAATTTCAAAACGAACAAGACAATACAAAGAAATCGCTGATTGACCGCATGAAAATTTAAACCCTCACATAGTTTTAGTTTTAAATTCTGTACCTTCAATAGATTAAATGGATTCCATTTTGTCAATGCTATATCTAAACAAACAAATGTAACAGAGAATTATTTAGTTTTACCATTTTTGTTTCCATTATTCGTTTAAAACATACACTTACATCTGTTGAGCATGAATGTTCACACATTAATTACTTCATTAAGTCAATCATTATATTTTCATACCTGTATAGATCGAAAGAACAGATTTGTATTGATGAAGATTTATATAGATACTTCAAACAACAACAGCAAAATAATATTTAGAATATTTTACCTATGACACCAATTCATTTATATTTTATCTCCTGGTGTTGAGAAGTTGGAGGTTTTACAATGCTAGTTACATAGTTAAGTTTTCCCGGGAGAAATCACTTGTTTTCAACACAACTGTTCTCCAGAGCGTAGTTTTTTCTGGTCGTGAAACCTATTGTAAAATATTCAATTTTATGACTAAGATGGGCAATGCTATGTGACTAAACAGCTTACATTATTTTGAATACAAGCGTATTTTATAAACATGACAAATACGCAAAAAAGCTTTTTATAAGTAAACAATTTCATGTAAAATTTTGTGTTACAGGTAACCTTATTTATTTAATTCGTGACGTATTATAAATAATGGTGTTCTATAATAAGAAAATCTCAAAAATCAAACCGACGAAACATCTCACAAAAAAAATCAAGCTGGCGATAGCTAACAAACGTTTAACTCGTATTGATATTTCAAGGAAGTAATTATACTGTGTACCTGACAATTGAAATTCTCAAGAAAGATTAATTTGTTGGCTTACGGGTTAACCTAGTGTATATATCTTTTAAAATAAGATTTATAAATATAGCGGTACACGATGCTAGGTGAAAATATGTTTATGTTTATATATAACTCGGACCTCCCGGTGTCGCACGATTGTGCGAGTTTATTAAATTACGTAGAACAGTTTCCAAATGTAGCTGTTTCCAAGGACGGCTTTTGAAAAATATAGATATAATTATGAATAAATATATATAATGAAAATATAGATCACAAATATTAACTTTTTTAATATAACATAAACATATACAAATATTACCAGCTGTTAAACGAAATAGCTTGAACCTATGTAAAGAAAAATGTAAACAATGGAACTTTAAAAGCCACTGGGGCAGAGCCCAGGGGACGTTTTTAACATGTAATACCTTATATGACCTCTACTTGATAAGATTTTTCCAATGAGCCCTAAACTAACAAAATCGGTTGAGAAACCACGGAGGAGTTCTGCCGAAAGAAATCGTGCTTGCATATTTTATATATAGATAGATAAATAGATCAACAACTTTCGTATCAAATATATTATTCTAAATACATCAATCGTCTAGGGTATTTTATCAAATACATAAAACAAATGTTATGTTTTCATATACTATCGTGTTAGGATAATATAGCTTAGTATAAATTGGTGCTTAAATTTCAAGAGTGTTTAAGCCCCCACAATGGTTGGTAGATGAAAGGGAGGCAATTTTCCACAATTACAGATGAAAGGCAACATGGCGGAAACCTGAAGCGTTCTCAAGTCTTCATTGCTTTGTGCTAGTTTGACTTTTGTAAGACTTGAAAGTTCTTGGTCACACAATGATAGAAACGAAAACGTAAAAATGAATCATCTATTTCACTCAAGTACGTTTGTCCTTCTTTTATTGTGACTAATTTTCTATGCAATTATTTATTTATATATAATCGTCTGTTTAAGCAAACAAAATATTACTTTTATTATATGAATTGGTGAAACGAGGTGCATAAAAAGCACGTAATTTTGGATCATTGTTCGTAATAATCGTAAAAATAATTCACAAGAAATTTCCCCCACGTTTTAAATGCATTCATTCGGATTTTGCATTATCTTATAAAAATAGAAAATGACAGTAAATATTAATGGTTTAATACGAGATATTGCATTCATATTGGGATGGATGTGACATTCTGTGAACGATAAGCTTTGTTTGCTGTACCTGAATATACAACAGTTGCAATGTCAATACAATGTATGACATGAATTCCTGACACGACACTGTATATACATAGAGTCCATGTTGTATTGCTAATAGTTGTGATCGGTCTTTTCAAAACTTACAAAAGTATTATGGTTTGACAAACACGTACAGGTAGAATACTACGTAATTTAAAGAATCTAGAAGTAATAATTGTACCTCACGTAACATATCGGGATAAAATAAATTAAACTTTAAGCTAAACCAATCAATTATAACCAAAGTGTTTGAATATAGTTAAGAAATGATGGGTTACACCATATTTGTTTCATGGCTGAGGCTATTTGATTTATTTTACTGAATTATTGAAGTTGGCCATAGTCCAAAATTACTTTTGTATGGGCATTTCCGGAGTTGAAAATGAATTTCTTCGAAATAAAAGTAATTTGAAATATTTTGAGTACCGTACCTGAAATAACTATATAATATTACAATATTTATATTCAACAATTTTAACTATTCTTGTCAGAAGAATATTTTACTACACAAGATTTCCTTTAAACTAGCAATTTGAAAATCAATACGCATAATTTCACCTTAGTTTCTTCCAGGGGGCGATTTTTCACAAGAAAAGAGGTTAATTTAGCAACCACTTATTGAAATGTGCAATCATTAATAATATTGAAACTAATTAGAGTTTGCATTTTGCTATAGAGTATGGAACTTGCAGTATTAGGGGAATGAAGCAACCTATCAAGACCCAGATAACGGGACTAGGATCGTCAATGCTTGTGTAATGTTAGCTGTTATGAGTCCTATCTACACACTGGCTGATATTAATGTCTATCTGCTACTTGTGTAGCAGGACTGTTTTATTAGCAGTATTTTTTGGTGGATCTACACGTAGCTCAAATCAAATCAAAATATCTTTTATTTCGTATAAAATAGACAATGTTTACAAAATATAATGTATACAACAATAGAAATCAGTTTTAAAAAGTTAAATTAAAAAGTTTGATTACGTTTATTTGATTGACGTTAGAGTAGTTTACGCAACGATTGCGTTAACACTATTTACGCGAGTTCCATACACCACTTTACATATGACAGTGTTTTAATTACTAAAAATCCCTACTCGTAACTTCTAAGAGGTGTCATGTCTTCGTTTATAACCTCTCATTGCCTCTGACAGTGTTGCAACGAATCATTGTACCAAACACAAATTGCACCACTCAACAATAAAATTGGTCTGAACAGCTGATTATAAGTTTAAGTTCGAATCATTAAAATTTTACTTCTTCTCTCTCAATCCTTGAACATGATTGGCCCGTTACCCGAGTTAATATTAGTAAATATATGGTGTTTCCCTAATAAATCTGTATTGAATAAGGGACCTAAGAATTAAAAACGTGTTTGACATGCTGTAATCAACTTAAAAAATTAAACTGAATTGCAATTATATTTATGCAAATATTTTGAATACAAAAACGTTGGGATTGTATTTGGAAGATGATGTAATTTTCCATTTAAAACGTAGTTTCACAAAGAAACTCAATCTTGTCTGTTCCACAAACTGAATTGTATATGGATGTTTGATGCCATTGTGTATTCCACTGTCTATGTCAAACATATTCGTATGAATATTACATTTGGTCGCTGCATAACAAACATGTATATTGAATTGTAAAACTATACCTTTTTGGTTGGCTAAATGTAAATCCATTAAGCGTACACTATTTCATATTTGTATTTTAATTTTGCAATTTTAAAATAGATCATCTCAATTGTTTCTTTGTAACTAACTGTTCAATTAATTATAAATGTAGACTTAAAGATTATTATAAGTCATAGCTCAGTTACAAAAACAAACTTTCACATAAATGTTGTTTATAACAATTCTTGTTACCAGCATAAAAAATATATATACAGTATATCCAAATTAAATGGTAATTTTACACAGGGTTTAAGGATTGTCAAATCAGAAGCAATAAGTAATAGCCTACAAAACATTTAGCCCTTACCAGATTATGTGATAGTCCAATTGGTTGTCAGTTACGATAATATAACAAACATATTATGTACACTAGGATCTATCTAGAAAGGGAGAAGAGTCTTATATAACATAAAGCAAGGATTACAAACTACGAGAGTCCTAGTTTCAAGTCTAGCTTGGTTCCTAACTGTAGTTATACATATAAGGCTGTTCTGCTATATGCTGTTCAAGTTACCCTGTGTTGTAGGAACATGTCAATAGCTACTAGTTCATACACCATATTAAGGGTAGATTTCATGCACGTTTCTTAACATCTTGAAGTCAGTTTAAAATAGAGCCTTGTTTTCTTTTAAACTGATTCTGGATCGAATGTATACTGTATTTGTGTGCTATAACAGTTGATTGAAATTTGAACTATAAGATTATTAAATTTTAATGTTTTTTTTTAGGCAAATCTTTATAAAATTCAGTTTCAAAACATAACTTAACTTTGAAAGTAGACAAGGATTACAATTTTACTTTAAACATCATACTGTTAAAACAGAACAAGATTTTATAAACGAAATTATATTAATTGATGCATAAAAATAATTTTTAAATCCTTTTAAAACATAAACGAAAAACTGTTCCTTTTAATTTTCAATTTAAAAAACAATAAGTGTAAGAAGTGCAGGTAAGAAAATTAGAAAGACACAAATTAATCAAAAGTAAGTAACGTGGCCTGGAACTCCGATTGGTATTAAAACGCATCAGAATAAAATAAAGTAAATATTCACTAAATGTTCAGTCAATTTTTTTATAGTTTCTATGTTAAAGTTCATATTTTCTTTACATCCACTAGTGCAATCCTCATTATAATAATATTTTTAAATTTAGTATTCACCAATATACTTTGAGTCAAGATAATAATAACTTTATTGTTTCAAAACATTTCCTCCCATCCGAGCAACATGTTTAATCAAAAACGTTGATCGCAGTGAGGTAAAGTTCGGACAGAAGGGATAACATTATTAGTTTGGACACTGGAGACAAAACTCATCTCAACCAAATGAAGTTTCTGTTTCAATGAATAGATATGAGAAAACTATGTTTACCTACTGTGTTAACAAAATAGATGTGATGCGTTTTTTTTAAAGTAGCCATTTCAGTCCAGTTCTTAGAATTGAAAAGTTTCACTTTACAGCTGTTTACTTTCATATCCGCATAGTTTCATTTCATATCCGCATAGTTTTCTCATATCCACACAGGTAACGGACCAATGAGGTTCAAGTATTGAGAGAAAAGAATTAAAATTGTAATGCTTCGAACGTCAACTAATCAGCATTCTTACCATAAATAATATTGTATCAGGTACAATTCAGCAAATATTTCATTTATTTTTGTACTTCCACCAACTTAATTAAGAATACGCGAGTATCAACATGAACAAGTCGGATCAACAATTAAATTGGTCAACTGATCAGCTATCAGTTGACCAATTTAATTGTTGATCCGACTTGTTCATGTTGATACTCGCGTATTCTTAATTAAGTTGGTGGAAGTACAAAAATAAATGAAATATTTGCTGAATTGTACCTGATACAATATTATTTATGGTAAGAATGCTGCTAGCAATGTAATATTTAACGAAGTTTAACAAACACGTAATTACAGGAAATCAGCTGATTATACAACAAGTCGTTGCATCACTTTTAGTGGCAATGACAATACACGAAAACATAACCTCTCTAAAAAGTTATCATTAGTGATTGTTAGTAATTAAATCCAGATTGATAGTAATTAAAAAACGGTCGTAGGTAAAGTAGTGTACGCAACTCGCGTTAATAGTCTTTACGACACTCGTAGAAGTTTTTAAGGCACTCGCCAAGGCTCGTGCCTTAAATTTTCTACTCGTGTCGTAAAGACTCACTTAACGCAATCGTTGCGTAAACTACTATTTTTTAACTGATAACAATCAGCGTAGGATTCTTTGTATTTTCTTAGTCGAGTATGGCCGAGATATAATGCATAATGTTTGAAACATTACTGAAAGCCATTTAACAGCTTTCAAACTGCACATGTAATGCTGCCAAACGTTATTTGTGATCCGAATGAAAAAAATTCATTTTATAAGAAGTTATAAGAACTATTTAAACGCATCACAATTTAAAATGCTTAATTTTATGTTGATGAACCAGTAATAACTGTACCAATTTAATAACAATGTAATTTCATAGAAATATATCTAAACCTATACAGTATTTAAGTGTGGTTTTCAAAGTTGATATGTATTGCCTTGTCATTATGTGTTTTCATCATGTGTCACTTATGGGTCATTAAGTGTGTATTTGTGTCATTATGTGTGTAGTGTTTACAAGGTTGATCAATGACAATAACAGTTTAGAAAAGAGTTTCAATGTCAATTAAATGTTTACAGCCTTGTCGGCCTAATCGACAGAAGACATTTTTTTTGGAAACCAAGCGTTCGTGTTTTATTAGTCTATGTAAAGATCAAGATTATGATAAAGCTAACGTTGACATAACCTAATTATTGTCACGTGAAAAAGATTTTTTCAAAGACCTGTTCCATACTTTTTCAACACATTTTACACCGGATATGTTAAACAACGAAATAAATTTCTACAAATCAAAGTTTCTATAAGCAAACTACAAAAATTCCTCTTAATTAAAATGCAACCTAAAATATTTAAACTTTTAAAAATCTCATAAAAAATATTGGTCCATTTTACACAACTACATGCAAATTACCAAATAGTTACAAATAATTTGTAATTAATAAGTAAGTAATAAAGTAAAATAACTAAAGTATTACTAATTGAAATTATTTTTTAAGTTTTGAAATTTAACTATAACAAAATACATAATAGTTTTCAAGAGTAATACATAATTTCAATTAGTTAACTTAGAATTAGTTCATGTCAATCAGCTTAGTACTTAAATGATAAAGCTACTAAACTCAATCAAAACCAAAGACGTCATGAATTTAAGTTAATATAACCTTGTAATTGAATTCAAGCAAAGTTAGTTGAAGGTAACTGAAATTCTAACTATCGATGTTGGCGTCGGGACAATTAATCTTGTTTAAGATTGGCTCTAAAGGCTCACTTAGCTGACATTGTCTTACTTTTTTGCACGATGACATGCAAATAAACATATAACATTCCTATCATAGCATATTGCTACTCCTTTATAAACTCCATCGTAAATAATGTTATGTGTCACAACAACATACAGAAGCGAAATGGCTTAACAAATAATCAAATTAATAACTCAGCTTGATTATGTATTCCCATTACATTCTACCTACAAAGGTTTAGGTAATCAGTACTATTAATAGATAAGTAGCCACTAAATCTTGGATCCATAATAGTAAGATCTAGGCTACCATAAATTGAAAAACCCTTGTTTCATAACTAAATGAACAAATATACTCTGTTTCTTGTTATTGTCATTGATGTTTATTATTCACACTTTGTCTTGTTATTGTTATTGATGTTAATTATTTACACTGTTTCTTGTTATTGTTATTGATGTTATTTATTTACACTGTTTCTTGTTATTGTTACTTTTTTTTCTCAATGTTGTAACTGTTGCAATTTCACTCAAACTGTCCACCACCACCACCAAACTTCTTACTCATTTATTGATGTTTTCTATTGTATTATATCTTGTTGCATGTAATTTTTGTCTAATGTATTGTTTTGTAAAATGGCGATTGCCGTCGGAATGAATAAATAAATAAATAAATACACCTTTGTTTTAAATTATTGTGTGATGGTCACAAAATCTGTACCAGGACCAACTACAAAAATGGTAATTTCCTACAGTCACCCTACAAAGTTGGCTTCCTTGTACTGTTTATAGTACAGAAAGCTGCTAATTGCTGCATATTTATACTTTGTCGTACGGTTTATACTTTGGCGCACATCAGGATTCCAACGAAACAACACAAAACAGCGTTGTTCTATTATGCACGTAATCCGGGTACGCTTGGAAGTAGGTTGGCAACACTTAAAGATAGTAATACAATGAGCAGCTGATTGACTATTATAACTACGATTTAATCTGTCATTTGGTGTTTATAGTGTATGTTCTCTTTTAGGTATCTCTGAACTTTCTGGACTTTTCTTTTGAACGTTTTTAAAACATTCCTACGATCTTAATAAACCAGAAAATACCTTTAAAGCATTTTTTTAGGCACGGAAACCACTGCAAATTACAAAAATATACGGAACTATTTTCTCAAGTCGCGGAGCACATTGCTTGCCGAGGAAAAATAGCGGAGTGATACGGACCGGGGACTACTTTCTCATAAATTGCTTATTCTGTATATACCTCTCAATCTAGTTTAATGCAAAATACTGTATTGAAACTGTTATGTTACCGGTATCAGAAACTAACTCTTCAGAGTTTTTTAACCTCAAACAAATATTGGTTGACAGAACAATCATAATTAGAATAATCCATTAAAAAACGACACAATTGTGTAAAAATCAAGTGTTAAGATATGTCACAAGGTACACGTTTCCTTGTCAGAATATTTACCCAGACTTCAGAAGTAGAGTAACGTGACGGGACTGTCAGACGATTTGTGAGTCTTTGGTTTTTTTGTACATAACTGACAAGCTATAACCCTTTCTGTCATCAAAAAGTGTTCAGTGATTTTTTTAGAATTTAGATTTCAGGTTATTTATTTTTTAACAAGTGGAAATTGAAGGCACAAACTTTCGGCGAGTGCCCTCACACCTTCTACCAGTGTGTTAAAGGATAATTACGCGAGTTGCTTAACATTATACTATTTCAACTAGAACTATCCGATATCTTAAAAATATTTCAATACCCCTTCCTGTAACTGTTGGTTAGGGAATCGTTTAGTTCACGTCTTTAGGTTAAGGAAATAATGTGTGAGTTTCCAATGGAATTCGGCATATCAACAATGGAAATGGTCGGGTACCAGCTGACAAGTTGGCATTCGAAGCATATACTATTGTTTTATTTCTTTCCTCAATATTAGAACCCATTAGTCCGTTAGTTACTTTACCACACTTGTGCGGTAAAGTAGATCTTTTCAATTCTAAAAACTTAATTGAAAAGGCTAGTAAAGAATAAATTTTACATACAAGAATAATACTGTTGAAGATGGCTCATCTTCAACAGTATTATTTAAATAATAATACAGAACAATTCGAGCCGTAGGCTCGAAACATGTAAAGCATTAATAACATCTACAATAATTGACATCCTATGGCATACGTAAGTAGATTATTATCAATAGTCAACAAACTAATAAGGTTGAGAGTAAGGAACAACTTTAGAATATGTCGCAGTCCAAGAGTTATTTGAAACACGAGGAGTGAAAAAGTAATTTACTTCACGGTAGGAGGCACCCTATCTCTACAGGGAAATGATGATATGGATATTGTATCAATAGGATTGTCATTGCATGGATCAAAACAGGGGTTGTATGATTGTATAGTCCACGTTTACCATGGCCATATTTCTTATAGTTAAATTTGAGGAAAAGTGGTATTACGGTCCTCAATAATTGTATTTCGTGATGTAATTTATTTGGACATCTAAGGTTTGTTCGTCAATGGTTCATATACATTTGAGTGCTAATTTATGTTTAGTTGTATGTAAGCTCTACATAATAATAAATTGGTTTCAAAGGATTCATCTTAGAATTGAAAAAAATGCCACCGATTTGTTATAATTTAAAACGCCAAGTTAAAGAAAAACTAACAGGCTTAGTTTTTTTAAACAATGGAGTTGCAGTCTAAATAATGAAGTTGAAAATGTTTGTATACTAGTAGTTTAATAGCTATTTACCTTACAAGTGTAGTAAGAGCGTTTTTACATCTCGCAGGTGAGCGGAAGCGAGTTGCATAATTTACGTAAGTGATGTAAACACGCTCTTGCGTAACGTGTAACGTACAAGATTTTACCTGACCCGACAATATACAGGAGGTTACAATATTTTTTCACTATCCATTTCACTCATCTTCTAACAGTAACGAGCATGTACAAACAAAAGCTAGGTTAGGAAAATTCTTCAAAACATTACAATAAAATTCAAGAGCACAGCTGATTTCTAGCGTTGAACGTCGTTGGCTCCATAGAGGTATATATTTTAATTTAAGCACTCAATGTTAATTACAGGGTTTCATTACATCACCGAGTGAGTTTTTTTTTAAACTTTACATCACTCGAGAAGTAAGGAAGTTGTATACATCACGCTTGGGATAGGGAAGTTTAACATGGCGGGTTAGGTAAACAAATAAAATGTATGAACTCTTTTAAAATACGTGCGTAAGGTAGGCAATTATAACTGATCGATAATTGCAAGCTTACCTAAGTGACAACGTGTAAACTGAATAAATCATGCTAGTACTATGGCAAAACTCAAAATACATAAGTCTTCTGGGAAACTTGAGTTACATCACAACATGAACTTGACTATTTCACATAACTTTGTCAACTATAACTATATAAAATAGGAAGGGCAATTTACCCAGCAAATTACTGATCGCTGGGTGTAACTGATCATCATTGCTGAAACTAATATTTGGAATGAACGTCTCTTAACAGAGTGTTTTTTTTTTAACTTGCTTCTTTATTTATGTAAAAACTGCAATAGATAGAAATTATTAGTTAGTGGGAATCGTCTATTGACGTAGGGGCCACAATTGTTGTGAATTTAATGTAAAGTTCCCATTCACCTTTTTCTATTTCATGGTCAGGAATTAAGTTTTCTACAAAACGCGCGTTTCTAAATATGCGTTTTCCGAAAATTGCACTCCTTCCCCTTAAAAAATCGCCCTACTTCTAAAACTTGTAAAATTTCTCGGGTTTTTATGGGTTTTTATTGAACAAGCATGCCAGCTAGTCACACCTTTAAAAAATCCTTATTCAATAAAAAAAAAACACGTAAAAAATCTAATATTTATATCTATTGCAGTTTTTAGATAAAAAAGCAAGTTTTTTTAATGCCCTGTATACAGCTCTTAAGGGTAGTAGAAGTTCCTAGTTAAGCAATAAATCAGCTAAAATTAGAAGACCCTTCATCGTCTTGACCTACTTATAAAAGTCAATAGTATCAAAGAGTGCTAGTAATCTTCTTTAAAAATAAACTTTAGACACTAATTACTTTAAAAAGAAAACATTACTAAGGATCTCCCCTGTCTTTCTAAGTTTGATCAGATCTAAGTTGCATTATTTTACTTTCAGGTTAAAGTATAAAAATTTGTACAAAAAGCCTGTGTCCCTTTTTTTTTTAAACTAAATAGATAGAGGATCGTGAAACAGTTGTTTTCGGCGCCATCAACGCGAGCGGCAACAAGTTTGTTACACGTAATCTCTAGTTATACTCACTTAGAGTAATGTGTTGAGTTATGTTCAATATCTTGATTGTGAACTCGGGCAGAATGTGTGAGATTAGGCAAGCTTTGGCAAGATTGTTTGTGCAATGAAGTTGTTTTTGCAAAGCAAGACCAACAACTGAAACGCAAATACCTTTTGAAGTTTTCACTAATGTCGTAAAAAAACCTTGTATTCCTAATTTAATCGATGATTCATTGATCCAAGGGTTCGTGACAGCTATTTTCAAACCCCTTTTATCTTATAAAAATCAATTTTATTCATAACAAATATTGATGTATATAGTCTCAATGCCTGTTGTTTTATGTTTGATGTTAATCAGTGAATGTGCAGTTTTCGATCAAACTATCAATATAAATAGGCTTAATTGGAACTTTTAGTTTGAAGCTTTCTTATTTAGCACTCACTTTTTTACCAAATATATACCTACAAATTGCAAACTTTAACATTATGGAGGTTTTTTTGTATCGGTTTTTTGTTCGATGAAGTTTTTTAGAGATATTTTTCTCATCTAAACCCAATACTGTTGCACAATTAATTTTAGTGTACAATTTAGCTGATTGTAACTTTGTTGATGTCAGGCAAAGTATTGTTTGTATAGCAAAAGTAATGTTTATGTAGCGAAAGTAATGTTTATGCCAGGAAAATTCAGCTGATCACTATTTTGTTTTTGGTGTATGGATATTGAAGTTTTTCGTATATCTCAGCTGTATGGAAATGGGCTATTCGAATACAGAGTGATGAAAAATAATGTAGTAAATAATTTGTCTTTCAAACTAGACTGTAGAAAATGTATAGATGACTTACTAAGTAATCTATTAGTGTAATGATTGAAAACATTTAATAAACATTATATATACATTCACGGTCTATATATTTAGAGAGTTTTTTTGAAATATTGTAGAGTCATTGATTAGGTAAAAGTGATTATTACTTTCAAAAGCGACAAAAACACTGTTTTTAAACTCAAAATTTAACTATTGCTATACAGATTAATTGTTGAAAGTCCCAATAAAAACGATAAACTACTTAAATCAGTCTAATAATTACTTACTAAAATTGTGTTTTAAATCATTATTGGAAGTCTATTGCTTTATCTTAAACATTGCAATGCTGTCTTATGCTAATTAATGTGATAATACTAATGATCCAATGCAGGGATAATCATCTTTCATTACTAATTCCTCCCTCTGGCGGCTGTCAAGGAAATGACACCCATAAAGAGCAGAAAAAATCTTCTAGACATTATATCACGGCTTTGACTTAATACCGGTTATACTTCCCCTTCACCATTATCTCTGTGTCGCAACATTTCTGCTTACTGTAGAAGATTTAATCAAAAGATTTAAAACTAAAATGGTTTTTCTTTTCTATTAAGTCGATTTATAAAACTTGAAATATAACGTTTTCATAACATGGCAAGTATACACGTCGTCGTGCATTACTGCAGACCAAACTCAAGTTTTGAAACCTTAGAACGAGAATATCCACCAATCAATAAAACAGGTATGTAAGTAAAAATTTGTCTCTATGTTTGAGATTTTGCTTGGTAATATTTTATTGCATTGTTAATGTACGGTAATTAAAATATCAGTACATGTTATTACGTGTCTATGCTGTACTAAAATACATGTGGGGGAGCGAGCTGGTCTGGTGGTTAGAGCGCGGGACTCCGGTTCCTGTACTCCCGGGTTTAAATCCCGCCAAATCACCAATGGATTTTATTTAAGTGATAATTCCGTAAACCCTAGGTCTAGCCTGAAGTAATGTGAAAAAAATCCGGGCTCGTGCCTTGCGTCCTAGGACAAAAATAAATAAATATATGATTGCGAGCTTACAAATGGTGAAATTCTCTCAGGTGAAAAAAATACAGTCTCTCATTTTCATTTTTATTTTCCACGGCAATGCCATTTACAAAAATGCAATTAGTTAAGATTGTAATAAGACACCGGGGTGTCTCTCTACCGGGGTGTACGATTAAAATTAGTTAACGTTTATCATTATTTAGCAGACGTTCCTTATCCACTTGGGATGGAGATTATTAATAGGGAAGAATCATAGCAATAGTTCATGGTACAGACATCTGTTGTAAACCAAACCCCTCTGCTTAAAAACTTCTATGAACATACCTTAAACTATAAGGTTATACCGTCTGTTCTGTTTAAAATTTCAGTTTAAACCTTGTGTCAGCTTAAAAGAATTAAACGGTAGGATAATTTTCATACAGTCTGTAAAGCAGACAAACATTTCTCAATTAAAAATAATCAAACAGCTGGAAAGTTAAAGTAGGGTGGACGTTTACTGACCTGAATTCTCCGATACCAATTTATTGCACAATTTGGCATAAAACCATGGAATATCTTCTCGCTTCAGGAATATTTATGACACCTATTACACCCAAGTGCTTTGAAGTAACAAACAATAACAGTAGTTAATTTCCTAATTCTAACAATAGAAGATACATTTTTACAACAAATCTTAATAGAAATAATAAAATCACCAAGCCATACGTAGAAAGAGAAACAATGAACTAAAAATACACATTTATTATAAGAAGCCAAAACACCACACGAATACCTATAAGAATACCTAATAATTCTATGTATTGAACACTGAAATCGACGTAAACAATCCAAGGGGACACATGTGTTAAAAATGTTAGAAAGAAATTTAGAAAAAGTTTTTAAATGGTCAAAACTGAAAGTCAATAATGATTTAAGATACTGTTGTACACTATAAGTGTACGTAATTCTCTCTTAGCGATAACATTTTAATTTTGGTATCCATTCGTATAAAAACACAATAGAAACACTATTAAGAGTTGTGGAATCATGTGTTGCAAAAAATAGGGTGCAAATAAAATACATTCTTTTATGACATAAAAAGTGCTATAAAATAATGAACATATTAAAAAAACATCACTACTATATGACATAAGGTGTAATGTTGCATATGAGATCAATAGCGTAGATAAGTAATTCTCATGCAAGTAATTCTAGTATTACATCAAAGTCATTGATGTGTCTTCCGTGTCTTCTATTTAGTCAGAGATTGAGCCTACAGAAACATCATTCACATTCATTACCAATTACCACCCTTCACAGTCCGATGACTTATTCAGAGCTCTACAAACCCGTGACATCATTCCATACTTCCCATGATTATTCTGTTACCTCTGAATAGTAATAATCAATGCCCCATTTTTAATTACTACTGAACGAACAGCGGTGAATAATGGAAGTATGTAGTGTCCTTTTTATAGTAGTATAATATAGTAAAATTGTTACAGATATACAAACAAAGCAAATTTTAGCAAATACAGTTACATAATAAAAGGAAGCACATCCACAGAACCACGCAAAATGCCAATAACAGTACATTCTCTATTATTTGGTTGAAATCACAGTATTTTGATATAAAAATATATAAGCCATAGGCAGATTTGTTTACTAAACAGAAAATATGTTGGCTAGAACGATATTGGTATTTGCAGATTGCTACAGTTTTTTATAACCTAATATTTACGTAGACATTCCAACTCAAACATAAATGAACTGATTATTATAAAGTGGTTTCTTTCAGATTATTTCCTTATGTACTACCAGATAAAATCAAAGTAATTTACAAGGACAAAATGCAAGCTATGTGGATGTAATGCGTTTACTGAGACATCTATGAGATAGTACGTGGAGTAAAAGATGGTTGTTAAGATACGGTTGCAGGTACAGTAATGTAGATTGTAGCATTATCTACAACAATAAATCTGTTAGATTTATACTTCTTGTACAGCAGTACAACACTACTGAATTCGACAGACTGTGGTGATATGTTACTGTAAAACAGTTTAGTAGACTAATCTTGTGTACCATTAAAATTTAACTGACAATCTTGTACTTTACCAAAGTGATGTCTATTTTAGACTTAATAAAAAGAATTTCGAATTAATTATCGTTGCAAATAGATCAAAAATTCGGAATTAAAATATCTATATATTAATATGCAAACATGTTTCTTTAAACCTTTTTTCTAAAAAGAAAGACCTTAAAAAAATGTAAAAATAACATGTGCCTCATGGGTTGCAATGCTGGTGGCGAAATAACAACGAAATATAAACAGAAAATCAAAACGAATGGAAGAAATTCCAATCACATGTTGTAGTTACAGTGTTGGGTGAAAATAGATAAGTCTGTCCATTAAATATTTTTTTCCTATAGTTACCTAACAATGTACATGTTCTCTCACTGATTTGAGAAAGCAAAGTGGCCAATTCGCTCATCAGTGAAATTAATTACCTAATTAAAACCTAATTACTTTGTCTCACTCCAGATTTGCAACGTGAAGGCACGAAATAGTGAGCGCGTAACATGCAGACAAGGCCGTATGCGCGCGAAATACGTTGGCAGCACTGGCTGTAAATCAGCTGGTGAGCTGTTGTACTGTTATGCCATTAAATGTATAATATTTAAAAGTTCACTTCTGTGTAAAAATGTGTCACGTTTCTTTACCATTTTTTTTTGTTTTATGGTAACTGTAGGATAAATATAATGTGCTAACGTGCAACTCGAGTGCAAAGTGCAATTGCCTCACTCGAGAAACCATTCCTCACTCGCCTACAGCTCGTGAGTAAGTATTTCTCTCTAGTGAGTCAATTGCTCCCTTTGCTCACTAGTTGCACAAATAACTATGGTCCAGTTTTTGGCTGCAATGTGTTCCATTGCTGAGATGAAAAAAAACTTAATTAATATACTAAATTAGAGTTTGGTTTGATAGTATCGTAGATAATATAGGCTGTAAGTTCGACAATGATTCCCAGTAAACGAAACTGGTTTTAACGTAACAGGAAAACTGACATTTTGATGAGTCGTGTATTCTTTTATCCGTTCTCAGATTTTGTTAAGTACTAATATGGATCATGGATTATATTTGTTGGATTAAAACTATATTCAAGATTGAATTTCTGCAGTATCCAATAGTTTAATTCCAATTATTTTACGTCTACTACAATACACCCATTTCAAGAATGAATAAACTTTAAATCCTTTAGTTTTAATAATACAAAACAAATATTATTCTTTTGACATGTAATAATTTTATTTAATATTTTTGCCATTATATTTAGTTAAAGTTGGAATATATACATCTTAATTTACATGTTTCCATCTACATGTCAATGGTTTCTAGAGATACACTTTTTAAAGTGAATTAAAGAACAATGAGAAATCATGGTATAACTTAAATTCTTAACAAGTCGAAATATTATCCTAAGAATTTCAGGTTTTAATCAGTATACGTAACAAAAATGTGCCTAGTTCTAGTATTTAGTTAATATTGCTGTTTGATAGAATGGTAAAACTAAATACTTCCATTAATCTTGTATCGTCTAAATGGTTCCCTGAACAATGCAGCGGCTGGTAGATACATGGCTGGGACGAGGTAAAGTTTATAATTGATGGTCGGTAGTCGGAACTTGGAACAAACAAGTTGTATAAAAATATCGGTCTGATGTTTAATGGAGCATTTAAAGTTTTCATTGTAACTATTGTTGATGGTTACTTAAAAATACTTACTATTATTGTATGAAACGATGTGGAATACATAAATGGATGTGTAATGCTCTTCAAGTGTCATTGGTATAAAGACGTCATAAAATAAATGTGGCTACAATAATAACATGCTTTACAGTTTTATTGTTTTCTAAGAATTACGTTGGAATAATATTTCCCCCGAAACTTAAATATGGATTTAAGACTTTGGGTTTCAAGGTAAGTATTTCATAAAGTACTTATTTCTGTTTGGTTCCCATAAAAAATTTTCAAAATGTATAAAATGCACATACATATTTTATACATTTTCTTTCACATGAAAGAGAGAAAATTTGCATGTATAGATATATATTCCTTCACAGCTAACTATTTTCTATCATTAGACAGTGTAGGCTTTATTACTGCAATTTCTTTTATTTATTTGTTCAACTATGTTTTATGGATTAAGTCCTATTCTAATAACCTGAAATCACCGAAAATAAAAACATAAAATAAAACCCGTAAGGAACTTCTACATTGTTCGATCATTGAAACTATATAAATTCCCGATATAAAAATAATACAGTATAGACGATCATATACAGATTTTAATAGTCGTAACTGTAAACATTTCTAATTAACGATATTTTTTTTATTTAACATAGATCCTTAAAGATTGTAAAAAATACGAATGTTTCAATGTCTATTTTTAATATTTAATAAGTAACTGATTAGTTGACAGTCTCATTGTTTATACATATGTAAATGGTTATTCAACATTGTCGCAACAATCCAGACATGAAAGAGTTGACGCGGTCTCCAGACAGTGGTGCAACTCAGACAAGAGTTTTCTGGTTTTAATTGGAAAAACTTGGGTTGTGGACTTGCACATAAATATTTAACAAGCGGCCTCCCTCATTTTAAAAACAATGCTTTTGGGAATTTTAAATACGGATTCTGTTTTTTATGTATGCGTCAACTTGAAATTGTAGAAGGTGAATAAAAGGTGCTATTTCAGGATTGTAGGGTAGCCTATTATATTCTTATAACAATTTGAATGAACATACTATTTTTGTGTTTCTAAAGAGCAAAGTGTTTCTAGAAATTTTTTCTTACCACAAAAGCAACGACAACAGTTACTTTTCCATGGAAATCTTGCTTACGTAAGAGGGAACCAAATTCCTATGACTTTAAGATTCAAATAAATGTAAATAATATTCAACAATGTACGTATTGTATCAGTAGGTCTGAGGCTATAGTTATTTGTGCAACTAGTGAGCAATTGCACTTTGCACTCGAGTTGCACATTCAATTTGTCTATATTTACCGTTAAACAAATAAATTGGTAAAGAAACGTAACATATTTTTACATTAAAGTGAAAGTTTTTGAGCATTACAGTACAACAGCTGACCAGCTGATTTACAACCAGTGCTGCCAACGTATTTCGCGCGCATACGACCTTGTCTGCATGTTACGCGCTCACTATTTCGTGCCTCCACGTTGCAAATCTGGAGTGAGACAATGTTAAAATTGTCTCACTGATGAGCGAATTGGCCACTTTGCTTTCTCAAATCAGTGAGAGAACATGTACATTGTTAGGTAACTGTAGGAAAAATGTATTCTCCGTAGAACAGTTATAATATATTAAAATACATGGATATAATAGAAAAAAAATTATTAGTGACTTTTTTCAACCATAGTTTTTGGAAAATCCACGAGAATAACTCTTACAAGGACACTGCAGTTGTTTCAGATTTAAGCAATGTCTGTTGATAACCATAAAACTAGACACACTAACGCCAAATTAATTGTTAGTTAACGATAACCACATTTTTGGATTCTGACCTCGACTAATTCTAAGTACAGAAAATAAAACTTGTTTACAGGTTATTATTATGTTTAGAACTATTTTTTAATAGAACGAATGGATCAATACAGTTATACCTTTCTTAAATACGTCAACCATCGAATTAACACTGATTAAACAGAATTAAAGATTGTATTTGTCTAAAACATATTATTTGGAGTCTTGCCATCATTAAATATTATTTGTCGCTTAAGGCGGTGACCTGATGGGGAGATTATGTAGCCTCTAAGCAAAAGACGCTTAGTTATAGATTAGAAACTATAGGTTTGAGCTAGAGATTATAAAGAACATTAAACATTTAACGATACGAATACCAACTATTCCAAAGCATAGCTTGTTGCGCAGAGGTTCTTTGTCTGGCAACAAAACATTTCACGGACTTCAGAATCCCGAGAGAAATTAATATCTCCAACAAACGATCCATTGTCCTCTAGTCCAGCACACTTATAATAAGATTTATGATTTTTCAGAAAAACCCGATCTTGTTCAATGGATGTGGTTTTATTTAGATATTGATTTGTATTTTTGAGCTTATAAAATCCATGTTAAGGTGGGAAGCTACTAATAGAGCAACTGCACTATCTGATTTCGGAATCGTTGTCGGTGCTTAGAACTAAAATTGCAAGTTTAAATTACAGTTACGATGGTTTGTTTATTAGTAAACTGTCTTTTATGTCGGGGGAATTATTTCATGGAGTAGGTACTAATTAGTTCTGTGACAAAGATTAGTTTTCGTACTTCGGATGGTAAAAGATATTTGTTTTGTTGTTATTTTATTTTGTTTGATCTACATGAGCGTTTTTAAATTCATTTGCCAGCAGAAAATTATAAGATAGTTAAAAAGTGTGCTACAAGTAAAGGAGGACATTTTTTAAATCCAGCTTTAATGATATGATCAAGTGGAAACAAAAAATGAGCTGGACATAATATTGGTAGGCTAAATAACTTCTTGATCAGCATTGTACGTGTTATTATTAAATTTACGGAAAGTAAATAAAAGATACGTCTTATAAAACTTAAAACATTTATTTAAAAAAAACCTTTTTTGTACTTACTTTTTTGTATATTAACCGCCTTGTGAGTAACAGTATAAGCGTAAATATATGTTTAAGTGTTATAAAACGTATCTTTTATTTACCTTCCATAATATTGGTTACCAGATCTGATGGATAGCATTTCTTATTTCTTCTCATGGGTTTAAACGTATCTCTTAAGTAACTCTCCTATATTGTTTTATCATAAACACAATGAAGGAATGCATCATTATATCTCTGTTAACAGAAACAATTGTTTCGAAGAATTAATAATACTATATGAAATAATGTTTTATTATACATTGCACAGCCCAAATAAATTATTATAATAATCAATTGGCCCTCATGGCATACTTATTAAAAACAATACCAAGTACAATATTGTTCTTGTTCATACAATTTCTATAATGGAAAAAATTCTTTTACTTATTAATTGCTATCTAACAGTCAACCAACCAGGTTTTGCAGAACTAAGAAATTAAGTCAGTTCCTAGAATAATTTACATAATCAAAAGACAAACCAAGCTTTTTGCCTTCGCTTTTGAATCTCGTTTATTCAAATGTAGTCATCAGTTAAATGTTTAAGCTCACCAAGTGATAAAACACAGATGGCTAATTTGCCTTTGTTGTGTAAAGTCAATGCTATAATATCAGGATAATTCGAATCATTAAAGGAACAAAGGACCCAGTCATTTACAGGGTTTGTTATATGTTGGCCATTTATCATGTTAACATATCATATCTAAGCATACACTTTTAGCTAGGGGTTTTTGTGTCTACATACATAATATTGGTAAGTAATTATTAAAATAAATATCTGCTCTGTATATCAACACCATAGCGGTTGAAAGTAATGTTGGGAAATTATTGAACGACCTCTCTTTGCTAACAGGAAGAAAGTCAAATCAGCTAAAGCAAGTGAGATATCTGGGGTATTTCTGTATTTTTGATTCGACTCAATGCTTTGCTCTTAAACGATTTGGAAGATTGAAAATGTTTGTATCTTTGCATTGGTTTGATAAAAAAAAAACGCTGTTTGAAACATCATATATTTGGTAGGCTATACGTTTTTATTGAATCTTTAGATAGCCATGATTAAACCTTTTGCCCTTGAATCTTGGACAAAACCCTTACACTCTATGGGTTTTTAGGGCTCTTTATGGGAAAAAGTTGTTAGATCCATGGGGTTGAAGTAATTAATTAAAAGTAGAAAGGATTCCAAAATACTAAACTGATAATATTGCACATACTATTGTGAACAAATTGCACTTATTCTTTTTTGGTAGCTGTTTCAAATAAATATTTTACTTCTTCCAAGACAGTTTCTACTATCGAAGTTTCATCCATGTCAAAAAGATCAAATGATGATTCAAATGAAGATAGCTGGAATAACTGTTTGTATTATAGTAGGACTATTTTTAAATTGGTACAAAGCAAAATTGATAAATACATATTTTTCGTTTTACTATGGATAATTACAAAAGTTCTAATGGTTTGCAACTTTATTACATTGTATTGACGAATAGTCCAGATAACCTGAACAACCGCCATAAATTCCCACCGAATGAGAAGATATCTAGTGCCGTTATTCCAAATGCGGCAATAAATTGGTATCAGACAATTCGGGTCAACGAGAGTAACCCATATTCCTGTGAAACTTGTAAACAGACATTGAAACTGTGTTTTATCTTTGACTTCAATATCCAATAGTCAATGGTTTTACATAACTTTAACTTCATTTGACATGCAATTTGTACAAATATGTGTCAAACGTACTTAATTTATGTATAACACCTTGAATCAAACATATTACTTTTCATTTTAACAATACAAGAAGACCACACCTGAAGGAATTATTAAAATAATATATGCTATGTTAACATTCCTATTTATGATGAAAATGTTATTTAGTTATTTGATCAAATTTTAAAAGTTAGTCAAGCTAAGCATGATTATGAACAGCAAAGACAATTTGTAACTTACAAAGGCTTCCTGCATAGAAAACATCTTACGGAATTTTTTATACTCATCTAAACTTTTATTCCAAAACGTACGAGTCTGTCAAATACAATGGAATTACTTTTTAAATAAATATATGATATTATATTAGACTAGCTGTGTACCCGTTCTACGCACGGGGATCTTATAATATTCAGTTGAAACCTTCTTATATAACGAACAGCAGTTGGTTTGCATATTTTAAGATATGCTGGCCAAACTATTATACATAGCTTCATTTTATGTTGTTTTTTGTTGTTCCGGATCGGTATGACAATCAATAAAAGGTTAAATTACCTCTGTGTCTGCCGGTCGATCCTATAACGGTAGGCTTACTTTTATTTTTACTATCTGATCTCGTTTGCATGGCTCAATCACGTCCTGGTTGAAGTTCGTTCGCTACGCTCACTCACCTGTATGTTGGAGCTCGTTCGCTGCGCTCACTTTCCTTCAGGTTAGCTCGTTCGCTACGCTCACTTGCCTTCAGGTTAGCTCGTTCGCTACGCTCACTCGCCTCCAGGTTGCAAATTAGCTGTTGTCATAAATGTAAAAGAAATAATAGTGCTAGTGCTGCACCCTGTTGGTAATCCTTGTAACTTTAATGCTATTGAACATCACAGAACAGAACCAACTTGTTTAATTGAAACAGCTGTTAAGATTCAATAATTTCATTTCTCATAAGGTTAACATGGGCTTCCAGAAATTCCACGTCAAAAATCGACAAAAACTTGATTTTCAAGGGTTTACTGTTAAATATCTAACTGTCTCATATTCGATGAAATACGTCTAAAACCATCTCATATATGTATAGTATTTGGAAAATAAGTTTCAGGCGGGACAGTGCTATAGTTATTGAGGAGTAGTTGTAATAAAGTGCGTATTTTAGCGTTACCAAGAGAATGACAGATAGACAGACAGACAGACAGACAGACAGACAGACAGACAGAAATTGAGATAAGGTTTGATTCGGTTTCTCTGACCTATGAAATGTAAAAATAACCAAAAAGTTCATTATTCTAAGCAATGTACAGACAAAACTCTAATTTTATTTATATAGATGGTCGGCCATCCTACTAATATTACTACTAATATTATAAATGAGAAAGTTTGTATGTATGTTTGTATGTAATCGTCAAAAAGGATACATAATTTATATAAAACGCATTAGACTAACTTTAAACGTCGCCATTTACATCTCTTGTGGTCTGTATCAACTTGTTATTATTGTTATTATTATTATCTATATAAATAAAATTAGAGTTTTGTCTGTACATTGCTTAGAATAATGAACTTTTTGGTTATTTTTACATTTCATAGGTCAGAGAAACCGAATCAAACCTTATCTCAATTTCTGTCTGTCTGTCTGTCTGTCTGTCTGTCTGTCTATCTGTCATTCTCTTGGTAACGCTAAAATACGCACTTTATTACAACTACTCCTCAATAACTATAGCACTGTCCCGCCTGAAACTTATTTTCCAAATACTATACATATATGAGATGGTTTTAGACGTATTTCATCGAATATGAGACAGTTAGATATTTAACAGTAAACCCTTGAAAATCAAGTTTTTGTCGATTTTTGACGTGGAATTTCTGGAAGCCCATGTTAACCTTATGAGAAATGAAATTATTGAATCTTAACAGCTGTTTCAATTAAACAAGTTGGTTCTGTTCTGTGATGTTCAATAGCATTAAAGTTACAAGGATTACCAACAGGGTGCAGCACTAGCACTATTATTTCTTTTACATTTATGACAACAGCTAATTTGCAACCTGGAGGCGAGTGAGCGTAGCGAACGAGCTAACCTGAAGGCAAGTGAGCGTAGCGAACGAGCTAACCTGAAGGAAAGTGAGCGCAGCGAACGAGCTCCAACATACAGGTGAGTGAGCGTAGCGAACGAACTTCAACCAGGACGTGATTGAGCCATGCAAACGAGATCAGATAGTAAAAATAAAAGTAAGCCTACCGTTATAGGATCGACCGGCAGACACAGAGGTAATTTAACCTTTTATTGATTGTCATACCGATCCGGAACAACAAAAAACAACATAAAATGAAGCTATGTATAATAGTTTGGCCAGCATATCTTAAAATATGCAAACCAACTGCTGTTCTTTATATAAGAAGGTTTCAACTGAATATTATAAGATCCCCGTGCGTAGAACGGGTACACAGCTAGTTATGTAATAATTATTGATAGTGGACATCGTTGCGAGATATACATACAAGCTCCATACCAACAATTTTTCAGGTAATTTAGGCCAGCATAATCTTGTGTGCTGTAGGTAAGTAGGCTTTTCACTATTTTTAAGTATACGAAGTAATTTACCTGTATCTATTCCGTAAAATATACACAAAATTGTTATGGTTTTTCAACTCAAGATGAGCGGTTTCATACCTAAAAAAGTATTTTATTTTCTTTTGCCTTTAGTGTTTTGTTTTTTTATTTCCTTTTTTTTGTGGCTTTGTTTGAAACTCCACCAATGCAGTTCGTAGTCCGGTAGTTTTGAGAATTCAAGTAGGTTACTTATTTTGATATAATGACTAGCTGTACCCGCAGGCTTTGCCCCGTTTAACTTAATAAATATTTGCATGGCTTAATCACGTCCTGGTTGAAATTCGTTCGCTACGCTCACTCACCTTTAGGTTGGAGCTCGTTCGCTGCGCTCACTTGCCTTCAGGTTAGCTCATTCGCTACGCTAAATCGTCTCCAGGTTGAAGTTCGTTCGCTACGCTCACTCACCTTTTGGTTGCAAATTAGCTATTGTCATAAATTAAAAAAAAAAAATTATAGTGCTGCACCCTGTTGGTAATCCTTGTAACTTTAATGCTATTGAACATCATAGAACCATAGATAAAACATACTACTCCTCAAGACAGAACCAACTTGTTTAATTTAAATAGCTGTTAAGATTCATTAATTCCTTTTGAATATGAAAAATCATAAGGATAACATGGGAAACTCCAGAGCCACTGGGGCGGAGCCCGAAAGCCCGACCAGAATAAAAACTACTTAGTTTTCCTATTTAATGCCCAAAGAATCGGTGTACCGAATTTCAGCCTCCTAGGTAAATGGGAAGTGGGAGAATTAGTGATGAGCGAGTGAGGGAGTGAGTCAGTCAGTGAGGGCTTTGCCTTTTATATATTTAGATATGAGTTCCGGCTCGTTTTGTAAGACAGCTCCCTTTTTAACAATGAAACAACAATAATAATTAATTAAGTGAAGACCATTTATAAAAATATGAAACATAAATTAGAGTCTTGGCATTTTTAAAGGAATCCTTTTGAAAATGAAGCTTAATTAAATTCACAGACTGCAATTTAATACTTTGCATTCAAACTCTTAAATACCAACTCAATAACTGGAGATAAACAAATTAAATTAAAAGGGACATAATTTACGATATTGAGGTCTTGGGTAACAATGCTTTTGTTTACCAATTTTTTTCACCAGACGGTAACTAAAATGTAATTTATTATCTTCATTAGTTGTTTTGATATTTAAGTACGTGATTTTGTAAACAATATGCAACGTCTATATACTTAATCCCCTATCTTTCCTTAAACAGAATAAATAAGTTAGAGCTTACATAAAAGCAAAAAAATGATCAAAATAAAGTAATAATGTGTAAAGAGAATGGATTTCCTATGCAAGTAAAATAAGAATGCGTCGTTAATATTGTAAGTTATTTACAACTAGCCAGATTGAACAATTATTTATCTTACCTAAGTGCAAGACTATGATAATGCTACTCAAACAGCTTTGCTACAATTAAATGCTTACACGACAAAACAAGTAAGGTATTCAAAATTTCTTAAATAATTGAAATGCTTAGATTGTTCAAAACTCTATAATTTATTAACGCGTGATAATAAGCTACGTAGTTTAGGAGTTTTAGTTCGTTCTTGGTACCTGACCAAGTATATAAATATAATAAGTACACAAGTATGGTGTATGGCTTAAATCAAATATTAGAGGCTGAAGAGGTGGCTACGAGCCCACTGAAACGTGAAGACAACGCAAACATAAGAACGAAAATAATCATGTGAGCATCATTTCTACGTCTAAAAGGAACTATACCAAGATATTTTAATTTCTATTGCTAAATTGCAACACATTAGATCGCATAAATGCAGGTATATACACCATTATAGTATTTAAATGGAGGCTAATATTCAACATAATAAACTAATTGGTATATATATTCAATCTTCATAGAGGCCTACTCGATCTTTTGTGGAATTTATAATTTAAATTGTGAATCCTCAGTCTCATAGTTTACACTACATAATACATTATTCCTCAATGTGACTATTGTGTCATTATGGTACCATACTTTATCAAACAGATGTTGTTAAAAAATATCTTGGTTCGTAAATTTAACTGGATCTGATATTTCCTGTGGGCTTTTGTAGGATTTCCGTTGCTGTGTTTCAGCCAGTAAAAGTCAATCCAACAGGCTGGGACATAAAATATTTCCTCTCAATAGATAAGGTTTCTAAGTCTTTTGCTATTTGTACCGTCGGGATGTGCTAAAAACAGTTTTGTTGATCGTTTATCTTTATATGACTTGTTTATAATGTAACATTTTGTAGTGTTTGTTATATAAGTATACATATTTAATTTTCAAAATATTTAAAAATTGTAACTTTCAAAACTGTTTTGTTATGTGTACCTTAATTTTACACAGTAATGCAAACGTTAAACCATCATACTTTCAAATTAACACCACATCCCAGATTTGTTGTTACATCTTTGTTTATACGATTATGTAGCACAATTATGTAGTAAAATTATGTGACACTAAGTATCGATTGCATCTTGAGTGGCATTAGTTCGGTTAACGTTTAACAGTTTTATCTTTATTGGTTTACACAAATATATACGAATGACCATTACTGGCTGTTTAATTTAAATGATAATACATTCATGTTTACCTTCGGCCCAGTGTTGCAATTTTTAGCTGCATAAACTTATTTATAGCTTTTCAATCCATTTAAACAGTCTCAATTGGTAAACAAACTGTAATCGTGAGAACAAATCATTTCAGTATATTTTATTTGGACTATAACATCCACTTTAGTTTAATAAAAAAACAGACCTAACTTTATGTAGCTCCAAGACAATTCACCCGAGATATTATACACTGCCTCGCCACACTACAAGTGCGCTAATAACCCTTACATTAGCAGACCTTGTCCTCATTAATCAGTTGCCGCAGCACAACCACCTCTTGTCAGCTGATCACTTCCAATAAAAATAAAGATACCATCTACACATGTTTTTAACTCTCAAGTTGTTTTAAGAGTGACTATCTTAATAACATTATTATAATATTGTCGCATGCAAACCAAAATAAAACTTAAAGCCTGTCCAAAAGTGCTATATGAAAATAGAGAATTGAACTTACTTTAAACAACTATTAGGATAAAGCAATAAATACTGAACTGAAATTGTAACACACACACAGAAACCATAAGAAATTTTACATTGTATATATATTTCCTTCAAGATCTTTGAAGGCTAATCAACCAAAGAGATATTGATGCTTAAATCATACAGTTATTGATATAACCAAACTTATAATCGAAGAACAAAGTGGATTTTGTAAGGGCGCAAGAAATCGAATGAAACCTTCCGGATGAATTCAACTAACTCTGTTAATTGAGAAAGTTTGTGTATTCCTAACTGAACGTGGTTTAGCAAAGTAAAACTCTCTTTAACCTTTTTATTTAAACACTTTAAAAGTAACAATTTAGAACCATCCATTTGTCCTGTCATAAATGTAGACTAATATCAACTACAGGTTGAAGATAAATTATTCTTATAAATGCTTAAGTGCTTAAGTGTAAATTAAATTATTAAATTACTTCCGGATTTCAGCAAAAATATTAAAACTACTGTTTGGTTTGATCTTAATAGAATAGTTTGAGTAATTTCATTTGGAATTATTATGTTTTAAATCTGTGCTTCTAAGATACATGGTCTTAAATACTTACTTGTGTAATTACTTCTAGTATAACGATAATTAGTTCTGAATTTAGTCTAGTTTCAAAATCACCTTTCTTAGGCCTAGTTGATGTTGCGTTATCGTTGGCATAGTAAGATTTCACTATAAAATATTAGATTAGAAAAATAAAAATTTGTTACATTAAATTATATTCATTTGTATTTGGGTAAAGTAAGCTAAAAAAAAATTGCAATATAATATATACAAAAAAAATTATGCCATTATGCACATAAGTAAATTAAGCATGCTACCTTCCAAATAAATTTTTACTATCAAAACTGGAAAGACAACAAATTAGCTATTGTAGTTTGTACTGATATTTATTTCCCTCTGGCACTCAAACTGGAGGCTCAATTTAAATAAATAAATTGTTATACTAAATTTAACTTCAACTTGATATATAAAATGGAATTTCTATACCTATCTATTGTAAAAGGTCTCCAAGATTCTTGAACAACAGCATGTGTTATAAAAAATTATATTATGTTTCCTTAGAAACCAAATTATTTAATTCATTCACTGAAAATCAATTAATGCAAGATGAAATCTTCCTCTGTAAAAATTATTTTGAGGAAGAATAAATATTCAAGAATGTTAATTGTATTTGATCTATTCCAGAGTGTACAAATTAGAGCGTTCTGGAAGATGAAACCCAGTAAAAAATTGACAGAATTCTTCCGTTCTTGTCACTGTTTCTACATAAGAACTACTGAAGAGCACCCCAGAAAGTAACCAAGTGAAATGGGAGATTATGAATCTTCACGGAGACTTTATACTGTTTTGCTTCACTATAACCAAAAGGATCCACGAAATGATTGTTTAGAATAAAATGCCAAAGGATTTGCTATGGAAAAACGTTTGAGAAACATGATAGAATGTAGGAGATGAATGCAGCCATGGACGAGGAGATTTAATTTTTAGAAACTTCAAGAGGAAGAAACTAATGAGTTCTGCAACAAACCTGTGAGCCGTTTGTATACAATTGGAGAAGGAATACGAAGGCAAGGCGTGAAGAAGACGTAACACAAGTATGAGTTAGAACCAACTTATTAGTGTTAAGTATACTATGTATCTAGTTAAGTATCTTTTGTATCTAGTGTTAGTATTTTATGTTTGTAGTAATAAAGTATCCGTGCGCTTTCCTACTTCAGCGTATACGGAGCGTCCCCAGGTGGCGCATAGGGGAAAGGTCGGTGGATCTGCTTGCCAGATCTCCCGGCTAGGTCCGATGGACCCGCTGACCAGAAGTAGGACCTCCATTCATATTGGGGGTTGAGGCGATGGGCTAACCACCCTCCCTTGTAAAACAACTCTGGTTACGTATCACCTACGGAATGCCTCAGACAGGATGGATCACATTGGACAACGACCTGAGCTGCGTCATAAGGACTTGCGATTTGGACAGTTTTTAAGCTGGAACGTTCACTCTCTGGTGGTGCCAGGTGCTGTGAACAGCTTCAACCAGGAACTTGAAAAATACAAAATGGATATGGTAGCCCTACAGGGGATTAGGTGACCATTTAATAGTATAATTAACGCTTGAAATTCCCCGTTGTTCTATAGTGGTATAGATTATGTCATACGTCAACAGGAGTGGGATCTGCCACCAATTACAAAATTGTAGATACTCTAGTCAAATTTGTAACTGAGTTATGTAAGATAGGATTAAAATTAATATTTAAAAACTTACCTGTGCTAAACATGTTTCAACAGAGGATAAGAGTTATGACTAGAAAGATACTTTTTATGGTCAATTAACACAGTCATTGAGTCCTATAATGTAAGTCCTAACTATGACGTAGAAAATTATACTAGGGCAGATTCTAATGCCAAAGTTGACTGAAAATATATATGGAAGGATTGTTGTGGAAAACATACTGCATAGTAACAGTAACGACAATGGAACTAATCTCCTTAGCCTGGCGTGTGCCACAAATTTTACAGTTGCCCCTCATTCCCTAGGAAATCCATAAAGACACATGGGTATCACCAGACGGAAAGACTAGCAATCAAATTGATACCATTTTTGTTGATAAAATACATAGACACAGTATTATATACGTTAAAAGCTTTGAGAGAATGTAGTTCAGACCATTTTTTAGTGCGTAATTAAGGCAAAGGCTATGCAAAACAACAAGTGAAACTAAAAAAAGTAAAATAACTAAGTTGTTAGCTGACTAAAAATAAATATTTTGCACAGAATTTCCAATTAAAACTAAAGAAATATATTCGAGTTGGAGTTATTAATTAATTAATTGAACAATAAACCAGGTCCCAGGATGTTAATAAATGGTGGCTTAAACCTAAACCTAAAAGATTTTTTAGAAGATGTATTAAAAGAACTAAAAACTTAGTTAAGAAGAAAAAAACATTGTTCAATCAAAGTTGTAAAAATTTACTCAAGGATCGTAGTATTAAGAAAACAGCTCTGTTAAATAACTAGTGCGAAGAGAACAGAAACCACTACAAGGAAGTCAATAAATAAAATATTCAATAAACAGTTTCAATCTGACACATACTTTCTCCCATTAGCTTGCCTAAAATCCATGGGTGGAGTAACTTAAAGAGAGTAACGTAAAGAGTTGGTGGAGTAACTAACTATATGTAATGAAGATGATATGTTATGGAGGAAATAACATAAAATAACGTAATCTTTAGAGCAATGATGGTACTACAATTGTTTTTCAAATTATAAGGACCGTATCCTATTATTCAATTGTTGGAATTATAATAATCTCTCTACAGAAATCTAATTTTATCTTGACGAGACATGAGATGTGAACCAAAAACTGTGTCAACAATGAGAGTCACCTCAGTCCGTTGTAAAAAATCCAATTAGCTTTTTCTTTGTTGAAGTCAGAATATATTATAATTTGACATTCCGCTTAACAACTTTCCGGATGATTTTGAAAATGAAAACAACTGTACTTTTATTATCTTTACATTGCTTGGTTGGCAATCTAGAATAATGAAGTTACAAAACAATCCAAAATTTTTTTTTCCTAACAAAGTTTTTTATAGGGTTACAATTTCTTTCAGACAACAGGATTTACGCATAAATAGCCCAACACATAGATATAACACCCAACATTTATCCCGTAGAATCAGCTGAAAATGTTATACTGACTTTTTTCATATGTAACGGATGAAAATTTACTGTTTGATCTTAAGTAATGTCGTAGTATGACACAGGTCAAATTCTTTCAAAACAATAATTTGCTAATAAAAAGATATTTTAATTAGTGTTATTCACTCTAAATACAGTGAAACTTTGACTTAGTTGAATAGTTTAAACACCTTCAAATGCAACTCTTAAAATGCTCAATAGTCTATGAGATATATGAAAAAGTCAAGATTGAAGCATTACGTGGCTCAAAAAATACAATGGAACAGGAATTTACCTATCATTTATCAGCTGTGTTATACCAAATAATGTGTAACCATACATTCTTCTACAGTGTTTTGACATGAATTCATTATCCAATCATTATTCAATCATTGAGTTGACATGGCGACTGTTGTATATTGTAAATCAAGGCTCATCGACAGTAGAGAGCGTCACATCCATCTCAAAACAAATCCAACATATAGGCTAGATGACATTTTAAACCCCTAATTAATATCGATGCATCTGTTTTGGTTCGCAAAAATGTTAATAGTTTTTGACATATCCTTAACAAATCAAAGTTATGTTTGAAAAATTTTCAAGAATGTTATTATAAGTTTACCTATCAGCAGTACCAATAGCACTTTCAATCAACCAATAATCATTGTTTAAAAGTGATAAAACGGGCTTAATGTCGTCCAGGATATAATTTGGTCTGAACGTTTGGAATTTTATTTAGATTACTTTACCTCCCACATATTGGGTGAAGGATGATACAAAGTACATAGACTAAACGACAGACAGGAGTTATTCATCAAATGTATTGTGCTGCAAATGAATTTGCCTAGGACCTCGGGGAGAGTATTGTGATCTCACGTCTATATCTAATGTAGGTCTAATGTAGGGTGAATCGTACTGTCTGTCGTCAATTTACCAAGCTCAATTTAATAAACTAAACAATCAATTGGTATCACTGACATATATTTACTAAATTTGATCATATTAACACTAGCATTCCAACGTAAAACAAGACAGTGCCGCTAGAAATATGAGTATTGAAATGATATTTTCAAAATAAAAATAAATAATAATTTTGAACGTAATGATCTATTTAAATTATAATGAATTCATTAATTACATAATAAATCAAAGAAAACACAGTTCATTTTTAGCTTTAAGCTTTTAATACAGTTAACGTTGAACTTAAAAATATCTTGTTTCCCTCAAAGTATTTAAAATAATGATTTTTACCGTGCAACCTTTTGTATTTTAACTTAAACGAAATAACAACACAAAATATAAATACGTACTCGAGATTGATTGATAGAACATCGTAACTTAATTCAATAATTTTATTCTTTTTGAAACCTGGCCATAAAGTCAGATATTTTTATATTATTTGATTTAATATAATTAACCTATACTGTAATTTTGCTGTAAGAAATCAGATGGTCCGTAAAAGAAAATGACACAACGCATTTCTCTTACACCCTGCGGCTACAATTCTTTGTTTCAGTTTTCTCTGCAAAACATATATATTATTTATTCTTTTTATTTGTTTTTATCGATTTATCTATATAGGGAATAACGTATTTCCAAAGGTATCATTGTAAGATGTAGGACAGAATTGTTCCTGTTTTCATGTCACCAGAGACAAAAAAAAACAATTCGTCCAAATTAATTATTATTAATTAATTTGGTAGGCAATATCACTTCACATCATAAGGTATTACATGATCATTATGATCTATTTCGTTATGATCTTATACATGCTTCGAGAAATATGACGAATACATATTGTTATCTATCTATCTTCTAATATATAAAATTCTCGTGTCACAGTGTTTGTCTGCAAACTCCTCCGGAACGACTTCACCGATCGTTATGAAATTTGGTGTGTAAATTCTGTAGGTATGCGAATCGGACGTAAACTATTTCCCGTTTCGAAATTCTTAAAAGGGCTCCGCCCCAGTGGCTCTGGAGTTTCCCCATGTTAACCTTATGAGAAATGGAATTAATGAATCTTAACAGCTGTTTCAATTAAACAAGTTGGTTCTGTTCTATGATGTTCAATAGCATTAAAGTTACAAGGATTACCAACAGGGTGCAGCACTAGCACTATTATTTCTTTTACATTTATGACAACAGCTAATTTGCAACCAAAAGGTGAGTGAGCGTAGCGAACGAACTTCAACCTGGAGGCGAGTTAGCGTAGCGAACGAGCTACTCTGAAGGCAAGTGAGCGCAGCGAACGAGCTCCAACCTAAAGGTGAGTGAGCGTAGCGAACGAGCTCCAACCTAAAGGTGAGTGAGCGTAGCGAACAAACTTCAACCAGGACGTGATTGAGCCATGCGAACGAGATAATCTTGAAAATTAAGAAGTTAAACGGGACAAAGCCCGCGGGTTACAGCTAGTCACAACATAAAGTTTACAAGTATATGAAATGTGTTCTTCAGAACACGTAAGATATGTGTGGTACCCAGGTCACAGCAATGCCTGGAGCAGAATGACATTGTTTCCATTCATGGAGATGTATGGAATATTTTGTCTCGACATTCACTGCTCAACATTGTCTCGTACGTTTTAATAAAAGTTTTATTCATACATTTCATAGTGGTAACAACGTTTTTACAAAAGATTGTGTAGCTCTTAACGTATTAAGAATATGTACTGTTTATTTAATTCTTGGTGTTACAATGTTGCCAAAGTACGATCTGGACGGATCGTAATTAACAGACTTTATAAAAGAATAAAATTATTATTTACTTCAATAGGCCACTATTTGACCAAAGCCGTATTTTTATTCTTTAACATGAAAACAAAAATGTTATTTTTTTACCAACTATGGCTAATGCAATCAAATCACCAAAATATTTTACACTAGGATAAAACTTACTGAAAAAGAAGAATGATTGCCCTTTTGATGTAATAACTGTAATAACTTTCATAATTTTGTGTGCTTCATAGATAAGAGGGACGAATTAGAAAACTATTAGTTTAGTATTTACAATTAATCATCCCTTCTAAACGGACATTTTACAAGGTACTCTCTTGTAAACTTCTTAATTAGCTCATCTACAATATCTGGTGAGGAATGTTAATTAGTTAAGGATAAACTAACTAATGGATTTGATTATCAATACATACTAAAAATAGTTAACACAACACATAGGGAGAACAACTTAAGTTAGTGTGTTTTTTATCAAGCTAGTCAATGAATAACAAAAAGTAACTATGAGGACGGACTGGTTTGAGCAAACTTTTTAAATTACATTTTAAGTTCTATGTATTTGATAGCATAACTGAATTCAATATGAGGAAACTAATGTAAAACTTTACCTAAAATCAGTTACGATCAAGTTAATATTTCCATGCTACCCGAAGTAATATTATAAACATACTTTTGCTAAACAAAAACTAAATAACAAATACTTTTGCTAGATTTGTAGTGGATATTTATATTTAAAGTGTCTAGAGACACGTGTGCTGTCTAGCAATCAAAGTTATTTCTGGTTAAGGATATATTGGCTGTAAAACGGGTGTAAAACGTTCTAAAGACGAGCCTCTGAAATTCAAAGTTTTTTATAGAACACTTCGCCACATCCCACATCCGATTGTACGATTTATTAAGTTTAAGTTTAAGCAAAACTAATTTGTAATACTGTTTACCGAACTATTACCATACCAGATTTCTGTGTGTGAATCCTTAAGTATGATAATGCTTCTGAATTTCTAAATCAGTATGAACTAATAATTTTTGGGGTTACAAAATCCTTGCTAGTTTAAAGGTATAGTTGAATCAGAACAAATTGCTTGGTAAAATTAATCTGTGATACTAGCACATATCGCTTGGTTAATGAAACTTACAAAATAATTACTGTTTGAATTACAAATTGTCAGATTTTCTTCTATAATTCTTACAATAAATATGCCGTTTATAATTTTTTTTATTTAAAATACTTATAACAAATAACTGGTGATACGAGTCGATTTATAAACGTTGTGTGCTTTTTTATCCGTTGCTGTGTAAATTATCACACAGTTTTTAAAGGAATTAAATATTGAAAACCCCACATTTTACAATACTGTACCTATTTGCGTGGAAAAAGAGTTATTATAAAAATTACCCCTACTATAAAGTTAAAATTTTAATTCAAGCTGTAACAAAACTTGTATGAAAACAAAGTGAACCCTTTATGTACATACAACAATTATTCTTTATTACCATGCGTATATATGTGGTCCTTTTTATAAAACCGAAAGCTTTTACTTTGTTAACGCTGTATGTAATTAAATTTCTATAACATGCTAAAATAAATCTCAGGTTACTAAAGCTTAAAGCTTTTTCGTTCTCCTATTGTAATACATGATCGCATATTGGACTGATTAACACAAATTCTGCCACGGCGTGAAACCCTTCCCTTATAAATGTGCTTACTGAGGACATCCTCTACCCTTCAACCAATAACAGTCGAACACACCGCCATATAACTTGTCTTGTCTTAGTGTGTCTTAGCTATGTCTTAGCCAAATGACTTGGTGAAATTTCAACTTAAATCTTCCCAAGTCATACCAAATTGTTCATTGGACCTTACTTCATCTTATATATTTTATTATTTAAACTTGTACATGAATCTTGTTGGAAATTAACAGAAAAATTACAAGTAAAAATTAGATTGGAATAGCGTATATATATTACTTATCAACAGTTAAATATTTAAAAACTATTTGTTTCGAATTCATCGTAAAATTGATATTACTTATTTTAGATGGTTGATAAGGTGAAATGTTAACGGTTGCAGAGATATGGTTGCATATATTATTGAAATAATCAATTTCCCCTTCAATGTTCCAAATTAAGGGGGCTATTGAGATAATTATTGTGAGATATATACTACACAATACACGGGGCATGATACTGCAATATGCATTACTGATGAAACTAGACAGTCAATTTCTCAGACATCCGAAATAGTGGTATTGTGGTTTATCAGAGTTAAACACGCATCCAGGTATCATTATAATACAACTGACGTTGGGGTATGTTGCTATGGTAACTAAGGTAGCATTGAGGTGATACAGATTGAAGTATTACAATACAGTATATCACAGTAGTGCAAGCCCCGTTTGTAAGGTTGGATCAAAACTGGCACGTTTGTAATCAAAAATAAAATAGTAAATACATTAGATTAGTTTGACGTTCCGCCAATTATACGATCGATTAATTGTATCTATTACATTACTTCCCTTTCTTGATTACACGTCGGAACAGTGGCAATTTTGCCAATTACTAGTTTGCCAATTGATGAACATAATTATAGTTTTTTTAATTACAAACGGAAATAATTAATTAAACGAATAACAATGCAATTTATTTTGTTTCCTCACTTTTATTGTGCTATAAAATATAATAACTAGTGATACGATTTTCTTGTCTGCACTTACCTTCTTCACCGATAATCAAGCTACTTCGGGTGCAACTAGTGAGAAAAGTGAGCAATTGACTCACTCGAGAGAAATCCTTACTCACGAGCCGTAGGCGAGTGAGGAATGGTTTCTCGAGTGAGTCAATTGTACTTTGAACTCGAGTTGCACATTATACTTTTCCTACAGTTACCATAAAACAAAAACATTTGTGAAGAAACATGAACAAACATAACCTATTTTTACACAGAAGTGAACTTTTAATATAACATTTAATGTGAAGTGACAAATACAACAGTACAACAGCTGACCAGCTGATTTACAGCCAGTGCTGCCAACGTATTTCGCGCGCATACGACGTTGCCTGCATGTTACGCGCTCACTATTTCGTGCCTTCACGTTGCAAATCTGGAGTGAGACAAAGCAATTAGAGTGAGACAATGTTAACATTGTCTCACTGGTGAGCGAATTGGCCACTTTGCTTTCTCAAATCAGTGAGAGAACATGTACATTGTTAGGTAACTGTAGGAAAAGATAATTTAATCAGGAATCATGACACATATTATGCAAAATTTGTAACAATACAAAACACAATTATCCTTACTCAGGTACCCAAGATTAGTCGTAAAGCCAATCTGTAAATTGTTTAGGTATGATTCATGTTTTTATTTGATATAATAGTATTGATTGGACGACGCCTATTCATTTTACTGAAACTACACACTTCCATTAATCTTGTTTCGTCTAAATGGTTCCCTGAACAATGCAGCGGCTGGTAGATACATGGCTGGGACGAGGTAAAGTTTATAATTGATGGTCGGTAGTTGGAACTTGGAACAAACAAGTTGTATAACTATCGGTCTGATGGTCAATCGAGCATTCAACGTTTATGTTGGGAGTTGCAGTCTATGGGTGTTGCCTACGTTTGAAAAAATAATTTAAATAGATGGATGGTTATTAAATGAATAGAAATACTAATTTACAACACATTTGTCGATTTTAGATCCTCGCTATAGAGAGTGACTAACCGGTTGAAAACGTAGTTTGTCTAAAATGAATTTTCATAACTATGTTTTACAATCTAACTGTGGTTAAACATTGAACTGAAGTAACAGCTGTTTCATTACAATTTGCATTTGAACCGTTATACAGAAAGTTGGTCAGTATAACCATAGAAAAAAATAATTAAATATAGACCGGCAGCTGTGCTGCGGTTACCGTAGGTTCTGGCGCACACCGCTGGGAGCGCCATGTAATTACGGCCTACGCGTTTCTAACTACTGTTCACGGCACTCCCAGCGGTGTGCGCCAGGACCTACGGTAACCACTGCATGGCGGACAGTCTATATTTAATTTTTTTTGTCTATGGTATAACTAAATCTTTTAAAATGGGATCTAGAATAAAATAAATGTGGGGAGTGAAGCCCTGAAGGAAATGATCTTTTCAATTATCATTCGCAGGTGTGTTAAATCTTACGCTTAAAAATGGCACCTCAATCCAAAAGATTATTTAAATAGTACAGCTGGGAAAGAGGTATGAAAGGGAAACCCCTTATTTATTTACCTTACCGTTGTAAATATCTTCTTTACTAAAATGTTTTTGAAATAGCAGTTAATTAAAATCTTAGGTAATTTGTCATTTCCTTGTAATTCTAATGTACTAAATTTCTCTCTTAAACACAACATAAATATATATACACTGTTCTTCAAGTTTTAAGGAAGAATTCCTATAAGAAATGAAATCAGTTTTGTTAAATTAAGCTGTAAATATTGCATTCTTTACGTCAAAGAACCTCTGTTGTTCATTTTACAAATTAATATTGTTAAACGGGAAGCAAAATTAAGAACTAAAGAAGTGTTTAAGCTTAGTATGCTTTCCGAGTAAACAACTCATGGAAAAAGCTTTTAAACTGTCAAGAAAAGTTATATTTAACGAGTTAAGACACGCTGCAAAGCACTGTCCTTGAGTCAGCTGTTTCAGCCTTAAGGTGTCACAGTAACACATAGAACATGTGTCTTTAGAGAGAGTTAACTGCCGGTTTTACTTTTGTATTCTTACTATTTCTTTAGGTGTGTATTTTTATTTTATTATACTTCTTGTATACACGTTCAATGAATAATAATCATCAGAGTTACTATTAGTGTTGAAAATGAATGTGCTTAGACATATGAAGTATATATATGAACACATAGATTATCTTTGTAGCAATGATTATGTAGTTATAAGTATGATCACATTCAGTACCAAATTGTTATGAATTACACTTTTTTTATAAAGATCATTTAAGCTTTTTAAACCTAATAAAATAAAGTATTTAGTATAAAAATAGGAAAATTAAATTGATTGTTAGATTAAGTTTTTAATTCTAACAAGGGTTTGAGCTTAGACAAACAAGGTAGGGGAAACACGAAAAGGATTTAACAGGTTAAGCATTTGACAAGACCTTTCGAAACATAATCCGGTTTGATTGAGGATATAAACCTAAGTAGACTACTGGATCTGAAATTGGGGAAAACAAGAACTGGCCTTAGGGGATTTACATGTCACCCCAACATAAAACTCCCGCTTACTGGCGGTGGAAAAAACTTAAATACTAAAATAGCACAAAGACCGAGAGGGAAATGGAAGGAAGAGATACAGGTGTGTATTATGTTTTCTGACGATCATCTGTATCTATTATTTCATTAGATATGGATTGCATGTAGTGCTGATATTATATATTTGATTAATATTGTACATCTTTCCCATACACACGTATCAAACCACTGCAGTGTTTTGTTTTTCCTTAGTATCGCAAAAATTTTCTAATACTTAAGTATGGCATGGAACTTAAAACATCATTAATAAAGAGTACAAAACTAGAATCCAACGAAAAAGTAAATATTTGAAACAATAAGCTGCGTTCTTCATTTGATTGAGTGTCAAGAGGAAAGAAAAATATAAAGACGAGGCATAACAGATGTTTCTGCTATAGTGTATTGCAACAAACAGTAGTAGGCCTATTATCGTTTGTAGAGTGAAAATGAGTTATTATTATTTGAATCCCACAAACCATGATTTTTCAGAATGAAAAAACCGAGGCTATTCCCATGTTTTTTACTAACGTACGGACGTAATTATGCAAAATATGGAACAAACGTAATTGTCTAAAAAAACACCATTGATTGGTATTTGTATATCCTAATGACTTAAGAGCTTGCAGTTTCATTTTTGTAAGGTATATTTAAACTGCAATATTGGACATTTCGAATAAAATGCACTATAAGTTTATCTTTACGAATGCAAATATGTATTCAACTTTGTAACAACAATCCGAACATGAAAGAGTTGAAGCGGTCTCCAGACAGTCGTGCAACTCAGCCAAGAGTTTTCTGGTTTTAATTGGAAGTCCTTGGGTCGTAGACTTGTACATAAATATTTAACAAGCGGCCTCCCTCATGTTACAAACAACACTTTTGGGAGCTTTAATCCAGAATAGGTTTATTAGCCGGGTGACGCCTTTAGACGATGGATATTACAAGACTAAGTACTATGTTTAATTTATTTATCGATCGTTCACCCCTATTATTATAATAAACTCTAATTCAGCTAAAATACGTTTGCTACTAATACGGAATACAATTAAAACAACGTACACTATAAAAAACCAAACAGTCTTATCAAAGCGTTTGTATAACTCGGATTTGGATTTATTATAAACATAAATATCAGAATCTACACCCTTTTTTGACATTCACATATACTTTATACTTTCTTATGAAATGGCGACCATACTATGTAGGTATTTTAAGCCAAGTATGAATGGAGATGAGTGTAGGATGAGTGGCGCGATCTTGTAGTCTTGTTAGTGATCTTTTATAGCTTATTTCTACAAAAGGTGTTTAGAAATCTACTAAATTACATAAAGTTACATCCGAATCAAACCTAACCTGCGTTTAACCTCCAAATAAGTAGACATAGGGTATTCATATATTTGTTTTTGTTAGGTTAGGTTTTGATGATGTTTGATGGGATTCGGAATACTGTAATTTAATTTTCCAGACTCCTGCAACGTACCACTGACAAGGGAAACAAAAGTTTTTTGGATAAGTTTATTTCCATTGTCAATGAACATACCTACTCCTATTGTAACTGAAATAATGATACAATTTAACATCGTGTTTAGCACTTAAAAATTACAAATACTATATGTAACATTTCTACGTAAGAGCAACCCCGTTCCTATCCGTGCAACTATGTTACCTCAACAACTGAGAGCTAGTAAAGTCATCCAGATTGCCAATAGTTTGTAAACTAGGTTGTACCAAGTGATCTTCATGGCATACTTGACTTTCAGATTGTTTGTTCAATGCACATGAACAACTATGGATAACTAGTGCACCTTGGCTGTATGCCTACATGATAAACTCTGAGTGGAATGGAACATTGGTAGTAAACGTTTGATGATCTGTATGGATCGTTGCATTGTATTCAACATGTAAGGCTATACTGTAACTCCTATAATTTGCTACGCAATCTTGTTATAGAGCAATAACATTTGTTAAACTACGTAAAAACTATTTCCAAAAGTTGTCTTATTCTTTATGTCAGTTATACCTTTAAGCCAAATTTTAAAAGATTTTCACTCTTATAGTTTTAAAATCTTTGATTGCTGATTCTTAAATGTAATAATTTTAAATGCAGTTTTAATAACATAATTTAATAACTATTAGGATGAATAAATGACTAGTGACTTAAATTAATTACTGTAAAAATAAACGTATTGTTCCCTACTTTTTTTAAATGTATACATTAATTCAAAAAATTATTAGTAAAAAAATAAGAAAAATAAATTTAGTAATTTTTTTTTTATTTGCAATTTTACATAGCATCACTTATCTTAAGATACAAGATGACACAGATTTTTACCCACGACTATGTATTACATTCTATTGATGTGAACATCAAGTAGTGCAGTGGAACATATTTCAGTCCATATTCGGCCAGTGTCAAGGTTCTTCATTTGTTTGTTCAATGTTTTGAAGGTTTAATTATTTAAATGTATGACAGGGTTTTATACTATGTATATATTCGAGCTGTTCCAATGTCAGATAGAGCCTTATCTGTTACACAACCCCGGTAACTGACTCCCACAATTAGCCTTCTAATTTAACCCTCCCCCTTCAGCCATCCCTCTTTAACTAATTACCACCCCTCTAGCTGATGAATCCAGACAACCACTGGCTTAAGATGAAACAGTGTACAGTGGCTGTCTGATAGCGGTCTGATCTAGGCCTTCATATATTCATATACTAGCTGTAACCCGCGGGCTTTGCCCCGTTTAACTTCTTAATTTTCAAGATTATCTCGTTCGCATGGCTCAATCACGTCCTGGTTGAAGTTTGTTCGCTACGCTCACTCACCTTTAGGTTGGAGCTCGTTCGCTACGCTCACTCACCTTTAGGTTGGAGCTCGTTCGCTGCGCTCACTTGCCTTCAGGTTAGCTCGTTCGCTACGCTAACTCGCCTCCAGGTTGAAGTTCGTTCGCTACGCTCTCTCACCTTTTGGTTGCAAATTAGCTGTTGTCATAAATGTAAAATAAATAATAGTGCTGCACTTTGTTGGTAATCCTTGTAACTTTAATGCTATTGAACATCATAGAACCATAGATAAAACATACTACTCCTCAAGACAGAACCAACTTGTTTAATTGAAACAGCTGTTAAGATTCAATAATTCCATTTCTCATAAGGTTAACATGGGAAACTCCAAAGCCACTGGGGCGGAGCCCGAAAGGATTTTTGAAATAAGAATATGCCTATATGTTAATCGGGAATGTGAGCTATCATCATGCCAAATTTCAGCCCAATCCGACCAGTATTTTTCGCGTTCACTTGTCACAAACATACATCCATACATACATCCAAACTTTCTCATTTATAATATTAGTAGGATTGAGGTTGGTACAAACATTTAGTTGTTGTCATAAGTTTTACTTAAGATGCGAGTATCTCAAAAACCTTTTCTTAGTAACTATAGAAATCCTAAAATCAATGGGAAATTATAAATCAATTGTAAGAAGTATATAGCACCAAATTTTAACTAAACAAAATTGATTGTTTACAGTATGTTTAACCGAAATAATATAATAATAGATTACTCTCCAAATTAAATGAAACAAATATACCCCTGCCACAGTAAACCTGCAGGCTGTTGGATTTTATATCAATTAAATATATTTAAATAACATTATGTATAACAAGCACCTAGGTTTGCTGCTACAGGGAGTGTAATACAGTGTAAATCGGTCCCGGGCCCAAGTCTTACCATGAACTCTACGATAATAGCTACTTCCCTATGGGGAAATTCGCTAAAAAAACGAGATTAAAAATGTAAAATTTATTTAAAGTGCCAAAATTAAATAAAGAGAAACGTTGTCTCTTTCTCAGGGTTTAAGCAAATATATTCAAAAATTGACCTGGGTGTGACTTCGGTCCTTGAGGTCCCGGGTACAAATTCTATCAATCACGAAGGGTTTTTAATATTTTTTTAAGCCGTGACCATGTAAGCCTAGTAATGTGTAACGCTTTCATGTGGTTATGAAAAAAAAACTACTTAGAAATATTTGTTCTTCTAACTGAAGTTTGTGTGTAAGTGTATGTAAAAAAAACACCAGAGGGTGTAAACATGTCTAAACTCTATTACAACTCACACCAAAGATTTATCGTAAAAGAAGCTATTACTTTACAATGCTTGAGAGTGATTCAATAATCAGTAAGAATATAATTGAGATGTCTGCAGTCATTTAAAACCGATGTAAGTTTGTTCAAACACAACTTCAGTGAGGGGTCTATAATTTCATCAAAGCTGTGGCTAACCAACCGTTTAACAATGAAGAGTTTAACACGCTACCAGAGGTGATGTTGCATGAGCTAGCCGTGTGTTGAGCGTTGGCCAAAATACTAGAAGATTATGGCCGGATTTGCTATTTGCCTATGTTTGTGCCTATGGTCATTACTTTTCAACTTTCAGATTAACCATTTGTGTTTTTATAATAATTTTTTGTTCTGTTAACTGATAGGTGTATGGTATGATTTTCCTGTTACTGTATTTTATAAATTTTTTAATTAAAATTTATTAGAGAAGTCTGAAATTACATACGCATTGCCGTTAAAAACTTGTATTAAACATGAATATCTGCGAACTCCTGTTAAGGCAAACACCAAAATAATTGGAGCTTCGTTTGTGAAGCATATGATATTTTGAGATAACAAGTAAAAGAATATGATATCAACGTTTAAGCCAATTCTCATCAGTCACTTAGTCTTGTCAAATAATTTAATATTCTAATTTCATATCCCTTTATATGCTTATATTTTTGTGAAAATGTTTACGCTCTACAAGATCAGGAGGCAGGCAAGTCAGCCTGATCGATTCTCCTCATCTAGGTCGTCTCACCGGATACATTAACCTGCTAATTTATACTTCCTGGTTTGCAAAGTTTCATTCGACTTAGTAGGCGATCAACTTTATTACTTAATACACAGTAAAATAGTTACAAAATTTAAGACATTAAGAATAATGGAATTTCACTGTTTAAGTATAAGTACCTGGGGACCGAGCTTTAGTATTGCAGATACATAAATCCATTCCCAAACTCCACACTGCTCACCTTTACTACTTCCTTCACCACTCCCTACGTCGTGGACCTGTTTCCCTCCCTTCCCATTACATTTCAGGATTGCAGATACATTAATGTAATTGCCTCAGACAGTTCCCACACTCGTCTGCACTGCTAACCTTACTACGTCCTACACCATTTCCTACGTCATGGACCTGTTTTCCTCCCTTCCCATAGCACTTTAGGATTGTAGATACCTTAATTAATCTAATCGTTATTAACAGTTCCCACTCCGGACAGCTCACCTTGACTACACTTCCTTCACCACTTTCTACATCACGGACCTGTTTCCCTCCCTTCCCATAGCATTTTAGGATTGCAAATACCTTAATCTACGTCATAAACAGTTCCCACACTCCGGACAGCTCGCCTTGACTACTTCCTTCATCACTTCTTACGTCACGGACTGCTACGGACCATAAAGCTTTCTATAGGCTTTTCATTAACTTAGGCCTACAAAATTCCTATGGCTATTAAGTTAGCCCACATTGAACTCAAAGTCATTTCTTTCCAATAAAGATAATTCCTAATTTGTGTTTTATTTCTGTGTAATAAGGTAAGTCTTATTATAAATCTTATAATATATGAATTATTTTAAGAATAAATAGATTTGGTAAGTTACAATATATAATTTATTAATGAAATACAAATATAAGATAAGTTATTGGTTGAATTAGCTACAGGGTAAGTTAACAATGGTAAATTTTCAAAATGGTGGGGTTCCAAAGTGGATGAAAAGATTCTCTAGGCTTATTGGGTTGGTTTCTTCTAAAGTACTAATTAATATTTGAATATGAGCTCTTAATCTCAGGGAGGGGTGGTCGTGCCGGTTCGAATGATATATTAGGCTTCTTTAAAATGCAAATAATTTGATTTAGTTATTGTTCTGAAATAAGTTAAGCTAGACTATTTATTGCCACAGTATTTGCCACAGTTTATTTGCCACAGTAATTTTGATTTTCTTTGGATAATTTTGAAAATGATACTATATTTAAGATGTTATTATTATATTGCAATTTTCTTACAATTCTATATTATTCTAAATAAATGATTATTGATCTAGGTTCATGAAGCTATTAATATAATAATGTTAAATGTCCAAAGAAAGATTCCAAATGGTTTCACTGAATTTAATGAAATAAAATAGAATTTGAAGATTAAATTTTGAATAAAAGTTCAATTTGAAATATATATATATCTTGATGAGTTAGGTTAATTGGGCCTAGTAGGCTATGCTGATTAAATGTCCAATGAAGATTAAATTTGTCCTTAGTTAAATTAGATAGATGATGGTTACCAAATTTGGAGTGTCTGTCTTCTTATAAATTGGTACTCTTCAATGCACTTGTCCAATACTTTTGGATGATGAGAAATTTAAATTTTAGGTTTTACTTTGGGATTATGAATTTTAGTTTAAATTAAACACAATTTCCAATAGAATGATGTTCACACTGTGAAGAGTTGGCAGGATCTGGGGAGAGGCAATGGTAGAAGCTCAGGAAGTCCATGTCCATTGTTGAAGTGATGTACAGCTGGTTAATTTACATGAATGACACTTGCCACAGTAATTTTGATTTTCTTTGGATAATTTTGAAAATGATACTATATTTAAGATGTTATTATTATATTGCAATTTTCTTACAATTCTATATTATTCTAAATAAATGATTATTGTTGGTTTTTGATGAGTACTTAATAGGTATGGAGAGAATTTGCATAAATATTATATTGTAACATAAAAAGAGATGATGTTTCTGTGGGGTGATGGGATATTATATAACATTGAACAAAATTTGATAAAATAACACATTAACAAGGAGGAACATATTAAATAACTGATAACACATTATCAGGGGCATTAACAGACATTATGAGAGAAAATATACAAAATAAAAGAGAAATTAATGTTAATGATGAATGAATGACATGTAATATTACAGGACCTGTTTCCATAGCATTTTATGATTGCCTTTACTACTTCCTTCACCAATTCCTACGTCGCGGACCTGTTTCCTTCCCTTCCCATAGGATATTTCCCATAGGTATTTAGGATTCCGGATACCTTAATCTAATCGTCATAAACAGATCCCACACTTCGCACTGCTAGCCTTTACTAGGCCTACAATGTATTGAGTAATCAGTATAATCTTTGATCAATAGTAACAAGTGATGTTTTTTCCTTTTGTACTGTATTTTGTAATTTGGTAGTATACAACTTCAAGCCTTTTGTTTACTGTTTCCTGTTATTTAATTCAACCAACATGGTTACTTAGCAACCCATAAGACTAATGTTAAAAAATGTGATTTTCAGTTTCATTTTTCTACGTAATTAGATTATTGTTGGCAGTTCTAACTGCAGTAAACTCGTTTTTAGGCCAGAAATAAACTATTTACAAGATTTGAAGAAAATCGTCGGAGCCGTTTTCGAGATCTTTCTGCAAGCAAGCAAGCAAGCATACATACATACATACAAGCAAACATTGCTCGTATTAAAGTATAGGATATGCAATATGATAAGTTAATATAGGTTTTCTAGAGGTAAAAGTGTTTCTAATAAATCTTGACGTACTATAATTCTCATAAAAAAAATTCTTTTGCCATATTTCTTTTAACTAATAAGCGATGTTTTAGTTTTACCCCCCATGAAAATACAGAATCAACATAATTATTGTTTATGGGTTCAGTGGCAATTAACATCAATAGATTTATCCTGTTTTTATAACAGGAACGTCCTAAACGTAGAGAATTTAACTGACAAATCAACAATAAGAATATAGTTTTTTAATTAAGTCTAAAGCATAAATTTAATGGCTATAAAATGTTTGGCTTGCAAAAACTAACCAAGAGAAAAAACTATACACTTTCAAGATAATTAAGTGATTTAAACTTTTTAAAGTAAATAAATCAAGGTATTTCAAGTAGCATCTGTACTATTTGGCCAGGCCGTGTTTTGTTAAATGGACGCTATTTATTAGACAGTTGTAACTGTCTAAGTTTCTTCTCACAATCTGTTCCTCGTCTCTCAAGCTGTACAAGATCTCATGAATCATTACTGAGACCAGTGACCAACTACATTTATATTAGATGGTTTGGGATTGTGTATTTTTTCAAAGGAAACATCTTAGTATTTTTCAAGCCCAACATCTTAAATAATAAATTATGGTACTAGTAAGGTTTTAACTAAAGATGGATACCATAAATAAATTACTATTATATTCGGTCCTACGGTGACAGATTTGCATTTAAACTATCTAACAAGAATACTTTATGATAAAAAAGATTTATAATTGATTCCATAAATTATTACCACAATTATTATTTCCACTAATTCTTATAGAATACTTAAAGCTGTAATATTTTGAACCATCATTTTTTATTAGAACTCATATTGTTTGTAAAATATTATTAAATCTTCATACGTTTTTTCTACGAAAGTGCTTTCGGAAGACTTGTACCTATTGATAAATAAATATGTGGTTTTACAATCTTCATCCGGTTTTAGGGCTTCTTACACTCTAAAAGTAAATACAAAAATAGTTTGGTTATAAAATGTTACAGGAAGAAGTATGCTAGATAATGAATAGTTGAAACAGACAGTTTGCAAGGACTGTTTGCACGTTCCACGTGAATGGGCTACATTCGTTGTCCTGAATTGTCCGATACCAATTTAGGCCTAATGCATATTTGGCGCCAAAGATTATCTTGTCATTTGTAATTTATTACGAGGATAATGCTTAAAAGACCTAGGAAATATTTCCTTTAGGGTGAACAAAATGCTAGCAACATATTGTATTTATATTGAAGTCAATTACTTTTTTTAACCTTAATAAAGTGAACATTTTTGCTTTATAATTTATGAAAATTCATTAAAACCTTGTTTAGCTCAACCTTTCAGTAGGCCTATAACATAAAAACAGTTAATCCAATTCGATATCAAAGATTTATTATATAAGTTAAGTTATTATATTAATTTATCTGATTACTACTTTAACTAATTTATCTTATTAACTTATTAAGATAAGTTAATATTGAAATTACTTAGGATATTATGTATTTTGTGTATAGGAAAACTGTGTACTTAAAAAATTCCTATAGGGAAATTCGCTAAAAGATTGAGAATTAAATATTAAAATGAACCATTAATACTAAAAATACCCAATTGTTTTATGATTTGGGGAAATGAAACAGAATTAATGTTAAAGTATTTTCACATATGAAACAATTTTAAGACTTACAAACTGTGTTCGCTGGTTTTTGTACGGGAATGTTGCTGGAAGTCAACAGTCCCGGAAGATCAAATAATTTATACCTGTGCCGCTAGGTCAAAAACTACAATGTTTGCAGTGTCTGTAGATCAAAAGTCCCAGGAAGTCAAATAATACAGTCCGCTGTAGGAAAAGTAGGATATATTGATTGGAATTACAATCTTTCATTACTTGTTTACCCTCTTTAGTACAGTTGCAAGTCTGCTTTTGTAATAATGAAAAAGATCAATGCTTAGCATCTGTTGATTTCATAAACATAAACCTCGTAAATAAAAGTAATATAAACATTGCAAAACATTTAAAGAGAGCACACCATTTAAAGTGTATAAGATATCTTAAGGTTATAAACAGGCAAAGTTTAATCACAGCAAGCTAAAAACATTAATGACGTAGAAATAGTGTAAACATTTAAGTTTTAAATTTAGTTTTATCATTTAGTTTTAAATAACACTCTATCGAACCGAAGCAAGGATGGCGATAACACTTTCAATCTTCCAAATCGTTTAAGAGCAAAGCATTGAGCCGAAAAAAACGAAATACACAAATCTCATTTTCCCAGATATCTCATCTCTTTTAGCTGATTTGCCTTTCTTCTTGTTTGCTAAATAGAGGTATGTTTCTCGTCCTGTCAGTTTTTAAAATCATTACTGTCAAAGCAATAACATTATAGGCTAGCTGTAAGTGTTATAAAGTAACAGTAACATATAAATTGTATAGTTTCGGGAAAATTAATATCTGAAACATTACACATACTCATAAAAAATTATATTATTAATTCTTTATATTTAGAGCCAGAGAAATCCCAAGGTATTCTTTCAGGACTGAAGAAGAAGATCTCACATAAGGAGGGGATAACATACAACTAACAATATGAAGACATGGGTATTTTGTTCCTTTGATGAGACCATATGTTATGTTAGTTATGTTATGCTGCTATTTTAGCACTGACTACAGACAACAAAGGCAAATTAGCCATCTGTGTTTTATCACTTGGTGAGCTTCAATATTTAACTGATGACTACATTTGAATAAACGAGATTCAAAAGCGAAGGCAAAAAGCTTGGTTTGTCTTTTGATTATGTAAATTATTCTAGGAACTGACTTAAGTACCGAGTACTCCGAGACTTGGGGAGATGAAACGTTAATTTAATTTGTAAATATACTTAAATGCCTTAAGCGATAAGTGCATAGAGAAATTATTATTATTATTGGTTTAACTACTTATTCGTTAAAAGATTATCCAACTTATGTTTAAAATCGATCAATTGGTTGAAACTTAACTGTAAAAAGTAAACTAGGCATGTAATATAGTGTTACCTTGTTTGATTTCTTATAAATTTTTAATTCTCAAACAGATAGTCCAATAATTCAAAATTTATTTTTTAGTATGTACTTTTCCATAGTATTTACACTTACATGATTTTAAGAAAGTGACGGGAGTTAAACCGTAATTCAATAAACGCGATATTGCATAATTTCTCAGAATATTGAACACATGTTAAATGCAGCTGATGTTTTATTTGCAGTTCAATGACATGAATTATTAATTTAACTCTAAAGATTGGTATGGACTTTTATCCCATTCATTGCAATGAATCGAATTTTTGATTTTCTGTGTCCTAAAGAATCTAATTTTTTAAAAATTATGCTTTACGATACTTGCAAGGGTTTTTAAGGATAAATTTTAAGATGTTGATATAGTTTTCATCCTTGTAGTTGGATTTGATGGTTATATACGGTTGACAAACTTGACATGTTTCTCAAACAAAGAATTCATTCCTATAATGAATAGCTTTGGAGGACTACAATGGTGGTAGATTCCATATCAAATCTCAACATCAATGTCCGCTGTAATATCACCTCTCGATGATGGCCAATGAATGTGAATCAGATTTCTCATTCTCTATGTTGATCAGCCTCTCACGTGTTATGTTTGGTACAATATCTACATATGCAACGTGGTCTTAACACGTACTGCCAATCTACTCTCTCTTCAAAGATTAAATACAATATCCCATTATTTATACTGGAACTCCCATAAAACTTATCTTAACTAAAACTGTTGTACTCTACATACATAGTAACGTGAAGAATGACTAAAATAAAATAAAAGAATGTCCAATGATGACTAGCTTTTAAATATTCATTTGACTGTTTCTCAATTCTCTGTGAGTATGCTTTCTAAGTTCTCAAATTTTTGATCTAAATTGTTTAGTAATATTCTAAAAATTAAATGCAGAGATTGTGCAATTAGGTGAACTGGATATTAAGAATTAAGAACGTATAGATTTTCAATATTTCCCCACCTCTACTTACTTCAGTTATAATATTAAATTCTTTAATTGTTACAAATTAAATAATAGTAGTAACCTTTTCATTTTGATACCGAAGTATACGTTCTATCTATTTGGACTATCTGTAGTCAACGATTTATTAATATTGAACTTACCTAGTTATAATATACACAAATAATCCTAGCAATAATTATTAAAGGTAGTATCATTGGCTATTACAAACTGGAGTGTTGAATAGTAGTAGTATGCAGTACAGTTATACAAACGAATAACTCAACAGATTTAAATATGGTCAAGAGACCCACTTTCACTCATGTTTTGAACCTTACTTTTCGCCAAAACACAAAATTTCTCTATTTCTCTCTAGACCTTTTTAAAGAACTTGAAAAACAAATAATTTAGTATATCAAAGTGTTTTTGTACGGTTCTTGGTAAAGGAGAAAATTAAAATAATTGTTAACTTAAAACTCCCATGTTAATCTTATGGATAATATTGTAAAATGTTGTAGTTTGCTTCATCATAGATATATTTTGATCAAACTTGTCAAATTTATTTATTTTATGGTACTAAGCAATTAAAGGTTTACTAAAAAACCCACTTTATTAGTTTCCTTGTAGCAGCAAACCTAGGTACTAGTTAATTCCAATGTTATATTTAAATAGATTTAATTGAAAATCAATTCAGGCAAATGGAAATTCACTTAGTCCGCAGGTTTGCTGTGGTGGGGGTGTTTTTACTAAAGATTCGTTCTCAAAATATCGGATTTCAATATAATATTTGTTAGTTGTGAAATTTGTTATGGATCGAATATATATATAATATTGTGAATACCAATCAATAAAAATCTGCCGGATATAACATTATTCCAACCGGAAGTCAGAAGATATTACCGGAAGTGATCAGCTGACAAGAGGTGGTTTTGCTGAGGCAACTGATTAATGAGGACAAGGTCTGCTAATGTAAGGGTTATTAGGGCACTTGTAGTGTGGCGAGGCAGTGTATAATATCTCGGGTGAATTGTCTTGGAGCTACACAAGGGTGTATGTTAGGTCTAGTTTTGTTTTTATGTAACCTGAAGCGGACGTTATACAATGTGAACATTTTTTACATACACTTTGATTGTGTTTCTGTATATAGTTTTGGTGGTAATGAGTGTACCATATTAATCAGATTGTTGTAAACCCTCTCCATCAAATTTGTAAAAAAAAGTGTTCCCGACTTTTGGGATCTGATCCTGTCTCTTTTTACTTCCTCACCTAATAATGGAATTTCCATGTTTTTAATTTTACTTTAAAATATCAATTAAAATTATTCAGGTTTTAGATATTGAATACATTTGATGGTCATAAAGTTTGTTTTTCCTAAACATTACTGTTATAAGTTCTAAAAACTCTAAATAAGTTTTAGAATGTTTCAGTGAGAAGATCTTTAATTTGTGAAGGGCTGACAAATCATTAAAAGATTAATAATAATTTAAAATGGTTCATTCATAATAAACTATATACCTCGAATTTCCTTTTTTTTATAAAAATACAAATAGGATGGGCCTAGGTTTTAGTAATTCAAAACAAAATTTGTAAACGGGTACACAAGGTAACTAAAGCGTTACAATTATTTTCTTCGATGAATGAATAGTTTAGTCAGCTTCTTTTTATTATTACTAACCTAAAAATAAATATCTGAATATACATACAACTCTACATGTATGTGTGGAGTGATCATATTCAGGTAATACATTAATTACGTATAATCAACAGTTAAAATTGAAGTGAGCACTCTAGTTTAGAACATAGATCAAAGCTTTATGACACTCATATTTGCATTTCATTACTACCATTGGAGGTTGTAGTTATTATACATAATAATTTTATCGCACAGTTTTATAACAACAACACGTGAAAACAACGGACGTGAAAACAATTTGGATACTAATTATGTTTTCAACAGGTTGTTTTAATGGATGCAAAATAAGTATTATTATATTATTTTTGTTCAAATCTTTATAATATTGAGTAAAATAGAAAATAAAAACATCCCGATGAAAAAAAGCGCACCATAATTTTAAATAATTAACCTTTACTATTCAGCTTCTGTTACACTATACCTACACACGGATTTCTGTGTTTTGTAGCTGTTATATTTTTTAAAACAAAATTTCTTTAAATCAATGCTAAAGGGATAGCGCAATCACAGTGTGCGGTTTGAATTAAAATTCACCGATAACCAGCGATTCACAGCTGTAGTGGAGAACGCCACACTCTGGTACCTGATTGGATAATAAATCTCCTTCAGTAAGATCCGAAGGGATTAAACTTTATTCTGGTAGGTTTAACCTTAGCTTTACTCATTTCGCAGCCATTTTTTTGACTAAAGACGACACTCTTTACCCAATCATTATCTCTTTGTCTACTCGTTTAATCTATAGTATACAGTTACACAAGATTCTCCATCATGTGTTTAGCGTAATTTCATTTAGCTAGGCTCTAATTTATACTTTAACAGATTTGACATTTGAATAGATCATAGAGTATCAAAATGGTGGTGTTACGCTTTTTGCGATACAAAATATGAGGGTATTTAACCATTTAAGCATGAATCTCTGGACGATGTAACGTCACCAGATGACAGGACTAATTTTTACGGATAATAAAAAACAGATGTCTTTTATACTGGATTCTTGCATCCTTAGAAACCTTTTATTCCAAAAGACGTTGTAGTTGTATCAATACGAGTTTAAATTTGACTTAATGTAGATCTATTTGCAACAAGGGGCCAAAAGTTCCTATCCACAAGTTAGGCTCTAAAACCGATGCTAAAAACTACAGACCCATAGCCATTCAACCGGTGCTCGCTAAGGTTTTTGAAAAACTAATTCTAACCAGGGTATCTCCAGTGATAATTCCAGCCTTAAGCCCCTCCCAGCACGGCTTTGTCCCGGGGAAGTCAACCATAACTAACCTTGTCACATTTGAATCCTTCGTAATGGCTGCTTTCAAAGAGGGTTTCCAGGTCGATGCTCTGTACCTGGACTTTTCAAAGGCTTTTGACAAGGTTAGCCACAATCATCTCCTGGTGAAACTTGAGTCCTATGGAATCCACGGATCACTGCTGCAATGGTTCGGAAGCTATCTGAGGAATAGAAAGCTTATTGTAAGATTTACCTCCTCACAATCTTCAGTGATCGATGCTACTTCGGGGGTCCCGCAGGGATCACACTTGGGTCCAATACTTTTTATTGCCTTCATTAATGACATCGTCAGGGGCCTAGGAGTCAACCAGCTATTATTTGCTGATGATATGAAAATATTTACAAAGATTGGGAACAAAGCCGATGAGAGCTCCCTTCAGGACACCCTAGATGCCGTTGAAGAGTGGTGTAACAAAAATTGCATGGTGCTTAACAAAGAAAAATGTTTTTACATGTCCTTCCATAGAACACGTTCTAGACATAACACAAGTTACACTCTCAGTGGTTGTAGTCTTCAGAGAAAGGATGAAGCCAAGGACCTTGGAATTTTGATGCACTCTTCTTTAAGTTTTACCAATCACATCAATAACATCTCATCCAGAGCAAGCCGGAACTTAGGTCTAATATATAGATCCTCACACTACCTTACAAACCCATCCACGCTAAAGCTGCTTTACTGTGCTTATGTGCGACCCATACTTGAATATGCATCTAAATGAAATGAAATGAAATGAAATGATTTATTGTCGTTAAAACTATGTACAAAGTTCATGACAATCGTCAAAATAAAAACAAAACAATCAAGATGGCTCTGGCAACTAAAATATCTAAAACTCTAAACCAAAGTACTCTTCATGTTTATACAGGCAAGCCTGGGTTAGAGTAGTTTTTATAGCATGTTTGAATTTTAAAACACACAGGTTTTTGATGGATGCAGGCAAGAAATTGTACATTTTAACACCTTGGTACTCAAAACTATTTTGAGTGGCTGTATACTTATGCCTTAGTGTAGACAGATTATCTTTTGATCTAGTACAGTAGTTGTGCACATCAGATATCTTTTCAAAGTGAGAAATGTTTTCTTTTACATATAACAAACTTGCCAAAACATACAAAGATGGAAATGTGAGAATGTTAAGACCCACAAAAAGGGGCTTACAATGTGTTCTTCTATTCACACTACAAATTAACCTCACCGCCTTCTTTTGTAAAGTAAAGAGCAACCTGTTAGCATAAAAACTGTTGGCCCACAGTGAGGTACCGTAGGACAAATAGCTATGAATGTGGCCATAATATATACAAATAAGGACATCAACTGAAACAGTGGATCTAAGTGCTCTTATCATAAATATGCCTTTTACAATCTTAGAAGCTACAAAATCTACATGTGAAAACCACTTCAAGTTTGACTGCAAGTGAAAACCCAAAAACTTCAGAGTGTTTACATCATTACCATTACTGCTAAGACTAATAGTTAGGTCTTGAGTCTTATCAGCATTAAGACATAACTTGTTTGCATTACACCAGTCATTAATAACAGCAGATTTTGTATCCAATGTATCTGTAACGTCATTCAAAGAGTTACCCCGTACACACAAGGCCAAGTCATCAGCAAAAAGAAAGCTTTTTACAGATAAGTCATTAATATTACAAGGTAAGTCATTTATATACAGTATAAACAGGGTAGGGCCCAATATAGAGCCTTGGGGCACTCCGTGGGGCACTCGAACAGGGCTAGAATAAGTGCCGTTTAGATAGACTTTTTGCCATCTGTCACTTAGATAAGATTGAAAGAACTTAACCAAAACTGCATCAAGGTTATAGCAAGAAAGCTTATCCACAAGGAGATCATGAGCCACTGTGTCAAAGGCCTTAGACATGTCGTACGATCTAAACACTATGCCACTTTTGGCCTCTAAACTTTGAAAGCAATTTGATATCAGTGCCTGGGTTGCTTGGACAGTGCTGTGTTTGGGCCTAAAGCCAAACTGACTACTTGCTAAAAGGTTACTATCCTCAAGATACTGAGAAAATCTACGATGTACGAGATGTTCCAAGACCTTCGACACTGCAGGGATAATAGATATAGGCCTATAGTTAGCAATAACATTTTTAGGCCCCTTTTTATGGACTGGTATAACCTTAGAAATCTTGAACTTGTTTGGGTAGCAACCTTGTGTTATACAGAGATTAAATAGGTATGTCAAAACTTCACTTATGTAACTAGAAGCTAACTTCAAGATGGGGACATTAATTCCGTAAATATCTAAACAAGAGCTATTGTTAAGACTGTTGATGGCTGCATACACCTCTTCTACAGTAAATAGTTCAAGCCTAAAAGCATTGTTGTCCTCAATAGTCGGAAGAACGTTGCAAGATGTCAAATTACTTAGATATTGCTCAGGGCCATTAGAAGAGGCGGGAACATTACTTCTCAGGTTTTCAACACAGTCGACAAAGTAAGAGTTCAGTCCATCGGCAGTTAGGCAGTCAGGAATAGACAAAGGCTTACTGTTACAGTTGCTTAATTCATTAATGATTGACCAGGATGTTTTAGAAATATTACTAGAGTTTTGCAATAAACTGTTGTTATGGTCAAGTTTGGCTTTCTTGATTTCTTTGCGGTACTGCAACTTTAATGAGTTGTACTTAGTTTTAATTTCAGCAGTCCCTGCATTACAAAACAAAAAATATAGCCGGTCCAGCTCATTTTTCATTTTTACAAGTCCTTGATGATACCACCTTTTGTTAGGTTTGTTGTTAGAACCGACAGTTTTCAAAGGAATCGAACTATTTAAGGCCCACAACAGTTTGTCAAAAAACACTTTGAATTTAGCATTTAAGTCTAGGCTATGGTCATACAGTTCAAACCAATTCAACTGGCCAAGGTTAGATAAAAATGTTAAAGAATTCTGAGGATTTAATTTCTTAGTAACTTTTCTCGGTAAAGAAATTGGATTAGATTTAGAATATGACTCAATGTTCATTGACAGAAAGGCCGCATTATGATCTGAGACAGGAGTGTGTATAACTGAGGCTTCCCATCTATCTGGGTGTACTGAGGTCACAATATTGTCCAAGCAGGTACCTTTGTTTACACTTCCAGCTGCAACATTAGGCCTAGTGATTTCATTAATTGCAGTGTGAAGACCAAAACTAGATATTAGGTTTTTAAGTTCCCGGACTTCAATGCTGTCAGACAGGAAGTCTATGTTAAAATCACCTGTGCAAAAGAAGTCAAGTTTCACACCATGCATAGTTGAGAATACATCATGCAGTTTATCCAGAAATAAAGAAACATTACCTGAGGGTGGTCTGTAGAAGTTTACAATCACTGTTTTGTACTTAACGATGTACACCGCTGAGGCTTCAAACGTGAGTTCTTCCACTAATATACTCAAATTTAACTTATCGTAAATTATAAAGTCTAGGTTCTCTTTTACAAGTATAGCAGACCCACCATGTTTAGACATTGATCTAGCAAAAGAGGTTGCAACTAAGTAGCCTCTTAGGCTTAAGCTATTAATATCATTTTGCGAGACCCAGTGTTCAGTCAAACAAATCACATCCACACTACTGTCATACCCAAGCAATCGTAGATAATCTAGTTTGTTGGTAATAGATTGAATATTCCACAGGAGGATGTTTAATTTTTTAGCTGACCTAGATAGTGTTTTATTAGATGACTGGGGCAAGCAAATGTTAGAGGAGTTCCCAATCGCTTTGTTATGCGAAGAGAGTTGTGTGTCAGAGTTATCTGACACTTCAGACTCTACGTTAAATCTACAGAGTCGGGGGGAGTTTCTAAAAAATTTTCCTGGTGCTTAACAGTGCTTGTTGCTTTTTTAGCAAACCTGAAGGCATTTATATATGCCCCAGTAGGCCAGAACTCAGGCAAATATATTTTGTCCCACAAGTGAGCAGGAACCCCTACCTTAAATGTTCGATAGCCTGGGAATCTGTTCCTCATTTGTGTGACTTTATAATCACCACTAATTTCATCACTTATATATTTATTAACTGTGTCACAGTCAACGTCTGTAGCCAGCCTTGAGATAAATAAATACCTGTATTTGTTGACAGTTTTTAGTTTGTTGCTAGTATTGGCAGAACCTGTGATAGAATTTTCGTTATTAAAATGTTGTTTTCCAGAACTTTGTATTTGTTTGTACACCTTAAGACCATTAGTGTTAACTGCACTTGTACTTGTTGTAGTTGGTAGGTTAGGGTTATGTTTATACGGTTTTGACAGTTCAGTTTGACGTTTTCCACCATTCCTCTTCACTGATGTTTTTTGTTTGGCAGGCGTAACAGTTTCGCTGTTTCGCTTGTCTACTACAGGAGCAGACGTCGCAGGAAAACTAGCAGAACTTTTGGCGGCAGACGACACGGGCAAAGTAGTCGAATTATTGACAGACTGATGACAACTACTAAGATTATAATTAGAATTGTCTTTATGATTGTGAATAATATTCTTTGAGTTGTCATTTGAAGATTTAGATGAGTCTATAAATTTTTCACTATTAGCAATCATTTTAGATTTATTTCTCAAAACACTTGCAAAAGTGTTACTATCTTTTAACATAAGATCACTGACAGCCTCTGCCTGATTAGACAAAGCAGTTTTTAACCTTACATTTTCTATTTTAATTTCGGAAATTTCTGCTTTAATTTCTGAGTTGTTTTGAGATAGTTCATTGATTTTTGATATCAAATATTCAATTTTCTCTGAACAAGGGCAGATATGGTTGACAATTGAGTTGGTGTCGTAAGCTACCGAATTGTCTGTGTTGTTACTCACGTTACTTTCAGCGACGGAGCATATATCACACTTCCAATCAATTTGAGAACAATTTCCCACAAAGTTTGATTTTGATAAACTGGTACAATTTAAATGAAACATATATTTACATTCACCACTACATTGGATTTTGTCAGATTTTAAATTAATGATTTTGTTACATGAGCCACATTTTAGTGACTTGTTTCTTGGCGGAGCCATCTTGATCACCATCATATTGTACCATACCTATTGTATGGTCCCCACACCAGGTAACGGCAGTGTCCACATTGCAGTCAGTACAGAACAGACTATTACGCCTGGTCGGCTTGAGACTTGGGTTCACTTACAGATCTGTACCAATGGATGAGGTATCTTGTCTGCTGAAGTTGGATACACTGAAAACCCGAAGGAAACTCCAGGATATCATATTTCTCTTTAAACTTGTCAACGGAATAATAAACTGTCCTGAGATACTGGAGGGAATTCATTTTCTCGTTCCTAGTGGCACAAGGTCAACTGAACTCTTTGGTAGAGCCTACCAGTCCACCAATTACGAGAAGAACAGTACCTTGCCCAGAATACAGCGCCACGGCAACACCTTCTCCTCCAGTGTTGACTAGTACACAGTCATCTTGTACAAGACAAGTACACAATAACAGTTGTATTTGCATAATTTTTTACGAATATTTTTTGTTTCCAGAAACATTTCTCATAATTTAAAGCGGACGCGATCTTATCAAATCTGGGTGTGTCTAGTGGGTCAAGCCACCCTTGCATTTATTTTGTCAAACTTTCAATATATTTCACTCTAGACGCACGTTGGCATTTTAGCAATAAACGATGTAAACAAATACCGTAAACAAAACCCCTTTTAAAATGATATACATCTCTTGTTACAAAAGTCTTGGAATTGCTCAACCATCCCGACATAACACTACTGAAAATCTAGCAGTTTAATTTCAGTTATTGTTTGTATACTTATGGTTTGCAAATACAATAGAATTATATTTAGGATTTTCTAGCTGTGTTTAACCAAGGGAATATCTTAGTCACTTCATCTTTCATTAAATTTATGTTCTTGGTAAATTAACTATTTTTATATCAATTTAATTCCTCATCAATAAAACTGGATAAGCTTGATCAAGTGAAATTGTTAAATTATCTGGAGATAATGCAAATTATTGGTAAACAATAGCATTGTTATCCAAGAACTAATTAAACAGCCTATATATTTAATTGAAATAAGTCTGTTTATTCATTTCCAGTTATTAAGGTGGCATTTTCATATTTAATGCAAAACTTTTAATTAAATTCTGCAGATTTGATTTAGCTTCGTTTTAAAAGATGTTTTTCAATATATATTGAGACTTCTTTTGTCTGTGTGCAATTGTATTATTCTGACGTTGGTTAAGCATTTGTTGAGCTTTTAGTAAAGTGAGCATCCAATAACGATTGATGTAAACATCTTAACTACATCTTATACAGTAGATAAGATAAGATCTTTTAGAATATAGAGGCAGTTATTTAATTGTACATTAGACTCTATAGTTTCACATTCAGCGAAGCGAATGATTTTACTTTTTCTGGAAACTAATTTGTTAAATTCTATCAGTTTAAAAAAAAGATTTAGATTTGCAATGAAGTTAAATTACACCCTGACAAAGAGATTTATATTAATTTGCATCAGCTGATCCCTGTTGCCATGACTACCGAACTCTGCGTTGTAATTATATGAGGATTTATTTACATTTCAATATATAACCTTTAACACTAATGTTTAGGAGTACATCTTATATAATGTGCCTATAGTGTTCCTTATTTATATTAATGATATGTTGTTACATCTTTGAATACCTTAGTATATTAATATATTGATAATGACAAATGATAATGATTTATTATCCACAAAGGAAATACAAGGGTTTTAAATTGATATAGGTCTACAATTTTTTTTATTAAAATTCATTTGTTGAACTTAGTGACACATTGTTCAACTGCCCGTCTACACATTACCAACCTTTCCCCTAAGATTATATCCGCATCACCAGCTACACCACGAGTGGTGAATACTCTGAAAAAAGCTAATGCTAGTCTAAACAAGCTAAGAATATTATGTGTCCTTTGATTGTTTAAAAAAAAATTATGACTTTCAAAAACAATTGTACTAAATATTATATTGTTGAAAACTTGTATTAAATATTAGTTTTCTCAAATTATGGGACAAATACAGTAGCTGTAGAGAGCGAGGCCAATTTGAATTTGTGTGTTGTACTTAAATTTAGGTGTAAAATTGACTAATCTTTGTAATAGTAAAATTGCTTTTTCACTTATTATGCTCTTAATGCTCTTAGTAAACAACATTTTCATTGTTACAAACCAGCCTTACTCTGCTCTTAGTGAGACAAAACAACAACAAAGCTGTAATTGTAGCTGTCTGTTAAGTACCAGTATATAACATGTGGAACAAAGGGGGGAATCAGCCTTTAAAGAGAATTTCCCTGGGCTGGAAGGCTTAAAAGATATTGCAGTGTTTGCAAACACATCAATATGATGATGGTTAGGCAATAACGTAGTGGTAAAACAATTTATATACTTATTTTATAATGATTAATTATGTTGAAATTAAAACTGTAGGCCTACGTTCATAGAATACATGAACCAATAATCCTTCTGTCCTTCTGTTTTCATAATTAAATTTTCATTAAAATAACACCAACAAAAGCAAACAAAGACAAATAACAAACAGTTTTCTTTTTTTTTACACAAAAGACATGTTGTACTGGGATATCTATCCTGACATATGTGTAATTTGATTGATAATTTGATTTGACACATATGAGTTTGTTCAAATATTACAATAATTTCTTTTCCATTTGAGCTTTTTAGGGACTTATGTCCCTACAAGCCACTCATATTTAATTTTCTGTTCACCTAATGTGGTGGTAAAGGTTGACTTGTAGGTTGAAGATTTTGCTAAAACTGAAAATAATAAATTCCTTAAGATTGAATGAAACTAAATAATATTTTGTAATCATTGATAATAATATTTTGTAATACTAAGCGAACATTGATTCAGAACAGAATGTAACTGAAGTAAATTGCCTATTTTAAAATTAAATTACTTATGTACCATGACAAAGTTATTACATAGATTAATTATTTGTAGTAAATGCTATTAATAGATAACATGTATTAAGTATATGTTATTCAAAATATACTTTACGTCTTTCGTAGAGTATTTTAAGAAGGTTATTCACGTTGAATAAAGTAAATACTAGAGTGTTAACCTGTCTTAAAATAGAACGGTTTTGTAAAAAATAGTCACTAACGGTTTAACCTACTTAAAAAGTATAATTACGATCTCGCTAAAGGGTGTAGTGTCTTCTACCCTCTTAATTATATCCCGGTTACTGAGAAGGTAATTACCATTCTTTAATTGTAAGATCTCTAATTAAAATCGTTTAATCAAATAATCTTATCTTTTAACGACGTAGTTTAGGTTTCAATAAATCTAATTATTGCCAGTGAGTTAGTTAAGAAGAGATATATATGTATATATACAGAATGTCGAAGAGGTTTAAACGTTTGATCTTTTATTCCTTGCCCATTTATAGACCGAACATTTTGAAAATTTACACAATTTATAAAATAGGGTTTAAAAATATTCTGAGAAAATTTCAGCCCCTTTACCCTTGTAGAAATAAAATTGTGGCATATTTAAATGTTTGCCAATTTTCTTCCACAGACACACACACACGCTTTCTTAAGTTATTACCTGATTTGTTTACTACGTTGCATATGATACAGACAATAAAATGACTGGGAATAGGTATGCACAAGTTTTAAATGACATGCCTTGCCTCATTTTACGGTTCCAGAAATATATCAAGAAATCGTCCAACAAGATGGTGTCCCACTTAAATTTGCAAATCATGTCAAGCAATTACTAAATGACAACCTTCATTACCATTAGATTTGTCGAGTAGTAATTTTAAATGGGTCACCCCGATCCCCAGATTTAACCGTGTATGACTTATTTTTATGAGGTTACTTAAAGGATCAAGTTTACAGCCATAGCTTAGTTATTAGGAACAAAAATGATCAACTGAAGAAACTTCTCTGGATGTTCCAGTTTCCTAATTCAAAGGCCTTATTTAATAAAAGACCTGGAATGTGACAATAAAAATATTTTACAAAACCAGAAACATAATTTTTAATGTTGTTAAAGTATTATTTTTTTAATATGCCATCATTTTGTTTCTACAAGGGTTAAGGAGGTGAACATTTCTCAGAATTTTTCTAAAACCTATTGAATAAATTGTGTAAGATTTACAAATGTTTGGTACATAAATGGGCAAGTAATAAAATGAAACGTTTAAACCTCTGCGTGGCACAACTTTGTATATATTCTGAATAGCGTTTTTAAAATTTTCATTATTAAAGAGAAAACAATAATAGCCCACAAATGTTAAAAAAATTTAGAAACGAATTATTTTATAACAATAACTGTGTTCAAATATTAATTGTATGTCCACCGAACATTGCCAACTCCAATACAAACATAAAAATATTTTTTTAAATTTTACAATGGGATAAGATTTTTATGTATCCAATGCTAATAATATCACTTATTCAAAACACATTATTTTTTCAAACGATTGCCAAAGTTTGAATACCTGAAGTTTTAAACTGTAATATTTTAGACAGAAATAAACGTTCTAAGGCTTACAAGGATATAAACACTTCCTAGATGTTCACGATAATCGGATAGATGGTTTGGAATAGTTTGTTAATACATAAAGGACACTCGTGCCCGACATACACATACACATTGATTATCCTACCTTCCGAACTTCGATAATGCAGACGCCGACAGAAGTGCTCTTTGATTATACATGCGGCTCAAACAATAAAGATCAGGGGTACCAATAGCCATGGCTTATTGTTCTGTACCTGTGGCTGCGGCCAGTATTCGCTCATCGATAACTGCCAGCCTTTGTTGTGGTATAGCTGTCTGCGGCTGACATACTGGACTGCTTAGTGTTCAGCTATAGGGTACATCTGTCGCATCAATATGATTGGCAAATATTATGATGTCTAAGCGGCTCAAACATCTCAAATATCGGTAAAAATTTTGAGAGCATATTGTTTTGTTATTTTTGTGTTTATTTAAGCTATTGGCATTTATCTACTGTTTTGTAAGGGAGTTGCCCAAATCCTGGTTCATTGTATATAAAAACTATCTAATGTCGATATTTTGTTAGGTAACATCGCAGGATGTTTCCTGCAGACTAATGACAAACTGCACCTAATGGAACGTCTAAATTTTAAGGGGAACACTGTAACAACTTAGGTACCCATATTTTGTGAAAGAAAAATCTGATTTTAGTACCAGCTATTATATTTTAATATATATCTTGTGGTTTCAGATTTCTCAATAACTAAGAACAGGGGCCATCCAAATGTTTGTGTTTGACATACTTTGGAAATTATAAAATCGAGCGCAAATGAAAAAGCATACTTATCATTATAAGATACCACAAATTAGTACAATTCAAACATTTTTGTGGTGGGTCAAATTTGAGTAATATAAGAATGTACTTTTTGCCTTTTTCGACCGCTGCAATATCTCAGGTATCCGAAATAGTGGTATTGTGCTTTATCACAGTAATGCGTGTAACATTCAGTATCATTATAATACAACTGATGTTGCAGTTGCTATGGTAACTAAGATAGCATTGAGTTGATACAGATTGGAGTATTACAATACAGTAGATCACAGTAGTGCAAGCCCCGTTTGTAAGGTTGGATCAAAACTGGCTCGTTTTTAGTATAAATAAAATGGTAAATACATTTTATTAGTTTGAAGCATATCCATTTTTCGAATAAAGATAGTATTTTTTTTTTATTTTAGTGCTATTCCACATAAAATACTAATATACTAAAATACTGTACTAATACTTTATTAGAGGGATATATAGGACGTTTAATTTTATGTTACTAATGAAAAAAATATTATACTTTAGTCTAATTGTTAGAAAGAGGTTGTCCTCAGTAAGATCAAATATCTTTAAAGCCTTAAATTTACTATAAACTAATTTACCTTGTCAATAAGAAATGTGTAAACCTAGTGATGAAATTCATATAGCCATTAAGAAAGACAAATCGGACATAATTTCTTAAAATAGATGACTTGAAACTGTTTAACTGACAGTAAATAATCACCCTACAGTGAGAAAATTATAAATCCAGTTCAAAAATAAATTTTAAAAAATGTCGTATATCTGTGTCGATTTTCAAGTAATTCAATCCTGAAACGGAACTGGATAATGCTTCTCTTGGAATAAAATAATTGACGTTTTCTGCTACAAAGTTTATTTATTTTTACTTTAATTAACTAACTTTCATTTGATGGATTTTATAATGTTCGTATTATTGTATTGGTGGACAAAGGTTGTATCTAACAAACCCATTGGACATAAGTAGATGGATGCTACAAATGAATGTTAAAAGTACCAAGTAAAAGACGGGTGCAAGTCAGAACGGGGGGGGGGGGCTAGTGATGATAGACCTAGAATGCCGGGCTTAGGTCTCTGCGACTCTACGTTCAAATCCTGCAAATATGCAAGGCTTTGTCTATATGACATTATCCCTCTAGAGCTAGTCTAAGTAATGATTTCGCAAAACAGTTCCAACAGACAAACGCTCTAAGATTTTAAAATTTTCATAAAAAGGGAACTTTTAACCGCGTTTACACAATTACATGAAAGTCCGTAATAGTTGGCTGAAAACTCCAGAGGGCTGACGAAAGTCAAGTATAAGTTGTATTACAGGTTTTAGCATAATATTATTGGCTTTTGGATACTGCAGTAACAATATTGTCAACGACACCGGATATAATTCTTAGAAAAATATTTAACAATTTTCAAGGAATTTAGGTATTATAATGTTATGTGAATATATTTTGTATATATATATAATACAGGGTGATTGATATAAGTGTGCCAGAAGTTTTATTCGAAAACTATAAGAGATATCAAAAAAAGTTAAATGTTAAGTGCCTTGGATTTTTTATTTAAAAAATTGTTGTCAAGTCAAAAAAAATATTTTAGCCGCCATTTTTCCAATATGGCCGCCAACTTTGATTTTTCTTACGGAACACCCTGTATTTTATGATGTATTCTGGTAGAAAAAGTAATTTTAAGACGATTTTATTCGTGTAATTTTTTTCATAAACCTAACCGTTTCAAAGATAATAATGGTTAAAGTTTTGAAATTTCTGCATGAGAAAGAGTTTCGATAAAGGCCTAAGCAAGCATGCCAGCTGTTTTGTTTGAAAACCATTCAAAATTTGAAACGGTTAGGTTTATGAAAAAAATCACAAGAATGAAATCGTCTTAAAATTACTTTTTCTACCAGGATACATCATAAAATACAGGGTGTTATATTAGAAAAATCAAAGTTGGCGGCCATATTGGAAAAATGGCGGCTAAAATAATTTTTTGGACTTTACTATAATTTTTTAAATAAAAAATCCAAGGCACTTACCATTTAACTTTTTTTGATATCTCTTATAGTTTTCGAATAAAACGGCTGGCACACTTATATCAATCACCCTGTATACACATATATAGTTTAGGTAACTGTTCAAGTTTCTTTAAACACAGGCTTATATTAGGGGTCCATAATTTCATCAAAGATAAGACTAACCAACCGTTTGACAATCAAGAGTTTACGCTACCAGAGGCAATGTTGCATGAACTAACCGTGTGTCCTACATTCGCAAATTACTACTAGAATATGACCAGATTTTCTAACTATTTAACCTTGTTTGATGCTTTAGTTTATATCTTTTCAAACTTTAGATTAAGATGCCTTCCTGGTGTTGGTGTGTAATTCTAAACTTATGAATTCCGTATGATTTTTCTGTTCACTGTTAAGAATGATGCTTATTTTCGAAACTGGCTATAATATGATTTCGACAAAAACGCCCAACATAGATTTTTCTCACCTCAAGAATTTATACATTTTATTTGAATTTGATTAGATACATTGTGACGTTTTGTTAGAGTTTTAAATTTGAACATAACTCACAAATGTCACCTATCTCAATTACGTTTTATACGTTTAGCAATGTAGATTATCAAATAAGTGATTTTTATGCTATTGATTATTTTAGTATATTATAAAAACGGTATTGAGTTGACTTTACATTTAAAAAATAGTAATGCGATAAATAATCAGCAAAACACATCTAGCACGGGTTTGAAGAGATAATACCAGTATATGCAATATACATACATACATTATAATGTTTTTGAAATGGTTGAAACATAAGTATAATTTAATGTAGTAGAAACTTGACGACTTTTTAACGCTATATTTGATTTAGCATCTGGCTGTATTATAGTAATACAATATTTTAGCATTTTCTGCAACGTGTAAACACCCTTTCCATCAGTTAGGTAGTCTTGATTCATATACAATTAATTAACCTACTGATTTCATTCCTTAATAAAGTAATATTTTCTAGTCACATAGTTTAAATTCTACAACCGACTCTTATATAAAGGAGAGCAGGAGGCAAGTCAACCTGATCGATTGTCATCATCTAGGTCGTCTCGCTGGATACATTAACCTAATTTATACTCCCTGGTTTGCAAAGCCAGTTTGACTTTAACTTGTGGGCGAGCTCTTCTATAACGTATTACACAGTTTATTTTTAATTCCTTTGTTTTATGCCAGCATATGACATTTTATAATAATATAAAATCTATCTTTAAGATCGACTTTCGATATAAACTTTCCGTAGGTACAAAAAATCTTTTAAAAATCTTACCCCTTCTTGAGGTTTAGTCAAAACGCTATTGTCATATGACTTATATTGATGAGTGACCTTGTAGATTTACCTTATACTTTAAAATATGAAAAGATATATACGATTAAACATTTCCTATTTTTATTTTCAAATTAAATATTTACATACGATCGTATTACATTCTTTTATATTTGTACTTGTATTACATATGAGATATCCACTGCACATACTGTTCTTTTTCCATTTAGGAATTAACTGACAAACAGTTATGACAGGACCGTTTACTAATCGTAGGACTATTTCAGTAATACTGTATTCCTTTTTACCTGCAACGTTCTTCATCTTATTAACTGGGTTTTATAGATGATAATTGATTTAAAAATAGATGATCAAATTCCAAAAAAAGTTACAACACATATGTACTTTATTCTATAACATACTTTACAACATAGGCTAGGTAATGAGCTCCATCATAAAAATGACCTCCAGAAAAAAAAACACTATACACATTAGGCTATATTATATGAGAGCATAAAGGTTTAGTAAAAGTTTTATTGAGGCTATGAACCTTTAATCACAGATTTTGTAGTAGTTAAAATAACATTTGGTAAAACCGAAACAAGGATGGTGATAAGCATTTTCAATTCCCCAAATCGTTTAAGAGCAAAGCATTGAGCCGAATCAAACGAAATACACAAATCCCATTTCCCCAGATATCTCACCTCCTTTAGCTGATTTCCCTTTCTTCCTGTTGGCTGAAGAGAGGACTGTTTAGCACTGGTGGACTGATCTGGATCAGTTTCTAAACTTACTTCCAAAAGCTATTCAGTAATATTTGTGTTAACTAACATTAATATGGGCTAGTTGTAAGTGTTATAATGTACAGTAATAACATAGAAGTCACATACAAGTTTTAAGATTAAGGGAGGAGAAAAATATGTACAATATATCACATAATTATTTTCATACTTAACTAACGATTCTATATTCGGAGTCTCAAGCATACCCAACCCTAGTTAATATTTTAAGGAGTAATTTGAAACTTTTCGTAACACAAGAAGGAGGTTACATATAAATAAAAAAATTAATAGATGGATCTTTTGTTCCTTAAATTAATGAGGACATATTATCTTGGTAAATATTATAGCATTGACTTCAGACATCAAAGGAAATCAGCATTCAGTCTTCTATGGCTTGGAAAGCTAAAAATTTAACAGTTAATAGAGAAAATAGGATACATGGAATACATTTGACTGATCCATTTAAATAAGGAAAATACAAAAAGCTTGGTTATTGTTCGTTTGATTATGTAATTAATTCTGAAAACTTGAGGTATGTACTAAGTACCCCAAGAACTGTTGAGATTACTGTTTTGTATTATACTATATGGGTTAAATAGTTAATGTAATGGGTAAATGGACTCAATTTCATTCAGCTATTTTTTTAATTACTTGTTTGTTCTTCTGCCCAAACAGAACTTATACCTTTTAATTTATTGCTCTAAGATATTGACAATTCCTTTGATTGTTGATTTTATAGTTTATAAAACATACTACCAATAAATTTCATCCGAAATATTTGTTTACTTACGTAAAAACCACCAAAGTGTTATCAAAATGTAAAGTATAAATTATATCAAAGCGTATGTGTGTCACAACAACTAGCAACACCGGGGATAGAAATACTCCTCTTCAAATACTAAAGTATTACCAGCGTTTCAGGAAGTTTGAGAAAATAAGTTCTTAAATAAAGGTGAATGTTAGATATTGACAATACAGTACCAAAGCTATTAAAAAAGTTAGAACAGACGTTGGAGTACATAATTAAAAAAAAATAGAAAACTACAAAACACATGTCCGATGTGCAAGTTTAAGAGCTTCGAGGAGAGATAATAAGAGAACAGCGCCTTGCAGCTTGTTTGAGCTCGTAAAAACATAACTTCTCCTGACAGTTTAAAAGCTTCATCTGTGCACTGTTTACTTGGCAAGCATATTAAACGCTAAGACTTCTGTAGTTCTATATTTCTCTCTGGTGTTCATTCTAAGTTTAGCAAACTTGACAGTAGGCCCTATGTGAATTTTCTTCTTTTATGTGTTTATTGTTTGTTCTCATTATCCACTATACTTTACCGAATTAACTGTATTAAATAACCCTTGTAATTTTTCGTAACTAAAAATTAACAGTCCTGAATAGGCATTTTATGCAATTTTTATAAGTAGACAAATAAGTATATGTTTTATTAAAGAATGATTTTGGCTCATAGTGAAAACTCTATTTATATAAACGAAATTTCAGTTTCGACCACTCCAATTTCTTACATTTGACAGGAAATAAAGTTGTGTCTTTGCATGTCCGTTTATTGATAGGATTTAGTGGCTTTAAACTATTCTATACCTTTCATAGTAACTGTTTCCAGCCAAGCATCAGTCATGGTCACATCTTATATATTGAATGCTCGATTGATCATCAGACCGACAGTTATACAACTTGTTTGTTCCAAGTCAAACTACCGAAAGTCAATTATAAACTTTTCACTACACGATGATGTTTTTGGCTGTATAACATACGTTAATTGGTGGCTGAAAGTTACGTTTTGCTGGTCATTCCAGCTGTCATCGTGATTTGGGGACCGAGGATGTTTTTACAGCCCGGGGCCGCAAAATCAGCTGTCCACTTACTTACTTAAAACATGAATGCATTTTAAATACACAATCAAAATCCATAGCATTGCAATAGAATTGTGTTATTGTCACCGTTGCCTGGCAACTATTTATTTGGATTTTTGCTGATTCCTCAAATTATTTCTTCACATAGCCTTAAAGTTGTAGTTGTGTTGACTATCAGTGTGCATTATCATAGTGGAGAATAGTGGTAAAAGGGTATAGTGTGGTGAAAAATAGTGTTCGTACCACGGACCGAAATGGTTTTGCAGCTCTCGAGCCGGCAAAATCTCATTTTCGACTCTGGGTACGAAATACAGGGTATCACAAAAAAGTGTGATGGGCTATACAGGACCTAATTCTACATGCAAAAATAAGTCAAAAATGAAGTATAAAATTTTTTGGATTTCGGCTTAGTTTAGCCGTAATCCGCCATTTTGTTTTTGGGGAAAATATTTGTTATTTCAAAATCCCTTTGAGATATTTTTACGAAACTTGGCAAAATTGTTTATACTTTAGTAAGTAACATTTATAAAAAAAAATATTATTTAACTTTCCAAATTTCAAAATGGCGGCCGTTTGAATTTTTTAATGCCAAATTTCATGAAAACCGGTACCTAAATCAAAATTTTGTAGGAGACAAAAGTTTTAGTATTTATTATGACAAATCCAATAAAACTAAAATGAATAAAATCGGTTCATAAATAAAGAAGCTGTGTTTATTTTAGTAATTTAGACTGAAATTATTAATATTAAAATGTATTAAATGTAATGTAATAATTTATGTAACGTATTAAGTAATTTCAGTCTAAATTACTAAAATAAACACAGCTTCTTTATTTAAGAACCGATTTTATTCATTTTAGCGAATTTCCCATATAGGGAATAAGCTATTACCGTAGTACTCATGGTAAGACCTGGACGCGGGACCGATTTTTTTTTTCGTTTTGAGGTCCCTAGAGGCCAAAAACACCATCCGTTCAAATTCATATATATATATATATATATATATTTATATATATATATATATATATATATATGTGTCCGTCAGCACGATAACTCAAGCAAAAATGATCCGATTTTGATGAAATTTGGTACAAACGTGTAAACCTACGTTTATTCGAACGAGTTCGCGATCCAGCATGATCGGACCATGTGAACGGGTGTTTACGGGGGGTTTTATGGGGTAAAAATAGGTTTTTCCCATTTTTGACCCAAAAAACTTAAAATTTTGCAATTTATTTCCAAACCATTTTGTAGAGCTTAAAAAAACAAATAATTTAGTATATTGAAGCGTTATTATGCGCCTAACGGTTACGGAGAAAATTCCAAAAAATTGTAAATTTAAAATTCCCATGTTATTCTTATGGAGAATAAGTAAACTGTTGTAGTTTGCTTGTTTATGAACATATTTTGATCACATTTGGAAAATGTTTTTATTTCTTACTAACTATTAACATTTTACAAAAAAAAAACAATTTTTTACCCTCCCTGATGCAGCAAACCTAAGTAATTAAACTAATTCTATTTAAATCCGGAATAAATGTTATATTTTTAAGTAGACATTTCAGTGTAAATCCAATCAGTCAAATGGAAATTCGCTTAGTCTGCAGGTTTGCTGCGGCGGGGGTATTTGTTTTGTTGGATTTGTCATAATAAATAATAAAACTTTTGTCTCTTACAAAATTTTGATTTAGGTACCGGTTTTCATGAAATTTGGCATTAAAAAATTCAATCGGCCGCCATTTTGAAATTTGGAAAGTTAAAATAATATTTTTTTTTATAAATGTTACTTACTATAGTGTTAACAATTTTGCCAAGTTTCGTAAAAATAACGCAAAGGGATTTTGAAATAATAAATATTTTCCCCAAAAAACAAAATGGCGGATTACGGCTAAACTAAGCCGAAATCCAAAAAATTTTATTCTTCATTTTTGACTTATTTTTGCATGTAGAATTAAATCTTGTATAGCCCATCACACTTTTTTGTGACACCCTGTATACTATTTCCTCGTCCCAGCCATGTATCTACCAGGCACTGCATTGTTAGGAGAATCATTTAGATGAGATAAGATACAATAAACGAGTAATTTCTGAAAATATGGTACCGTAGTGGAAGTGAATACTACGCTATTGTAAACTGTAATTACCTTTAATGAATAAAATCCGACCCATTACAGATTTAAACAATATATTTAAAGTAGTTTACGCAACAAACACATAAAGATAGTGTTAACGAGTAGAATTTAAGGTACGAACCTTGGCAAGTGCCTTCAAAAAACTTCTACGGGAACTTAAGACAATTTACGTGAGTTGCGTACACTTCAAATCATAACTTAAAAGAGAGGTTATGTTTTCGTTTATAACCTCTTTTTGCCATTGACAGTGATGCAACGAATCGTTGTAACCATTAATTCATTTCTTAAGGAGCCTAAGAATAAGAAATTGTAGGTATATTGAAGTGTTTTTTTTTTTACTGTTATGGATTACGAAGAAAACTCATAAAATTATAAATTAAAAATTCATATGTTATTCTTATGAAGAATAAGTAAATTGGTAAACGTATTTATTTATTTTATACTAAGCTGGTGGTGGATAAGTTAAGAGGCAAGACTAAGTAGTCGTTTGGCCAAGGAACAAAGGGAGTTTATGTCATGGTGTGTTCGACTGTTATTGGTTGTAAGATATGGAATTTCCTCTGAAATCACGTTTATGTAAGTATTGCTTTTGACATTATGGTAGAATGTTTGTAAACAACAGTCTCGGAATCCATTACAATGTCACGTCTTGCAACAAGAAGTAACTAAACCGTCGTTTAAAAAGTGTGAGCTCATTGTGTACATTTACGTATTTACCTCTGGCCAGTTACTTTTATAATTATATATTTAACAAGAAGGAGAATTGCCAGTGTATATTTTTCTTTAAAACAGTTATTCTAAGTTAAATAAAATTGTTTACTTTTTATGTATTTAATGCACTAAACGACGTCAAACATCCCATATTATTGACGTATTATTATTCAATTTGTAAATAATAAGTGAAAATTCTTAACATTTACTTTTACTTGCATTAATATTAGAAGTAACTTTAAGCTTTTACACTTCCACGTAATGAGCTAGAGTTAAACTAATAATCTTCCACTATGTAGATTACTTACCTTATCGTCCAAGAAGAATCTGTCATGTATAATAATGACACATTTATTATATATATATTAAATATTAATTTATAAAAACAATATATTTATAAATATACTGTGATGGGCATTCGCAGTTTGGAAGGGATGAGTTTTAAGATGTGATGAAATCTACATCAAACCACCTCTATACATATATTATGAATAATATGAAAGTATTTAAAGAAATTTATTAATAATATGAATAAATTGTGATTAAATTGTAATTGAATTATTTAATGCAGGAAATCTTCCATGGTTTGATACATTTAACCATTATTATTTTCAATCCTATATTATCAATAATTGATTATTGCCTGTTAATTTTTAACCAGCTCTATTTTTAAACCCGTTTGGTTTTTTACAGTTGAAACACAAATAACGATTCGTTGTTTAACCCTCTAACTATTTAAACATTAAATGCAGTTACAGAACAAATATTGCATGCTCTCTATGATTTTTTGCGTTGTTATTCATACTTTTAATTTACGCACTACAATGCTTCGGGATGTTTTTTCAGAACTATTTTTCTCATTGATCCGGGATACATTATATTAAAACTAATGTTTTAATGTTAAAAGAAACACCAATATTTCAACAAAGCAATACCTGGTCTTTAAGGAGATTGAAAGTGGCATGGGAGTTTGATGGAGAATCGTAAGCTTATCTTACCAAACGGTTTACAACCAATAATAAACTTAGCTCGAAATAGCTTTGACTGCCAGTGGGCACCCCTGTACATAAACATTCTATAAATATAAATACCATCCAGAGACGTAGATTTCACCTACTGGTTTTACTCCACAGATCATCTACATCTAGCACCATTAATTCATAAATCAAACAAATTCACCAAAACTTTGTTTGTCGGTCTTAATAAAAGTCCAACTGTAATTTATTATAATAGCATCATTGTTATGAATACATAGTAAATGTTTATTGTCTTTCAGTTGACGCCAAAAACTCTACAAACTTATACCACAGAGAATAGACCAAGATGGTCTATTGTCTGTGCTCATACACACGATAAAAAGATTACATGAAAATTCATTTCGCAATAACTCAAAAAACAATGTTTGTAAATATAGTCATTAATTTCATTCCAAACTAAATCTTGTTTATAGTTTTAATATTTATTCATGTTTATCTTATAAAAATATTGTAAAATGTATTTGCCTAGATTATTTTCCAAATAACCTGTGTTAGCATTAGTAAAACCATATCGTCTCAACATATGCATAATTTATAATCAAAATATATTCATTGGCTTATTAAAATTATTATTCCAAACAACTTCTACACTTAAAATACCATGCATCTGGGTTCAAGATTACAAACAAATTTCAACACATGTTTTAAATATGTGAACCCCATAAAATGATGAAGAAACGATTGACATCAATGAACAGTGCAGTTAAGGTTTCCACGAAGAAGAGATTAGCAGTAAATATTTTAACTTAATTGTGCTAAATTAAAGTGCAAAGTAATTCAAATTATAAACTAAAGTGTAATAATTGAAGAAAGAAGGATTAGGCCAACATTATCCTGAAGCAAAATTACTTATAAAAGATTGGGGAGAAAATTCCATTTTATTGTTAACTAAGACTATAGACTACATCAGCATCCATTTTTAGACTAGTCCTACCTCCATTTCTTTAAGATCAACCAAAGGAAAGAAAAATTAATCGGAATCAAAATCTTACTAAACTATTATTTCCAAATTATTATTTAATTTTAAACTTAACTTATTGAATTTTATATTAGGCCTATAAGAAATCTGTTGATTCAGCCTACACGAATCCTCACCCCCTGAAGAGTTTCTTAACATTAATTATAAATACATCTGTCTCTCATCATTCCTACTATTAGTTAAGATCAGAATAAAAATAACATTAACCATATTTAGAGGTTTATTTCACCTCTCAAAAATTTTATTATTGTTGATGTTTGAATATACTTTATGGCTTGTCTTTAAAACGTTAACTATTAAATAAAAATGAAATTGAATCAAGAGTTTTTTTAATTCTTACATACTATTATTAATAATTGCTCTTATCACAATGCCGAATGTTTTCCACCAAAGGTATACATGTTTGTTTCCATATTTTGACATTTTTATTTTAACCTCTATAATTATTTTGCCAAACTTATGTCAATTGCCTGATCCGTTCTAAAATTTTTAACTGTGTGGTTTAATAAAAACTCAAGGTTGTCCAGTGGTCGTAAACTCGACCAAAAATATTTAGTGTCCAGACCTCTCTATTTTTACCCCACGCTGTAAATTAAAAATATGATTTTTAAATTCTTTTCTTGCTTATTTAATTTGATAAGGGGATTCTGGACATCTACAGGAAAATACGTTATTTTAATGTACTAGCAGCAGCTCACATTGAAACTTAGCTCACAGTTCAATATGCAGAGTAAGAGCAAAAATGATAGAAGGGAGAATATGTAGTTACCTGTGAATAAGAATAGAAAGCAACAAAACAACTGCCACCAAGGGAAATATAATGGCGGCTTCTATGATTCCAGCGTAAAAAATGTACGTGTTTTAAGAAGACGATCCTTTAAAACCTTACTTACACGCCCGAAGCAAATTTAGTAATTCTTAAGTAAATTAATTCCACCTAACAAATAAATACACTTATTATACACACTTATTAATCTTTTTGTTTTCCCTCTTATGAGGGATTAATTCCTGGAAACGAGAAAATTAATTTTGGTTGAATTCAACGAACCGCGCCTTCAATCGACATAAGCACCTTCATTACAAATAATACATTTGTTCTTCATCTGAATGATTTGTACAGACAACTTGAGAAACTAATTAAAAGATTTTTCATAAGTCTGCATTCAAAAATAGCCCATTTTATACAGCTGAGATTTTAGGAAAACCGTCAATTCCCATACACCAAAAACAAATAGTGATCAGCTGACGTTTCTTCAAATAAACATTACTTTCGTTACACAAACAATACTTTGCCTGACATCAACAAAGTTACAACTGAAGTTCCCATGCTCGTCGATCTTCAATCAGCTGAATTTTACACTAAAATTAATTGTACAGCCGTTTGTGTTTAGTAGAAAAATACGAAATATCAGATATTTTTTTTTAAGTTTGATGAAGTACTTTTTTATTGTGATAAAAAGTATCGTTCAATACTCGACACGTCAATACGCCAAGGACGGGCACTCTGCTAGCTACATAATAATTTCAATATTTTAGTTCTTCATCTGAATGATTTGTACAAACACCTAGGGAAACAATTTAAAGACTTTTTACAAGAGAACATATGGCAACAGATTACTCTGTTGAGTGAAAAAGTAATACTTTGAAAATATTGGAATTGGCAAATATTTCAACACCATGATAACGAAGAGTATAGCAAACATAGAGTTATCGCTGAAGTATGGAGTGTGTCAACAACAAGTAGGTTGTGGTCGCAATACAAGCTTTGCATTTCGAGGGTACTTTACACATGAATGTACATTTGTGTAACCTGCACCACACATGTTGCTCGTTGTACAGAATACTGAATCAAATTGTAGAAGAATTGTACTTTAATTTTTAACGGGAATATTAGCGTAGTGATTTGATAAACTAACACTACGTAAAACTTTTTATTTACTTCGAAGTAATTTAGGACAAACTTGTATTTTAAGACAACGGTATAAAAAACAATGGTTTTTGGGCCATGTCATTGGTTAAAAAACTAAAAGTTTAATCATACTTTCACAAGATTGCTTGGATAAGGGATGTGTAAACAACATAATGTATTATTACTAAGTCAAACTTAGAATGTATCCATCTCTTGTTACAATAGGTTATTGCATGTTTCACAATTTATTTGCCAAATTATTGAATTAAGTAAATGCTTATCACCTTACTGCCTAGTTTGAAAGTCGATTTATATATTTACCCTACTTACCTAGTGGAATTATCAACTTTATAATCCACGTTTGTAAGCCTAAATGCCCTTTCTTAAGCAACTGACAATTTATTTGATTATTTGATAATTTATAAACTGATTATTTGAGTTGTAATTTGTATAGGTACATGCAATCCATGTAAATATATTATTATAAGTTTGAACTTTAAATCAGAGTGTACGTTCGGGAAAGCTTTCACAATAATCTGTTGTGGTTAAGACGGATCACTAACGCTTGGCTATTTTTAGAATCCCTCTTGATGGAATTTATATTAAGCTGTTAGCCTGGTGACAGTTTCTGATTAAAGAATAAATCGGTTTCTGAGTGGATGGGCATTTGTCAACGAACTGACGGCAGACATGGTTTCCTTGGTAATGCGTTACATAGGCCTACAGACAGGGCGCTTTATTTGTATAAATCTTTGTATCGTAGGAATTTGTATTCAAGATACATTGTTTTCGTACATTCATATTTAGTACTTCTTTGGTCAAGTTTGTTTTTAAAGCAACACTCAAGTTCTATGTTCAAACAAAGCTTGTGCAGAATAAATGGAATAATCTGTGTGGAAATATTGACTAAAACTATTTAGATTACAAATGCCGGTAGCATTTTCAATGCATTAAGGTACATATAACAAAAAAAGGTACATACACAAATTACATTAAAATTGAACTACAATGGATAGCTCTGACAGCCACACAGATATTAGAAAGCAGTATTATATTTAGTTCACAATATTTAGACGGTTTGAGGGGAAGTTCCCCACCACTATTTTTCTATTTAATGTATGTTGCTTAATGAACTGTTGAGCTATTATTTTAAAGGTAAGGGTCAAGTGGAGGGGATTGATTTCTTTCCCTAAAACCATATAAATATTGTGAACGAAGTATAGTTCTTTACATGAATGAATATATCATAGATGATGAAGAATTTTTTTCAGTACAGTTAATTATCATTATTCAGGGAAATACTTTCAAATGAACAAATACGTGCAATTTGTATTAAGGTCATAATTAGTTTTTCTGTATTAAATCTTAAAGAGTTCATCAAGTTCATGGCAACTTAAAGTAGGTTAAAGGAAGAGAAAAATAAACTTCACATTGGATTACTTGGTTTATTACATAATACAATAATAAAATATAAAGCCAGTATATCAATGTTTACAACGTTTAAATTTAGTGTCGGGTTTGTATACAATGACATTTAAAATGAATCTCAGCATCGACAGGTGCCAAGTGGTACAGTATACACGATGTTGAGGTGACACTGTCGAATACCTCGTGAACATAAAACAAGATGACACCCTACTAGACACATACAGCTATATACAGCACATGTAGTATTGAAATAACAAACTGAATGTTCAAAAACTGTAAACTCCGGTAAAAACTACTTATATTACTCTATGGGTTTAAAATTGCTTTAAATGTATAGGCCTACACTAACATTTGATCTATCGGAGATGAGACCGGGTACCAAGCAACCCCGGGTTCGATCCTTACTAAATTACGAATAAAAAACATATGTAAAACGGTAAATGCATAGAGTACAGAGCTACGTCTATGACAGCTAAAAGCCCGCTCATTGGACGTAAATAAATATAAAAAACTAAACTAAACATTACGAGTAGTCGGAAACATCTAAAGTTAAGACATCGAGACTATAGAAAAACTATCGAACGTTTGTGTTTCCATAGTCTTGCACAAAAGAAAAACATCCCGCTCCGAGGTTCGACTTTGACCCGAAGTAACAATAATACTTGAGATGTGGAGTGAAGGTGGTCAACCAACTAGGATCTGAGAGAATGTTGATATTTGCAGAAAGTTGAATGGAATGAAGACATCTACTGTCGGTTACGTCTTGCCCCTAGAACACCAAAACAAAAACACACCTTGTAGTCAGTGATAAATATTTACATCAAATATCTACATCAAAAAGGGTTTGAAATACGTATTTAAGATTTACGTAAAACTAATTTTACAATGTATCAAATATCTTTTATACTGTGATATTTTTATTTTAACAATAACATCCACAGTTTCTGTTTTATAGTTAATTTTAGTTTATTTTAATTCCACTACGGAAATTTTTTACAAGGGAGAAATTCACAGCAAACGATAAATCTTACTCCCATCAGGTGTTGGCTACTGATTAATTGCATTAGTGACAGGGCTTAGTGTTGGATAAAACAGTAAATGTTAAACAGAGGATGCCATGAATACGTCCAAGGCTGAGCATTTCATGCATCTTCATAAAGGGAAGCTATGTAATTCTCCTCCAATCGTTATTGTTCAGCTAAGGAACCAAAAATATCCTATCCTATATTCTTATATGAGCAGTGTTTGGTTGTATGTATGTATGTATGCTCGCTTGCACAAAGATCTCGAAAACGGATTCGACAATTTTCTTCAAATGTTGTAAATAGTTTATTTCTGACCTAAAAAACGAGTTTACTGCAGTTAGAAGTTAGAACTGCCAAACAAAAATCTAATTACGTAGAAAAATGAAACTGAAAGTCACATTTTTTAACATTAGTCTTATAGGTTGCTAAGTAGCCATGTTGGTTGAATTAAATAACAAGGAAAAAGTAAACAAAAGACTTGTAAGTTGTAACATGTGTTCATAATAAGCCATCTACCCACAGTATACTAGCAAATTACAAAATACAGTACAAAAGGAAAAACATCACTTGTTACTATTGAGCAAAGATTATACTGAAGATGACTTTATAAATTTTAGTAAAGGCTAGCAGTGCGTAGTGTGGGATCTGTTTATGACGATTAGATTAAGGTATCTGTAATCCCAAAATGCCATGGGAAGGGAAGGAAACAGATCCGTGACGTAGGAAGTGGGTGAAGGAAGTAATAAAGGCGAGCTGTCCGGAGTGTGGGATCTGTTAATGACGATTAGATTAAGGTATCTGCAATCATAAAATGCTATGGGAAAGAAAGGAAACAGGTCCGCGACGTAGGGAGTGGTTAAGGAAATAGTAAAGGCGAGCAGTGGGGAGTTTGGGAATTGATTAATGTATCTGCAATACTAATACTGCTTTCAGAGGAAACTAATTATTTTCCCCGAGCAAAGCTCGGTCTCCAGGTACTCTTCTATGTTGACGAGAAAAAAGTCAGATATGAGAATTAAATAATCTGTTTTTAATAAAATGATTGTATTCCTAATACTTACAGTAATGTTTTGTGAAGATAAACAAATGTTCACAAATGATAACCAAATGAGCCAAGATTTCAACAGAGAAATTAAAAGCTTTCGTGAATAATATAATTTAAAATGAAAGTTTTTCTATTTAAAATTATTTTTACAATATTTACAAGACCTTGAAATTCGTCTTGAACTATCATAAAATTTGGTTTCGGTTTATAAACGAGTGTAATATTCACGTTTGTTTACGGGGTTTTAAATATTGCTTTCATTTCAAAACATAACTAGTTAAAATATAAAATATGGATTAGTTATACTGTGATAATCGTTATTTTATTACTAGGTTCATTTTGATGTTGCACTGCACTATCAACAACTTAATTTTATTTTCATTATGCTTTGATGATTAAAAAAAACCCTTGTCATTAACAACATGTTTTGTTTACATATAGTGTACAGCGCATTTCAACTTATCAAATAAAAAAAAAAGAAAATACTCAACTATTAAATCCTGATCTACTAGAATTTCCTATTTATAACCAGATTTTGTAACGGAAAATTGTACATAAAACAAACCTAACTGTTTTATGTTAAGAATACCGGTGTTAAGAATGGAGAACTGAAAATGTATTGAAGCCCTATATGTGCCGGGGCATAACTATAAGTATTACAGGTACCTGGTAGGTACTATATGAAACTCCATAAGACACTAAACCGACAAGCATATGACAGACAATAAAAATCTAACGGTTAGAGTTCAATATTGGCATTTTGGGTTATCATGTTGATGATATAATTACTGAACGTATCGTTTTTGTCAACGTAAATTGTGAAGAAGTATCTTTGGTCCTCTATGTATGATTGTTGAAGTTATATCAGGAGCTGGTGTGTTGAATTAGGATTTCTTAATGAATTGAGTAGTATAATTGCGAATGCTGTTTGAGTTAATAATTTAAGGGGTGTGATTTATACGTAGGTTTAGGAATTATCACAGTTGGTGTTTTGAATTATGTGATGTGGGGTAAGTTCTTACCCGTGTTCTTGTTGGTTCCCTTTGCAGGCCTGGCCCCCTTACTTTTACACTTCTTGGTGATCTGCCTGGTCTGTTCACAAGACGAGTCGCTCTTGTCCTTTATCGTGTCCGTGCGAACCATCTCATTCTGTGCGCTGCAGCTGCTCCAAGCGCCCTTCTCATAGCGACAGGCTGCAAGCACATAACACGTCCAACTTTAGAAGCCATGCACGTATTATGTCCTACGTCATGCTGCCATGATGTCATGAGACATTCGGTTGATGCAGATTAATGGACATTGAGGAAATATGTTAGAGGCAACAGACAGATAGAACAAGAGCATGAGTAAAATTTAAATTTTAAGGATACACATTTCTTGGTTTAGTGTTTTTGCGTCGACAATATTATAATATAATGATTAATAGTTATGTATATTTTAGAGAAATATTCTGTAAAATATAATAATTTGAAGGGTTAGATTCAAACCTTTGACTACCAAATTTAAAATAGTTGGATTCGAGAAATTTGGATGGATTAAGCTAAGGCTAATTGTAAAAAGACCCAAAACAATACGGTATTCAATAAAACGGCATTAGGGATTAAAAAGCTTCCCTTGTTGATAAACATATCAAGAATCATTTTAAGACATTACAATAACATCCAACCTAAACAGTAATCCTCAAAATGGTCAAAGTATTGTCAATAGTTCCACATGCGCCCACCTGTAAAACCCATGCAAATAAGTGCACTAGTATTTGCAATCAGATTGTTTAAAAATAATAAAATAGATAACTTTTTAATACGCACAGTAATAAAAATTATAACAAATCAGAGTATCTAATGAATAAACTGGTAATATTACTGAAACATGCAACGATCATTATGTCAAATGAAATATTCAAAAACAATTTCCTGGCAGTGTAAAACATCACTCGATCTTACCACATTAACAAGACGTAACGAAACAATCTATATATATAATACGCTAAGCCGATTTTTGTAAACAGAACTCCTCCCACATTTTTGGACCGATTTTGATGATTAAAGTGTCAAAGAAAATGGCCCTGACCTGTAGTTTTGCAAAATGTTTATGGTTTTTTAAAATCTTTATTAGTTTGGGCAGGATCTTCAATCAAAGTTGGGTTTTCTCCCATAAGATTAACACGGGGAAATCTAAATAATTAATTGGAAAATTTGTCTCCACTAATTTGAGAGAACGGCTGAACGTAGAAACTTGGTAGAGGTGTCCAAAGAAAGGCCTTGGTCTGTAGATGAGTTATCAAAAGAAACACGAAGTAAATTCCCTTAAAGCTCTGCCCCAGAAGCCCTTAAAGATACCTCGACAAATTTGTTAACATTTTGGCCATGTGGATAATACTTTTTCATAAAACAGCTGTCGATTTTTCAATTGTGTTTTAAACAACACACATTTTATTGGGAAATACTAAACTGTCCAAAAGAAGTATTTGCAATACTATTTTCTGATTTTAAAATTCATTTCCTTCTGTATCATGTCATGTTTTGCAATATAACATTCCATTACGAAATCAGTGGAAATTCCTTTTATCACAGAACTCTTACAATAATTTCTTATTGAACTATCTGCTGTACGACTGTACGGTTGTTGTCTGCCTTTTCCCCCACTTTTGCCTATATTTTATCATATTATTCTACACATCATCATAGATTCACGAGATTATTGTTATACATGTTTTCAATCATTGGAAAAATCTTCGATTGTGTAATACAATACAAAATTATACAAGTGCAGAAGGGCAAGTTGCCCCTTTGAGCAGTGTCCATATTTTGCTAAATTAATAGTAGTTTACAGCAACTGGATAAACCATTAATTTTACAATATTTATGTATAAATATGTGCATGATTTAGAAAGGCATTAAGCTGTAAAACTGCAATTAGCTACAGACTTTTCAGAGAGGTCACTTCGATGTTCTTCAGCTTAGTGAAAACATAATATAGATAAGTATACAAATAAGAATTCGAACTCTTAGAGAGCCTTTGAATGTTATTAGAATAACAAAATGGGTTGTGCATGTTTACTAACGCTACTCAGCAACAAAAACCATTTAATTTATCTCTAAAAATAAAATATATTCTTAAAGTGCACTGAGCAGCAGCCTCGAAAATACTATGTAACTTACCCATATAGTTACAAAATGCTCAAACTCACATTGTGACATTTATAATTCGGCTTATATTTCTCCAGCAGATTTTATCTGCAGAAGAAGTTTATTGTGCTCTTATCGTGTGTAATAACATCCAAACACAGAAACCTGGCCTAAAATGGTACCTATCTTGAGAAATTATTTGAAGTGGTCTATATTACGGACCGTGGCTCACTGGGTTGTTAACATGATTTAAAATAACACGACATTTTGACTGTAAAAAATACACAAAGAGTAAATACTATTTAAGCAGCTACTGTCATGACAGAAAGGTCATATTCCTTTTAAACTAGATCACATCATCCAGTATAAGATACGTTGTTTAACAATGAATGTAAACGTCAATATTTACGTAACAGCCAATTTATAGTATTTATTGCTTTTTCCAAATGCCGCATTGTTATGTAATTTGAATTATTTGTTGCCAATGAAGCCGCACAACCATATAAACGAGGAGGCTCCTAACAATTCAAGAGTAAAAGCCAACTTCACTTCAAGTATATTCCACTACACCTAACTTTCCGTAGATGAATAATTAGCGTAAGCCTTGACAGTGACCGTCGATTTCGACGGGTTTCACCTAGTAACATAAATACAGATTACACTCTCACGTCTGGCATTTAGATAAACAGTACAACCATGGGCTACATGGTATATAGTAAATGGTACAACTAATCGAATAATTATGTTGATGAAATTCAAAGGGAAATATCTATAAAGCATATTTATTATAACTAGTGGTCTCCTTTTGGTCGAAAAGTCGACCAAAAATTTGTGTTGTGCAAACTTCTCTATTTTCACCGCACGCTGTAAATAAAATATGTTATTTGAATTTCTTACATTTGTTTTCATTTTCTGTTTATATTTCGTTGTAGTTTCGTCACTAGCATAGCAACCCATAAGACCCATGAATATTTTTTTAATTTTAAATTCATTTTTTGTGCTTTTTTGGGCCTATTTTAATTTATAAAGGAATTCTGCACATCTACTTACAAATATCTGTCTAACAGTATACGTTTATCTTCCTTGCTATGCACAACGAGCTGAGAAAAATGGTTTTAAAGAAAAATACTTGCTTATTAATACATAGATTCCTAATTATATATATTTTTAAAGTAAATAACTGATCGAATTATGATCATCTTATGCAGACAAAGCCACAGTGCCTAAGGTAAATAGGTATACTATGCTCTTTTGCGGGCTATCTGATTTCCAAGAACATTAAATTATATTTTAGTCAAAATAATTACCTTGAATTATAATATGCCAATATTATAGTTAAGATCACGTCTGTGTATACTAAAAAATGTATAATCTATATTAATAGAAAGACTAAAATACTCGTAGTGCCAACAGCATTACCATTATAGGTTGTATCGAGTTGGAGTAATATTTATACTCTGTTCAACCAAGGAAACATTACGTCAGCGGTTTGAATTGATTTGCGAAGTTAATTTAACGACAAAGCTTGTAACATTGATGATAGAAAGGACAAATCACCTCACCCTTGTTCAGATATAGGAGGTCTACAACAATGTTTCTCGGGGTCTGAGGCAAATTCATTTGCAGCACAATACCTTTGTTGAATAATTCCTGTCTGGTGTTTGGTCCATGTACTTTGCATTATCCTCGGCTCAATAGGTAGTGGAAAACTAAATTGGTCTCGATCCTTGGTTAATGTTTGTTACATTTAGTTAAAAATGTATTAAATAAATTATATCCTTAATTAAATGTACATTATTGCTATGTAAAGTCTGTGTGTACATTTCACTATTTTAATAATTTTGAATGTTTAGCTGATAAACTAAATGCAAATATATAAACCACTTGGAAAACCTGTGGTTCATAAAATACCCCCGCCGCAGCAAACCTGCCGTCTAAGCGAATTTCCATTTGGCTGAATTGATTTTCAATCGATCTATTTAAATAACATTAGGTTTAAAGAGTACCTAGGTTTGCTGCTACAAGGAAACTAATAAAGTGTGTGTTTTAAGTAAAATAATTATTGCTTAGTAAAAAATGAATATATTTGCCAAGTTTGAACAAAAGATATCCATAAACAAGCAAACTACAACATTTTACAATATTCTCCATAAGAATAACATAGGAATTTTAAATTTACAATTTTTTTAGTTTTCTCCGTAACCAATAACCGTACAAAAACACTTTAATATACTGAATTGTTTGTATTTTTAAGCTCTTTAAGAAGGTTTAGATAAAAATTGGGAAATTTTGTGTTTTGAGGGTCAAAAATGAGAAAAACCAATTTTTACCCCATAAAACCCCCCATAAAACCCTGTTCCCATGGTCCGATCATGCTGGATCGCGAACTCATTCAAGTTTATCCCGCCTTACACCTTCAAACCAAATTTCATCAAAATCGGATAAAAATTACTCAAGTTATCGTGTTCACGGACACATATATATATAAATCTATATATATATATATATATAGATATGCTAGAAGCTGTTAAGAGGACAAAATTTATACACAACTCCTGTTAAGAAGACAGTAACTATCGCCTTATTAATAAGAGGACAGTCTTCTTAACAGGCTTTTGGTATAACACTCACTGTCTTCTTAACAGCTTTTCACGTGTAAAATTCAGGCTTACCAACTTCTTTGTTGGGAACAAGTTTTCCCATCGATTTTCTGGTAGTCTTTTGTCAAATATTCTTCATAAATCATAAGAATTTAAGTAAAGTTTGACCCAATCGTTTAGTTTAATCGTTGTAAAACTACGTAGATAATAAATATCATCCCCTTTCTTTTAGGCTGGACTAAAATTTCGAATAGATGATATAAATCTAATCCTATGCACGTTTCTATCAACGAAATTCCTAGAAATTCAATCCTACTGCCTTTGTTTTTAAATAAAACGATTATTTAGTATTATAAAAACTTAACAATGAAATATGCTTTTATTAATAATAACTACTACCGTCACTCCCGATTCCATCGTCCTTTTCGCTAATTCTCCCTCAATTAATCAACAGCGCGCACTTGCACGTGCTCTCGCCTACTTCCGCATTTGCATCTATACATAGCTTTCACACGCATAGAGCTAATTCCAAAGATTATTCGTAGAGTATTTACTGGCCTTATTATGGCCAGGTTGTTGTTTTAGAGTAATGTAATAAGAGCAAAAATTGTTGTTCGAGTACAATGTAAAGTGAAATGTAAATTCAATATTTTTTGTGACGCATGGTATCTGGAACGGAACCGAAATTTATTAATAGCTTAATAATTGGCCTTTGCACTATATGCACTGACTTTCGAGTTATACTCTATACTATCTCCTATCCTCAGTGTTCCTCCAGTTGTCGGCGTTGAATTTTTGGGGTTACGACGCTCCGAGGTTCAGGCGTGATTTGCCATTGTTGTGGTGGACCGGCGTCACCACTGACGTTATAAATTTATTAGTTTTCCGTGCGTAGTCGGTCGTCACTCATACCTTACAAAAAACACGTTCTAGGACAGTATTTATAATGGAATTAGTTATAAAAATTATTTTCCTGTGCTAAAATTCAATAAAAATGTGTATAAATACGTGCCTAACCAACATCAGTACCCTCATGAGAGAAACCCGATAACGGGTGTATGAGTAAAACTACCGAAAATGCTTATGTGACGTGTGGGTTGGCACTACTGGGGTGATTATGAGAGGTAGAGGAATGCATTAGTTCCGCTTTTAAGTTTATATTTTACTTTATTTTTCATCCGGACATATAAAATGTTACGTTGAGTGTACATTACACACAAGTGTACAAACTTATGTATACTGACTGATATTCAATATTGTTTTTATCAGAATTTGGTCCTACAGACCGTGGTCAATACAGTAAGGTGTAGTGAAAAAGCTAAAAACGGTTTTTCATTTGTTTAAATCCTTTTTTGTCCATACAACAACTTTATTTTTTCATTAAAGCATCTTCGCTAGATATTTCTTACTATGAAAAATCTATAATTGTTTGGTACTGGCTAAGCGTGTATAATATTATATCTATTTCTTCAGTCATGCTTTTAAATAAACAATTAGGTGACAAAAACTTTGTCAATTATTTATTTACAATAAATGTATTGTTTTTATTTTCCCAAAAGATCAGCTGTATATAAATGTTCTAAATGCATATACTAAACTAGCTTTACCCACGGGCTTTGCCCCGTTTAACTTCATAAGTGAGCTCGTTCGCATGGCTCAATCACGTCCTGGTTGAACCCACGGGCTTTGCCCCATTTAACTTCATACGTCCTGGCTGAAGTTCGTTCGCTACGCTCACTCACTTTTAGGTTAGAGCTCGTTCGCTGCGCTCACTTGCCTTCCGGTTAGCTCATTCGCTACGCTAACTCGCCTCCAGGTTCAAGTTTGTTCGCTACGCTCACTCACCTTTTGGTTTCAAATTAGCTGTTGTCATAAATGTAAAAGAAATAATAGTGCTGGTAATCCTTGTATATTTAATGCTATTGAACACCATAGGACATAACCAACTTGTTTAATTGAAACACCTGTTAGGATTCATTAATTACATTTAAATCTGAGTACTCATATGGTTAATATGGGAAACTCCTGACCCACTGGGGCGGAGCCCAGAGGTCGGAGGGTAAAATCCTTTCTTAGTGAGCGTCTACTACTCAAAAGGAAGATGCCTGCCAAGTTTCAGGTTCCTTGGTCTTATGGTTTCTGAGATTTCGTGATGAGTGAGTGAATGAGTCAGTGGTATTTGAGCTTTATATATGTAGATTTCTAGTTTGCATGAAAAATTAGTGTGTAAGAGATGATCTCACGGATGGACGTCGCCATTTTGACCCGAAAAATCACGTCACCATTGGAGGATTAAATAAGCATGAAAAAATATAATCCAGTTATTATTAAGTTATTATTATATTGCGCAAAGCACGTTGCAACTAGGATTTCACTTTTGTTGTAAACTTTCTTTGATCTTTACCGACTCTCCGCGGATAGCCAAAATTTAGTGGATAACTTGTCTCTCCACTAGTGGATGACAGAAAAAGTCACTGCATTTGGTATGAAAAGCAACAAGTTTCCGCAACTAGTGATAATAGACAATAGACAATAGACAACCATTCTTTATTATTTACACAAACAAAAATGGGTACTGTTTTAAAGAGAAGAAATTAAAAATTAAAAATACGTAGGAAAATATGAAAATGAAATTAAACATGAACTTTAGTGATTGGATTGAAAATTAAATATACAGTCTTTAAACTCTCATTTTTAAAAGTTATTTTTCTGAATAGAAGGGGTGATTTTCAAGCCATTTTCGTAGATGAACTGTATTCCAGGGTCTTGTTTAAGTTCATCAGGCAGATTGTTGAAGTAGAGTTCTCTTTGCATGTAGGTTTCTTCTCTATAAAACTGAGGTGGTGTATCGGGAGTGCGAATTCTGAAGCATTTATTGTGTTGTATTGGTGGTAGTCTCCGAGCTTAGTTTTATTTGTTGAAATTGCAAGTATAATTACCTCACTAATGTACAGTGCTGTTACTGTAAGTATTTTGGGTTCTTTAAAAGCTGTAAGGAGACATCTCAATTACGTGAATAGATTAAGCAATGACTTTGAAAAACGTATTGGATTACAATAATAGCTCCTCTCAATATTGCAAGCAGAGAACTGCATTTTCCACCTAGTACATACAAAGTAATGCAAGATATCTTAAAAGAAATATTGGCAATGAATTAAGCATAATGGCGGAAAATAATAATAACAATGCACTGTGGCACATAATCAACACGGAAAATCGATCAATCAAAAAATATTGTAATCTACACATATCTTTCTACATCCATCATTTCTAACTTTACAAAATCTCCGAAACTAGTCGACGAAACTAGTCGAAACTCTTGTCGTAAGTATACATATATAATGTTAAAACTATAACTGCCCAAGGATAATAGCGCAAGTTTAAATTAAAAAAGCGTATGACTGAAACTAATTGATTTGGTAACTGATGACGTTGTTTAGACCAATCAGGAAACGACACTCCTTTACTGCGTAAATGTCTAGCAAAGTGTGTACCTCTGTACTTTCGTCTAATCATTTACAGTGATTTATTCTTTACATGGTTCTAAATTCATAGTTTGACTTTTCGTAGGCCTGGCTTTGTCTGTGTTTGTCTGTGTTGGCTATGTGCTTAAGAATGGTTTTACATAGCTGTTATCACTGGTTATACAGTAGTGTACTTGCACATATTCCCGCCATTTTATGCAATTTATAATTCAATCCCGTGCTTTTATCGAGAGCGTTGAGAAAAGACGTGGAAAAGATTAATATTGATCATTAAATATACTGTACTGTACGAAATAATTAAACATCCACTACAGATTTTAGGGACTATACTCAATGTTTCCACTTAAAACAAACTAATGCAAAATTTACTTTTTGTATTAAATTAGCTTATTTTCTTGAAATGTAGTAAACATGTTTATGTTTAATTACATTAAGAACTGTATTTCGGCTAAATAAATTTACAACAAAACGCATTAGGGAATATTTGCAAATGTCAAATAAGAAACCAATAACCCTACATCTTAATAGGCAAGTTGCCTAATGTAAACATGTCCATTTCAAGCTGGCTATAGTTCAGCTTCGCATCAAAGTTAAAATTGACTTTTGGTTTATCAGAGTAAAAATGTTTTAATAGGGCAAACTTAATGTCATACAACAATCCTTTACCCTATCTAGGTTTATTCCGAAAACTTAAAAAGCATCCATGCAATTAAAAAAGTAGTCGTCTTGGATAAAATTAATAGCATTACCATGTAGCTATATAACTACCATATAACTAAAATATCAATGGGGGCATGATAAGACTCTAACGTGAATGGGCAGAATATGTGTTAATCGCCACAAGTGATATTTGCCACCACTCTAGGATTTGTGTCATTTGCCACCACTGTATATCTGACTGGGTGAGCCCTCAGCCCCAACCCTGGTCTTCATTTATCCAGAAAGAATTCATCGTCCAGGATTCATATTTTTGTATGTCATAAGATACTAGTCAAAGGTCCCCACATAATGTTTTCTCTAAATCGGATAGTTTCTGAGATGGCAATGGTGGCACATTCAAATTCATCCCCCTGTATATTCGCAAAATACTAAACACTTAAACTGAGGGGTTTCAAGATTTTAATGGGATTTAGTCTTATTGATGCGTCATATACTGTGACAAATGCTATTTTTATATTATTTATCTAATCTCAGGCCATGTAAGGAACATTCAAATAGTTTAAAATACCTTAACATAGATAGGCATATACTGTTTAACTTGTGATTATGTGAAGTTTGGACTCAAAATTTGCGTTCTTCTTAGCCGAACAAGATGGTAAAATGAATTTTCACAATTCACAGTTGTAACTGGAGTTATAACCATTTATTTAATATACAAAAAATTATAAGTACAACTACATGGTTGTGACACATAGAAACGGTCAGGCAAGAATTCCGGCAACTGACCTTACTGGTGGCAAGACACTGGTGGCAAATAGTAGGACATCGAATGGGTAAATCAGAATGTTTAACCAAAAAGGTTTATCAGTCGAAGGAAGACAGAAGTTTCTTCATAGTTTTACCCGATCGTTGTTAAATCTAATTCCCTGATTTATGGCCCTCCCCGGTACATGAGGGGTGCAGATCAATCGAGTAGGTTAAAGAAATACAGACGGTGCTGAATGGGGAAGAAAGTGAAAGTAGTCTCGGCGAGAAGGTGCGAACTGCCCCGACGTTCCTAGAAGGATATGGATGAGGTACTACACAGGGTGTATCAAGTCAGGTGTCCACTATTGATTTCAGACAAACCGTTTGTCTCACAGTCATGAAATGACTAAACAAACCCCAAGGTATAACCTTTGACTATTAATACAACAATATCTTTAATGTTTTTTATACATAATGTACCAAACCCAGAGGTTATCTCGTTCAAATATCACAATTATTGTCAAATGGGTGAGTCAGAATTTGGATCTCTTCATTAGCTTAAAAATGGCAGCTGTTTATATGCAAAAATGTGTAATATTTTGAATACGGCATAACTCACGACAGTTGAAACATATGTGTTAATAATTTTCTATCTATATAAATAAAATTAGAGTTTCGTCTGTACATTTCTCAGAATCATAAACTTTTAGGTTATTTTTACGTTTTATACATCAAAGAAACCGAAACAAGTCTTATCTAAATTTCTGTCTGTCTGTCTTCCTGTCTGTCACGGCCCAAGAGCCATTTTACGCGGCCTTCTCCTGAAAAACGAGAGTACCTATTAAGTTCCGAATCATTTTAATGTACTCACTGGATTGGCGAGATTGTCTTTAGCCATTAAAATATGGCGTCACTACTTTGTAAATAAAATGACGGACGTTTAAAACCCCAATTTTGTGTGATCTTTTGTAAAGTTTTCTCCCAATTTTTTGTGTTAAAGTTTTGGGAATTTAAATATTTTTTTCGCCGTCACGAGATCGAGACCTTTAATTTGAGCCCTCTCCCGTCGTTATACGACTTCCCAGTTGCCTACAATTTTGATGCAAAGAATCGGCTTACGTAATTAGCATATACATGGTGTCAAAAGAAATAGCAAAACTTTATACTTTTATTATATATTCATAAGCCCCTATTCCCATGGTCCGATCGTGCTAGTTAGTGAACTCGTTCAAAGAAAAATGTGGGTTTACACGTTCATACCAAATTTAATCAAAATCGGATCATTTTTGCTAGAGTTATCCTGCTAACGGACAGGCCTTTTGGTAACTCTAGGTTAAACATTGAAAAGGGTTGTGTGATACAACATTCACATAAGTGTATATTATATTTTTTATTTACTCTTTAAAATGAATGTAATATTCTTGCCTTGATTTTGTCATTGCGAACACGATTGTCAATCTTGCTCTATACATTTATGAAATTTATTATCATAATTGTCATTACTTTGACTCCAAACTGTGTATAAAGTGCGATTGTATACTGTTGGGAATGAATATTATATGAGTTGAAAATAAAACACCATCTAGCCGTATATAAGTTACCTCTGAAGAAGTCTGTTTTATATTGTAAATGGTACCAACTGCATAGACTTAACACGTCCGTAACAAGTTTAGTATAAGGCAACCGAATGACCCAAAAATGGCCTACATTTGTAACAAATCTCTATCCCTATATCCTATAGCCTTATTTTTATTTTGATAAGTGTTTTGTGCGGACAATGATAAAAAAAATTGCTGAAAGAAACGGCTCCAACGATTTTTTAAACTTTTGAAGTTCATTGTTGGTGATGGTCTGGTCAGTTACTAAATGTTTATTGCAAACATTTTCCATTATAATTAAAACATACATTACAACACTTTTTGGGATCTGCAATCTGAAGCTGTACTCAAAGTGCACACATCACGTTTTATACTGTATGTTTTCAACTAATATCTTACTGTTAAAAATCTTAGCCAAAACATGTATCTGAATTTACATTATTGGAACAATACGATTTGGTAACTGCGCAGTTTGTAGACTACCCTCGACTAAGCTATATGCGCAACACGACCAATCGGGTAATCCCTGAATTATAAGAACGACATGCGCAGCTCAACACCTTACACGACTTTCACACGACGCGGCGCCCGCCGGATCCGGCGTAGGGCTATGGGAGTATGTGAGTCCTTTCACACCATGTCCGGCGCGCGCCGCGCGGCGAATTCGCCGCACGGCGCGCGAGTTACATGAGACCTACGCTATACACCCTATATGGGAATGAAAACCCTCTTCATAGACGTAATATTCACCAATTGATTGGATGTAAAATGAATATTTTAGCTATAATTAATAAATAAATAAATAAATAAATTAATTAATTATATGTTAGCTATTAATAATTACTAGCGTACATGTTGCTCGAATTCGAGCAATTACAATGTATTACAGGAGTTATTTTAAAACGAATAACAGTCATATTTACAATGAGTTTAAAAAAGTCAACTCAAAGATTACCGGTGTGTAACTCAGACCATGTTTATCTTCGTTATTGATAAACCTAAGCATTCCGGCCGGTTTCCTCCTTCTCTAAATGCCTCGCTGTAACTTACATGCAACACAGATCATTGATAGAGGGCTAATTGAGAACGAAAAGTCGTTTTGGGGTAGTGTTTGTTATATATTTTCTATTTGCATTCCTCAACAATCATATGTTATTTTAAATATTTATTATTCCTGATGTTTTTACTATTGTATTTATCAAAACATTGTTCTCAATACAAGACTCATTACAACACCATCTTGAAATATTTTATTCAAATATTAATTATCTAATATTATTACAAGTATTTTAAAGTGTTAGGGCGCATTTATAATCTAATAGTTGAGATTGTCCAGGGTCAGGTGCTGACTGTGATGAGTTAAGCCTATTACGCGCCACTGTTCTGTAGCTGCGGTCGTTATCACGATTACGCCTCTTGTCTATGATTCGTTTTCGTCGCATCGGAGGCATTAAAAAAAAAAAAAACAACAACAAATAAACAAATTATAGGTACACAAAACCCAAATGCACAAATTTAAGTTAGAATCATGCTAACGCGATCCGTCATAGCGACACAAAACAACCATAAATACACAAATTTAAGATAAAACCATACTAACACGATCCGTCTTGGGGGTTATGTTTACACAAACTCAAATAGTAAAGAAATGTACTCAATGCATTTCATTGAATCTATATAAATAAAATTAGAGTTTTGTCTGTACTTTGCTTAGAATTATATACTTTTAGGTTATTTTTACGTTTTATACATTAAAGAAGCAGAAACGAGTCTTATCTCTATTTCTGTCTGTCTGTCTGTCTGCCTGTCTGTCTGTCTTTCCCTTTGTCTGTAACACTCAAGATGGCATTTTACGCAATCTTCTCCGTGAAAACCAGAGTACCTATCAAGATCCAAGTCATTTTAATGTATTCACTGGATTGGCGAGAGAGTCTTTAGTGATTTAAATATAGCCTCACTACTTTGTAAATAAAATTACGGACGTTCAAAAATGCAGTTTTGTGCGATTTTTGTCAAATTTTCGTTCAATTTTTATCACATAATTGTCTATTAAATAACGAACAGCTGTTCGGATCAAGATTATTTTTTCTAGCTGTCAATGATATGTTTACAAATGTTGTTTACAAATACCGCAACCATTTCGAATCACGTTTTGAAAGCAAATCCCAACCAAGTGAGATTAAAAACGTTTTTCTTACATAACGGATTTAATTAATCGCAAGTGCAATAATATAGTCTAATAGTGTAACCGTAAATGAAATTAAATAACTAGACATCGTCCAAATCGGAACCAGAAATTCTTTGAGTATAAAATGTTTCTTGAGTTTTGACAACGAGAAAGAAGACCTTGAATCCGTGTTGTATAGGGCTGGACACTGAAATGATCGTCGCCAATAGCTTACAAAAAAGGTTTCCACTCATTGACGGCGCTTCAATGGCGGTTGTGTAAAGTGTAAAGTAAAAAATCACAACTGCAGTGGGTGATTGTAACAGAGGAAGTGCTAAACTCACTTTTCCAATGTGTCACTTTCTGTTTCTACTCACCGTGTGATGCAATCGCTGGACCATACAGCCAATAGGCCCATAGCTCATATCTTGGGTACGTAAGCCTACATATTTATTCATAACAACCTTTTTGACGACGATCCTTGATACCGGTACTTTTCCATAGATTACATGGCCTACCTACTTAAGAAATATAATTACAAATGACCAAAACCCCAACATTGTGTGATTTTCGTCACATTTCCTTCTAATGTTAATAGATATACTAATCATTGTTTAGAGAATGCGTAATCTATTAAATAACAAAAAGTTGTTTGGGTAAGGTTGTTTTTTTTTTCAAACTGACACCGATAAGTTTACGCTATAACTTTTTACGAGAAAATCCAAAAGCAAGAGATCAATAGCCTCGGGACTAGATATTAATGTATTTAATTGGTCGGATGTACTATAGTTCTTAGGTAGGTTCTTACGTAGGTACTGGTTCTTTTCCTTAGAACCGTTGGTAGCTGCTAGAATCATTTTTACGTAGGTACCAACACATCACTGTAGTTTACAAATTAGTTATCGTTGGTGTTGCACCTTATTTATTAGAGCCGTCCGTATTCAGTTTAAGTGATGTCTTAACTCTGTATAAGTTTTGCTTTTTCTGTCTGGATTCCAAATCTTAGCTTACCCGGTATGCTAAGAAAATGATAACCTATTTGAGTAAAACATTTGTTGGGCAAACCATCATGAAGTGTTTACGCCTTTATATTGTTTTTGTATCAATAGTTCGTGGCCTTTTTTGGATTGTTGTGTGTATGTCTGTTGGTAACGCATTAATGTCCTTATTTCTCAGTGTTTCACGGAATGGACAAGAGCACCTTTGATACTGAAAATGTCAACCGGAATAAAGTGTTAAATGGTGAGGTTGAGGTAGTACTTTAAATACGTTTAAGTTAACCGATGTGGAAAGTAACTTTCAATTATAGGCCTACTTTAGGGCTACGCTTCATGGATCTATAAAACATTTTTTAGTTTAATCATTGGACATATGGACCGTAACGATCCGGGTGACATTTAATTGCGAAGCATTTTTGGCTTGAACTGTCAGATACTGTATTTGCGAAGGTTTATATATAATAGTTTTGCCAGCATATCTGCAAATATGCAAACTAACTGCTGTTTTTAATCTTAATATAAGAAGGTTTCAACTGACTACTATAAGATCCCCGTGCGTAGAACGGGCACACAGCTATTTGAAAAATAAATAACAGTAATTAAATTATACAGCTGATCAAAATGTAAACAATTATGTTCTTCATAAGGATAACATGGGAACTTTAAAAGCCACTGGGTTAGAGCCCAAGGGACTTTTTCAAAAATGTAAGGTCAGTTTGCAAATCTACACGACACGCTCTTTCCAATGAGACGTCAATGGATAAAATCGGTTAAGAAATGGCGGAGGAGTTCAACCGACAAAGTTTCATGTAGCGTATTAATTATATTAGTTTAGTTAATATATGAAATACGCTATACAAGTAAAATGAATTTCAAAACTGGAGGTGAAACTTAAACAAGAACTTTATGCAAGAAGTTTAACACGTCCGTGCGAAGAGTGAATACGTATGACAGATTCCGAAATTCGCAGTACACAATTATTTAACAATACTTTATTAGTGGTTTTCATGACCTTTACGTTACACTTGTGTGCTGCGATCACAGATTTTACCTTTTTATACAGCAACATACTGCAAATGTGCTGTAATCTCTATTTTGGAAAAAATTAAGCCTGCAAATATTTTACTTATACAATTTTAGTAGGCCATATTTTGTATGTTATTTTTAGTTTTGATATTAGAATGAACTGTTTTTTACGTAATTTGTTTTGTAAATAATATAAACGATGTTTATGTTAACGATGATTAATTAGATGTAAATATGAATTATGTAATATGATTCTACAACTATTAATGTTTTGTTAAAAACCGCCAATTTTGTCTCACTTGCCCTGGAATTTTGAAACTTTTGTACGTAGAGTTATTAAATTTAAAGTCTATGTTGAAGTATGAAGTTTTATGAATATTCATATACTACTTGATTTAATTTTGTATTGCAATTTATAAAAACATGCAAAACATAGAAGTATTTCAGAATTTTTTTCCAATTTGAGGTGTTTAGCAAACTGTTTTATAAAACAGAGATTACAGCTAATTTGTGGTTGTACACCTATAGCAATCTGTGGTTATTTACAAAACTAACATTTTTCAACTCCGTACTCAAGTACAATGACTGGCGGTGGCAAATAGTGATTGGAAATTATGTATAATCCTTGACTTTGTCCTCCACCCCCTTATAACTCTGTCAACAATGGTTCAATTGCCTTATTTCAAAGTGACAAGACACGTACACTTAATTGGAATTTCCATCGTCTGGGGATTAATCTAAGTTTTTTACAGCTGCATTTCTAATATTATTGTTCTACAAAAGATTGCCTGAACGAAGAGAAGGTAAAACAGCTAGTACATAATCATATATTTTACACCAGTGGGGTTAGACTGATGTAACCTTCTCTGCATGTAAGATTTGCGTGTACTGTACTAGTTATGTTTAGTCAAAGGCTTAATACAACAGGAGCCGAGAGGAAACGAAGGTTTTAGGAAGTGGGAGGCTCGATTGGGTGCACACACCACACCAACTATCTATCTCTGAGTTATATAGAATATTATTTTATTACCATACCACATTTATCGTCTTATTCCATTCCATTGTGTTGACGGAGGTGTGCGTAGGTAGCTGGTGCCTAAACTAACCAGTTAGGCATAGCTTTCTACAACACTGGTTTATTGTTAAAAATAAGAAAGTGATAGTAAAAAATAATGCGTTTCTAGCTCTTTCAAATACAGTAGCTTTTCTATTAACACAAGCAGTGTCATTATGTTCCATCATAAATAATTGAATAGATTTCCAGTTTAACACTTATTTAAACAGTTAGTTATTTTTCGCTGATTTCGTTTTACTATAGCAATTAACTAAACTAGGCCTATATTATTTTTTTTCTGGTGAAAACAGTATTTTTGTAAATTGGAGAAATGTGTACCGTACTTAAAATCATTTAAACGACCTAAACAAATAATAACCCTTCGATATTAGGTTGGTCCAAAGTTCATCAAGCTCGAATTAACTTCCAAGCTCCTTATAACAATACATTTATGTTACGTTTCGAACACCTCTGCCTTTCTTGTATAAAAAAGTAGTATAATCGATATTCAAGAGAGCCAACCACTTCAATATATCTGTGTATCTAAAATGAAAGAGTCTGCTTAAATAATGTAATTGAAAAACTAGTCATGTGACAAACCAAATAGGCCTAACACTGCCTTTCCCGCCTAAAACCAGTAGTGCAATCTATATTCAAGAGGTAGTTCCCATCTTTTAGATTTCTAGGTGGTAATAGAATCTGCTCGAATAAAAAAAGACTGTTCATGAAACATGTAAAATAATACTAGGCCCACTGTTAATACTACTGTTGAAGAACACTATGCAATCGATGGAGAGCTGGGCCATCCATTGATAGCATTGCGAGTGCAAATTTCAAGTAATATACAGACAATTGAAAACCAATCTATAATCATTTACAGACCAGTGCATTTCCGACCATTTCCGATCACGTTTTGTAAGAAAATCCAAAACCAAGTGAGGGTAAAAACGTGGTGCCTTACATAACGGATTAAATAGATCGTAAATGCAATAATGTGTAACTGTAAATTAAATTAAATTTCTAGGCAACAGTCAAGTCGTTAACCGGAGATTCTGTGTGTCTGTAACAAATCAAATTCAACTTGAGTTTTGATAACCGGGAAAAGACCCTGAAAAAGAGCTGTGTACGAAGTTTTGCCTGCATATCTGAAAAAATGCACACTAAATATGCAAACGAACTGCTGTTCTGATTATAAGAAGTTTTCAACTGACAAAATGAACCCGTCCGTAGAACGGGCACACAGTTAGTTGTAACATATACCCTATTACTAGAGCAATACTTAGAGCAATTCTTGTATATATCTCGTATCTCGGAAACGGCTCTGCGACAAGTAGACAGGTAGAGTGTAATTGAAATTGCGATAATACAGTTAATTACAAAATGCTCATGGAATAAACTATGCTTTATTTAAGAAATCCAAAATGATCAAACTGATTTTCCCCCGAGCACCACTCTGTCAACCAAATATAAACATTTAATTAGGATGGGACATTTATTGTAGCACTAATATAATTCAAGTTACAGCTCAAGCGTTCAATGATCAGCATGGAACATAATTCAAACTTCTACGCAAAACTCTGGAAGACACAATTACATTTTCTTACCGCGAAGTACTCTGTAACCTTTTCCGGGAGGCAGCAGGTGTTCAAATAGTTTCAACCCTCGGCAATCCGAAACGGACCTGATAGCATTTCCCGTCCTTCGTAGGATTGTTGTTGATGGGTTTATGAAAGTATTATAATTTTCTAAAGCGTTTGTATATCTACCTGATTGACACATGTTCTTTGTACTAGTGAATGACCAGGAAAAACCTGTTGTGTGCAACCTTATTAACTAGGATTGCTTTCACAGCAGTGAAATCCAGTTGAGTGGAGCGATCACGTTTCATGGTTTTTAATAAAGCAATAAATAATTTAAAAATGTTTATAGATATAATAAAAAATACAACTGTTTCATCAATTTAACTTATAAGTTTCGCTCAGAACTATCAACATCTATAACAAGTTTCATACGTAAAGTTGTGGACACTACATACATAACCTTAGTATTGGTATTTTTTGTGTTTGCTTGCTAATGTCATCTGTGGAATCCACAGTTCTGGTTGAACCCGACATTGAAACTAAACCAATGAACATTTTCTCAATATCGACCAGATTTTGCAATTCAAGCAGAAATAATCCTGCACGCATCCATGTAATTAGCAGATGTAACTTTTTAAAGACTTGCCTGCTTTAAGACAATTGGACAAATAGTCGTCACCATACATTATATGAGGGTTGTTTTATTTAATTGTGTACATTTAACATACATGTAATTGTGAAAAGCATTAGTTTTCTGTTCGTGCGTTTCGGGTGCTTATTGCTCGTCTTCATTTTTTACACATATCAGGCAGTTTTTCAGAGTGCGTTCTGAAATTTTCCCTTCCCATTCCGGTGGCGCATCGTCAAAAACTACAAAACATCATTTTATTCACCTTGAGAGTTTTAGTTCAATATTAGTGTATCTTGTTTAAAGACTCTACGTTTTTCAATAGTCGTAATCCCCCTTTCTTAGTAATACAAAGGTAATATACCCCAAGGGTATTGGGTAATCAATGCTAAATAGTATTTAAAGGAGTGTTCTTTGCCTTTTTGTCCTTGGGTGCTAGGCACGAACTCGAAATTGTTTCAGGCATTACTTCAGGCTAGACCTAAGGGTTGTAGGGGGGTATTATCACTTAGAAAAAATCCATTTTTGACTTGGCAGGATTTGAACCCGGGATCTCAGGGACTGAAGTCCCGCGCTCTAACCACTACACCAGCACTAACCCAGTCCTTTGCCTTAGTAATTAGTATTTAATAATGCCTTATAATTTATTAGTTAATACTATTTAGCAATTTGCTAACGTACTCTAGATTGTTTGTCATAAAGCATAATTTTATGTCACATTCCTTTGTTTAAATTTTCGAAAACTATAATGGCATCTGACAGTTCATAAGACCTATGCTAAAAATATAAAAATTCCATTTAATGCTTATAACGAAAACTAATTTAACAATTTTTTAGGAAGACCTAGGAGCGGTTTTTTAAATCATTGTGCGCAAACGTTACTCGTATTATAGTATAGATACGACACACTCAAAACTAATCCTGTGGGAAGCCAGGGAGGGAATGAGGGATAACTGATCAGCTGATCTCGTGAGTACCCAGATGGCCAGATCCCAGGGTACAGTACTTACACTACCAACTGCTAATGTAACTATATAGTTGTGGTAGCACTGCAGGTCGGCGATTTGGCGCGCGCGGGAAAATGAATAATTTGGGAGCATGCCCTTGACAATGGTAGGATATCTAGGTGTTTAAATATTCCTCTTAGCTCTCTGTTTTTTCGTACCTCAACCTCCGTTACTTCAAATGGCCCGTATATTTTCTCTGCACTCTATTTCTCAGACTCAGCAATACGGGTTTTGGTTCTTTGGTCAGTGCCCAAGTTTCTGAACCATTTATGGTATCAAATGAATCCAATTTGGTATCTACTGACAACATGCAGCTTATTGGAGAGTTTTCTAGTGACCTACTACAACTGTTGACATTTGAATTACTAACCAAAAATTTGGTTTGCCAAAATAGTCCTGACATAATTAAAAATCGTCCATACCTATCCTTTAAATCAATTTCACTGCATAAATTTCTAAATAAATTAGTAAACAAAGAAAAGTAAAAACAATAACAGATCGTTTGTTTTGAAACAGATGTTTAGTTGAAACAACATTCGTTTGAAAAAAATTGCTTGTCATCTGTAGAAGGAATTTGAAAAAGTAAACACGCTAGTAAGCTAGTGACGTAATTAGTTTACTATCCATACCATTATCCGTTCTTATCTGTGATAATTACCCACCCTCATTGAATCTATGTGCTGTACATCATAATTTCCCATATTCCTTTATCCAAACTATACGATAATTAGTTAAAAATTAAAAGATATATTTTGCCTACATCAGCGCACCCATACGTAGCCAAACAAGTCACACATGAACACACGCCAAACAACAATTTAGATTTGACAAAAGGATAGGCCTACTTTCAGTATCCTAGGTCAATGATAAAATCGTGATTAATCTCTGTCATACATTTGTCTATCTCTGAATAAATCTCGTAAAGTAATTCATATAGGCTTTTCTTTTATTTGAAGACTCGTGGGCAGAGCCTCGATTTGTATACGGCAAAGGGCTTCCTTATCTCTACTGTCTACTTAATCCCTATTAATCTTACTTATTTCCTATACTCAATGACCAAATTAAATAACCCCCTAATTCCATAGAATATTTTTATATCCATCCAGCTGTTAGTTCAAACAAATTATAATGCACTAAAACAAACCCAAGAGTTTAAAGACTGCTATAAAAAATAAATTAGTTTATCAAGTATTTGCAATGAATATTAAAATAATCTGTCATCCCCTTACGAAATAAATGTATGTAATTATTAAAGCATTACACATAGTATAAATTAGTCAATCCTGCGTATAATATATCATTTCTATCAAAATGCTGAATTTGTGTCACAAACTCTGAATGTTTACAGCTGTTACGTTAAACAAATGGTTTTATACAAAAAGCCAATCTAGAATGTAGGCGTCTGCTGCTACACTTTTTTAAAATTTAAACTTAATTTCCTAAAACCTAAAACCCTAAACTAAAATTATGGCTTCGACATTCCCTAGTTCTCAAAATTATCTTTCTTTCAACACAAAAATTATGAATATCCGTCAATTGGTTGATTCAGAATCGTGAAATAAAAATAACCTTGTTACGTTTTAATATTATAAATAGATACTTTCCATTAATTGGTGACCATACATAGTAGGTATTTTAAGCCAAGTATGAATGGAGATGAGTGAAGGATGAGTGGCGCGATCTTGTAGTCTAGTTAGTGACTATACAAATTTCATTTAGTGCGTTACGTTATATGAAAGACCCATGGTTTGAAAAGATCAAAATCACTCATAGACCGGCCCACTGATGAGATGAGATGAGGTTCTATTACTTATAAATAAGTATGCACAGTGTTCAAAAAAGGTGGGGACAAATTTTACGTAGTGATTCCTAGTCGCAATAAAAAGAAAATGAGGTACTGTATGACATTTTTTCCAAAATCGCTTCGTTAACCTGATATTTACCATTTTGTATTTTTTACATAAAGATTTTTATTTTGGAATTATTTTAACGGATCTTAATGAAACTTAGTATGGTTGTTATGGTAAAAGAGACCCATGTTAGAAAAAAGATCATCTTGATTCGATTCAAAACTTAAAAATGGCGGCCATTTTGATTATTAACTTACTAATAATGGGTGGGTTTATCAAAAAATGACAAGTACTTTTATTCGGCATTTTTAATTTCCTATCAAACGATACCAAGTTTAGAAAGATCGGATGATAAATAGTTTGAAAAATATTAAGATTTTTAGTTGTAAAATAGAGCTTCTGCTTTCTTCTATCCCATTTTACAGCTAAAATCGTAATATTACAAATATTTATCAACTGATCTTTTTGAGCTTTGTATCGGTTGATAGGGAATTAAAAATGCCAAATAAAGGTACTCTAAACATTCTTTCATAAAAGACCCTAAAAACGTGATTGGTGACAGCCACTACCTCAGAAGGATTTGTATTTTCCTACGCAAATCATTTAAAAATTTATCATTGGCCTTATGAGTTTTCTAAGTAACTATATAGGTTGAATAAAATACCTATTGTAACATGTGTTCATGTTGAGTTATCCGCAGTATTCTAGCAAATTACAAAATACAGTACAAAGGGAACCATCGGTTTTAACTATTGAGCAAAGATTAGACGATATAGGGAAATAGTTCTGACCAAATACTAATTATTTAAATTACTGTAGCCTTCTTTCATAAAAACTTAATTCCAAAAGTACCAAATTCTTTTATTTTCGTTTAGTTACTAAATTTTACGTTACAGATTTGTTAATATTTCAGCAAACAGTTGTCTATGGATTGTAATTACAATGTTTTCCTAGAATTATAAAAATTGTTTCTAATAAATATTTGTCGGCTTATGACGACTTTTACGTAGACCTTAACATTTTTTAGGTGTCTGCAGTCTGGACAATTTTACCCTTGTTCACAATCTGGACTGTTCGCTATTAGGACTCAACCAAAAGAAAACCAAAATGTTTGAGTATGCCAATATAAGAAAATCTAACAAAATTTCAAATAACGTATTTTTAGGAGTTTGAAGTTTGGGAGCTAATAATGGCTGACCTTGACTCAGCCCTTATTGACAGTATCGGTGATCAGTGCTACAAATCATTAACTCATTAACTACATTAATTAATTCAATTATATCACAAAAAAACATTATACTCTTTCAGTAAACGTTTTTTATTACAATTTTATATACTGTGTTAGGTTATTGACACAATTCTAAATTTAAGCTTCCCAGTCCTATAAAACACTGATTCATGGCCTTCTTCCCGGTTATCAAAACTCAAGTTCAGTACAATTTGAAACATGCAGAATTCCCAGTTTTTCGAGACGGTTGTTAGTTAAATAATTTAATTTATACACACTTTCGTAGTGGGGATCAATTAAATTTGTAAATAAGACACACGAGATAAGAGACAACAATATCGTTGTCTCTTGGTTGTGGATTTGGTTACAAAACGTGATCGGAAATAATTTCCCTTTTTTAACATTTAATTTAAATACATCAGTGACAGTTGGAAAAAATATCCTCATCCAAACATGTGTACGTTGTTTTATAGATGACGTATTCTCTAAAAAATATTATTGGTAGCCTATTTAATAAATTACATAATGTAGTTAAACTATATATTAAACATGTAAAACTTTGGGAGAAAACGTTGAAAAAGTCGCACCAAATTAGGTTTTTGAATGTTCGTTAGTTTGTTTCTAAAGTATTGAAGGTTAAAGACATACGATGCATAATACGATGATAAAATACGATGCAAGGTAAATCAATTTAACTATTCGTCCATATGTTTAGTTGTAAACAAAGGGAATTGAGATTGATCTAATGTCAACAGATAGCGCTGCCGTCCCCAAAATTTAGCCCTTAACTATACTTACGTAATGCCCTTTCTTAATGTTCTGAGACGTATTTGCACATCTACATGAAAATGCCTTTAATTTGATACCTCAAACATTAAAATCCATCAGGCCGTTATCGAGTCATGACTGTGAAAAGAAAAATGCTTGCGTATATGAGTTATAAACATTAACGGCGTTTAAAAATACTACTGTTTGAAAGATTTCGAAGTAGGATATAAATACCAATGGATGAATTAGAGAGAAGTAAATAAAAATATTATAGGGAATGGTTGAGAAAAAGGAATAGAAATAAGAAAGGGCCATGGGAAATAGTTTGAAGGATCAGAAGGTATAATGTTAAGAAAGAGAAAAATGAGTGAGAGTTGTATTTTTGTCTTTTTTTATTTTTGTATTTTGTATATTTGTGACGTTGTATTTTTAAAATACAACATATGTGAAAAATAGAGAATAATTTAACTTGATTAAGAACATATGTTTGAAGGCAAATACATTCAAGTAGTCAATTAAACCAAAGAGTATGAAATATACATAAACATGAAGTTTACTGAACTACTGTAACGAAATAGTTATAGCAAAACGTATTCGTAATACGCTGTTTCCTTCTTCTTCTTAAGCTACATTTGCCTGAAAACCTACAGTTTCTGTTTTGGGACTGTTCTCTTCGGCCTTGTCGTATATAGGCATACATGGTGAATCACGTAAGGTGTTCACTATTGATTACAGAAAAACCTTTGATCGTACAAAGATGAAGTGGAAATGTTTGACAATAAAAACCCAACAATCACCTTAAACATATTGTTCTCAATACAAACGTTGCAGAGGGCCCAAAATGCAGAGGAATGACAATGCGACATGTATGTCGACTATCTCAAGCGGCATTGTTTATCAAGCGTAAAACTGTATCCTAATAACTACGATTTTGGGGCTGGGGTTATTAGGACTAATAAGGCCATTCATAAATTATGACAAAGGACAGAACTCGTAATCCTAGTCCTAAACAGGCTGTAAAGAGCAGGTAGACGGACGGGCGTTCCAATAAGACTGCGCTGTACGAGCACGTAATCGTCAATGGACAGCAGAAGAGACAGTGGTGGGCACTATTACAGTCACATAACTCCCCCCCCCCCAAACCATAAAGCTAAATACCAGTGGTAAAACATTTAGCAATGCATTAGTTATACAGACGTTGGCCTTTGTGTAGATTACTTATAAAATATATGAATACAACTGTTACCCAACATTTGACACATGGAGTCTATTTAGGCTACTTACCTAAAACTAAGCAAAAGTAAAAAAAAAAAAATGAATACAGTAGTTTGATATTTTTATAAAAGAAATCATAAACACTAATCTGCACAGCTACGAAACATTGAATTTGGAAGTTGATTTTATGTATGGAATCTTGTGAAAATACTTTTTTTTTGTACTACAAAAAAAAACTAACAAAAACAGATTAACAATAAAAAGATTAAAAAAGATTAACAATAAACAGATTTTCGACAAAGCCATACCACAACGTCAGTTGACAAAGTGTAAAACTTTTGCAAACCATCAAAATAATTGGTAATAAATTATACAATAGTAAACAGTATGTATTCTTAAAGTGGCAACTCCTTTAGATTGCAACTTTTAGCCCGGAAACGCATTGTTTCCCATGTCCGATTACGACTGTGCGCAGTGAGCACCGCGGTGGTAGGGTAGGAGTGGCAGGCCGGCAGTTGAGAGTCGGCGGGAAACAAGAGATCCCATCCCAGTCCCCACGTCATCAGCCGCCACGCAACGTATGTTGGCACGCCTGAGGCTGTTAAGGCGACAGTAACTGTCGTCTTACTCGTACTGTCGCCTTAACAGCTTCTAGTATGTTTATATATATATATATATATACATATATAAAAATTTGAACGAATGGTGTTTTTGGCCTCTGGGGACATCAAAATGAAAAAGTAAATCGGTCCCGGGCCTAAGTCTTACCATGAGACCTACGGTAATAGCTACTTCCCTATAGGGAAATTCGCTAAAAGTAAGTTTAGTACATTAGGCTATAGCAGTGAGGACTGATAAGTTATTTACTATGCTTGTAGTTAATGCTAGTTTTTTCTAATGCTAAGTTTATGTTTTGCACTTCTATTGCTTATAGCTTTCAGAAAAATTGAAAAGGGTATTGATTTTAATCTATCAGAAGAAGGCAATTAAACATGAGTGTAATGCAAATAATCCATATATAAATCCCAAAGTACCCATAAACCATTTACTTAAAATGTTCGTCATGACGAGAAAACTTGCGCAAAACTATCCATTATTTCATAAATTATTACCCTTTAAGGTTGTAATTCATTTCTAAAGGGAACTTTCCATATACCTGATGTTAAAAATACATCAGCTGTACTTATTTGTTTGTTATTCTTTCAATTTATTACCTCATTGAAATCAGGTGTGATTATTTGTTTGCATTACTATATTTTTTATTTTAGCTTAACTTAACCAATCGATAGTTTTATTATTTACAATTACTTTTGAAGTCAAACAGGGCTAAGCCCGGGGGTAACAGCTCGTATACAATTAATGTTTGATTGAATTGTAAACATTTTAATTCAACCACATCAAATATAGTAAATCCGTAATATCAATTTAGGGCTCAATATGAGATTCGTCTGTGTGTTATATTGGATCGAATGTGGTGCACTACGAGCGATAAGCATTGTTTATTGTCCTACATTATACATCAGTCGTAATGTAGACATAATGCATGATAACGGATTCATTTCACAATGGAACGGATCTATAGAGCTGACGTATGATTTCACAATATGAGTGACCTAGAAGAGACGAACGGTTAATATAGTGTACTGTTCAATATTTATTTTTTATTATGCAGTAGCCATATGCCACTAGCTGTTTTATGCAAATCGTTTTATTACTCTTGATCTAACCACTTCATGTTTTCATATATCCTATGCTGTATATACAATTTAATCAAATAATATCTCTCAACCTTTAATCTAGTACTGGCGACGAAACAAATGGGATTTCATAACTGCAGCTGCAATTAGTTTCACTACACATACAAGCTATGAAATGCTTAACGCAGTGCACAAGAATATAAATAAACATTTTCTAAGTCATACGAAAAAATGTTTCGCCGAATGCCCAATGATAATATCCTGACTTTAACAAGGAAGAAGTCAATTTGACCTTGTTGTCACGGGCTAAGGTGACCCTCATTGATGGATGACACAGTTTTGTTGTTTACATTTTACTTATTTAAGATAATACTAATGTTTTAGGAAATAATAAAATCAATAAAATAACTTTGGCTTTCAATAGTTTTTCTACGTTCGAGATGAGTTAAAATGTTTCCTCCGAATTTCTTAATTGAAGTTCCACAACGAAATTCACTATCTACAGCAGTATTGTTCAAACGGGTACGTCAAGTCTTCTACTGAGAACTGCTTGATACACGAGTCACATGTCAACAATTTTGGTTTACTTATTTTAGCAGTAAAGTTGTGCCGTATCAGTGAATATTATTGAAACATTTCTATTAGTTAGGGTGAGACTAGCCAACTCGTACCTTTTATAATTTCTTCATCTCTTACAAAGAAATATTCGTTGGTTTATTAAACATATATTAAACACTATATTAAACAATTATGCAGGCCAAATTCTCCAAAAACTAAATGAAACTGTTACTCATTAGCTCATGCAAATCTCAATTTTTAATTATACCTCATTCCCCTATCAGGAGTATAATGTTCTCACTAGTCTAGTTTGAAAGCACAATTACTTCACCATGCATTTCCACAGCACTAATCACACCAGACATGCCAAGTAGTGAATGTTGAAGCGACAGACCTTTCTTACCTTTCTTGCACTTCTTCTGGATGGTCTTCGTGGGTTCGCAGTTAGCGGCGGCCGTGGTGTCCCCCTTCTTGCGGTCTTTCAGAGTCAAAGTCCGCGTTCTCATGTTGTTTTTGGGATCACACTCCGACCACGGCCCCTTCTCATATCGGCATGGCTCTGGGAAATCCAAACATACATATTTAAAAAATTAAAAATTAGTTTTTTGCTCAATATAAAAAATACAATTTGTTTCAAAATTATTCGCAAGCCATGTAATTAGCTTGTGTTGTACAAATGAATGGTTTATTGAAAATGTCATTTACTTAAGTTGTAAGGATAAGATTATTGTTTCAAACCATGTACCTGTGCACGCTTTTTGGTTTGATTAAATATAGTTGAGCGTTTAAATTAGTTATAGACATGTTAGCACTATGAACGATTAATTAGCCTCTAGTTTATGTTATTTATAGACAATCAGAACATGTCCATGAATTTTAGTTTGATTAAATATTTTGAACGTTGAAATTAGTTATAGACAATCATTATTGAAGGTTGCACTTATAATTTCTGTCGCATGAGAAGTGGTTTTGTGTACTCTTTATAGCAAAACACAAACGATTTTACTGTTGAAAAACATAGATGTTTTATATTACGTTATGTAGCATCATACAAAACTAATTAACTAGTAACACAACCTATCTCGGACCTCTAACTTAATAGTAGTTTCGTTACTAGTCCCTAAAGTAGGCTTTTTTGGGACGATATCGTGTTTAACGCGGGAAATTCAATAAGTCACAAAAAGCATTTTGGGACAAGTTACGAACAATATTTTTCATTACATTGTCATATATTATAGAAGAAAATACAAAAATACAGTAACACTGAATGAATTATGTTATGTAAGAAACAAAGTTTGTTTGTATATTGTAAAAGCATTTTAAAGGATCAGAACAGCTGATTTGTTTTTGAGATAAGCTTTGACATAACCATATGATTCGAGTCCGTAAAATTTAACGAACTAGTCCGCAAAAAGCTATCTTTAGGGACTCAAAACGATCCGTAAGACAGCTGTTTTTGAGACAGAGTAATAAAAAATAATTAAATTTGAATTTTATTTACTTTAATCATAATTTTGACGGTTTTTTTTTAACTATTACCCACACTATACTTTTTAAGTTCTCTTTTTGCGATTGAGTGTAGTATAAATCAGTCGGAGGACATTTCAAAATTGTTTAGTGCATGTTTAATTCTCACTGGTGTTTTCTTACTAGGGTTTCAATATTTTTACTTAAGAAAACACAAGGTAAAAATTCTTCTGTTTAAACAAGGTTTTATTAAATTGTGTTTAAAAGAAGACTCTAAATGCTGTAAGAGGATGAACACGCTTTGTTGTCCTCCAAAGAATTCTTTTATAACAAATCCTTCTTTCTTTTCACCAGAAACGACGGTTGCTCATAAAATATTAAAATCTATCTGATATTGTTTTCTGACATTTAGCCAAATATTATCATAATATATATAGATAATATATCATTTAGCGCAAAGTTGTGGAAAAAGTCGAAATCGATCACCACTTATCTTCTTTTATATGTATTTGATGTCTTGTGAGTCAACAGTATACGAGTAAAGATATTATTACATAAGTTATTAGACGTATTTGTATGTACTTACAGTAAAAGAATGTATGTATACAAAACATTTCATAAAATGGAGCTCCATTTGGTAAATTTACTTTGTAAACAATCGTAGAAAAAAAATATGGGTAGTCTATAAGGTACCGTGGGAAAATAATACGTTAATTAAGTGAGGAACCGAATGATTTCAATCCGTTTTAATTATCATGTTATTTCCATTCGAAATTTCCCAATAACAATGAAATGATATTACTAAGTGATTACATGGCCGTTATCTCCATACTTCATTCGATCGTTGCCATTCAAGTTTGATCAACAACAATACAAGTCTTGTTGTTTTTCTCACCTTTGTTGTTCTTGGTCCCTCGTTCACTGCGGATAAGCACTTCCCGTTCGTCCTCTTCCCAGATCTCCCCCTCGGCTCTCACCACCGCCGCCACCAGGACTACCACCGCGACCACTCCACACCACTTCATCTGTAACACACCAGAGACACTTGAAAATAGATACACTATATTTGGTTAGGGTCGAAGCAGTCTCAGTGTTCAATGAGACTTCAAAAGTTAAGGGAGATTCTGTAAACACATTATTTATAAAAGAATTTGTTTGTTAAATGTAATTGTAATTTTTAATTTTGAGAAAGGAATACTCTTAATAAGTAGATGATTTATAACCATATTATATTTTTGTAGATTGTTCAAAAACATTAATGAGAGGAAAGTGATTTCTAAACTTTTTTGTCCTTACTTTCTTGGCTTTGAAAAGAGGGGAACATTATCATTAAATAAAAAAAAAACAGTATTCTCGATTAAGCTTTTTGTGTAGATATAACACACACAAAATATGAGAAATGTAAATGTAGTATATTCCTTACCAAAGATACCCGAATGATAATCCTGCATATTCATGCAGGCAGAAGAAATCTCTTTTGCAAACCAAAATTAATTATGATGCATGAAGTCCAGTAGTAGCAACGGTAAGCATTATCGGCTTTTTGTAAACATATGCATACACCTTTTTGAGTAAAATTTAACTTCAGTACGTCATATTTCCCCTACAATGTAACGTTAAACATTTATAATGAAAGCTACGATTTACAGTACCTAAACTCAGCAGTATTCACAATATAATACCATCGTTACAGAGTGGGTTGTAGATGAATGGATGTTTAAATCAAACGTGCGAGTGACGAGTGAGAAGAGGTAGGTTTAGTATATAATTGGTTGGTACATGAATGGGATCTATACCTCATAATGCCTGTGAAATAGCTTTTTATATTTTATCGTATAAAAACATGTGCATTCACCAAACATGTGTAAACTCAAAGGTTTAATAAATCGAACAACATTAAAATATAATGTAACAAATGTTTCTTATGATGATGATGTTATAATGATTGTTATAATACCTTTGAAATATTTCAGATTCCTCATATATTTGAGATTTATTTTTTGCAAGACTTTATCTATAAGTATAAAAGAGGATGTTTGTATATATATATATATATATATATTTGTTTGGCAGTGATAAACTCAGACACCGCTGAACCGATTGCCACGAAACTTGGTACATACGTGTAGAATTTCATGAAATAGGTTTATACACCATCAATTTCGTGATCCGTCCAATCGGCTCCGCCCCAGTGGCTCTGGAGTTTCCCATGTTAACCTTATGAGTACTCATATTTAAATGGAGTTAATGAATCTTAACAGCTGTTTCAATTAAACAAGTTGGTTCTGTTCTATGATGTTCAATAGCATTAAAGTTACAAGGATTACCAACAGGGTGCAGCACTATTATTTCTTTTACATTTATGACAACAGCTAATTTGCAACCAAAAGGTGAGTGAGCATAGCGAACGAACTTCAACCTGGAGGCGAGTTAGCATAGTGAACGAGCTAACCTGAAGGCAAGTGAGCATAGCGAACGAGCTAACCTGAAGTAAAGTGAGCGCAGCGAACGAGCTCCAACCTAAAGGTGAGTGAGCGTAGCAAACGAGCTCCGACCTAAAGGTGAGTGAGCGTAGCGAACAAACTTCAACCAGGACGTGATTGAGCCGAATAGAAAGACCAAAAATATTGTCTACCCACTACTAGCATTAATATAAGAGCAATAATAAAGAATCGGTTATCCTTTGTTATATATGTGTTTCATTAGTTGTCGTACGTACTTTTAATTTAGTTATAAGCACCTTCATATACAATAAGACAATTAAACGTTACGGTACTTAAATTATAAATAGTCAAAGGCAAGACAACGTCTGCCGGGTTCAGCTAGTTTCATATAAAAACAATCCTGAATCACTGTGACTATAATGGTAATCATTATACCTACCTAAATGAAAAAAGGAGTAAAAGAAAAACATAACCTCCTTCCTAACAAACATAGTTTGTTGTCTTATTTTACTAAATGAGGCACCAAAGAATTTTCTGATGATCACCGATGAAACTTCTGTCGAACATCCTCACAAATTAATGTTTAAGTACGGCATGAAAATCAATCGCACCTGCCGCTTTCGGTATTTTATTATCTTCTATTATCTCTAAAAAGTTGGTGAGTTATGAATATGATTATTAAGTGACAACACTTTTTTAAGTTTGTTATAATTGAAGCTAGGAATTGGCAAAATTGATATATGTATCAATTTTATATAAATATACAAGTCAATGTACAGCACGTATATTGCAAGAGAGTATTACACGCTACAGTTAGGAGGTTCTGGGTACAATGTTATTAGGTAGTGAACCAACCAACCACCGTAGAGGAGACTATCAGGCACATAACAACCGACATTAACCATCATTTGCTGTCCTGTTACCAAGACTAAGTAGATTGTTTCTGTGCGCTTGGAACCCCTCGAGTACCACAGAACGCTTGCAGTGTGCTGTAATTGAAACAGTAACACTTTTTCAGGATTAAGAATCGAGATAACGTTCGTGGGTGATTTAAAAACAAACCAGTAATCTTAAGTGGAATTATTTACTCTGGCCATTTATCAAAAATACTTAATATTTTTAAACTTGTGACGAACATTTTCTACGAGTATTTCCTAGAACACAATCTGTATGACTGATTTTACATCGTAGGACGTTAGGCTCTGGTCTGAAATACTTACTTATACACTTAAATACTTTCTTCTAAAATGGCCACCATACGGATGAAGGTATTTTAAGCCAAGTATAATTGGAGATGAGTGTAGGATGAGTGGCATGATCTTGTAGTCTTCTTAGTGACTAAGGCCGACATGTTCCTTAGACACAGCTCATCATTTTGCATATTACTTCAGGCAAGACCTAGTAGGCTAGCTGAACAAGTGGGCATAATAGAACATAGTTAAGAACCGTTGGGGATTTAAACCTGGGAACTCGGGAGCCGAGCATCGCGCTCTACCACTAGACCATCGAGTTCAACTGAATTATATGGTCTACATCTACAGCAAAACATAAAATTAAAATAGTTCAAGACGTACTATGACAATAAAACAAACTAATTTAAAATATAATGCTAATGGTAAGTAGTTTTTAGTGTGTGAGCTTATATTTGGGTATTTCCAGTAAATACAATATCGCAAAGCTTGTCGGTGAGAAGAGCAACGTCCCCAAAGTAAACAGACGTCCTGCGTTGTATTAACTGTGAGAGCTTAAAAAGAATGTTACAAGAGGATGAAGGACAAATCCTTGACAAACAAAGGATCCTGTTTTCAATCAAAGAGAGGAAAATGTTTCTCATAGTTGGTTGTTTTTAACCACCTGAAAATGTTATTATTGCAGATAGTATTTAATAGATATGATAATTAAATTTTTTTCAACTAAACTATAAAAATATATGTTTTTGTTTGTTTATATTAGTTATAAAATGTATATTAACTATTAAGGGGTTTTAAGCTTACAAATTATTTCAATTGGACGTTTTAGTTTCAAGAGTAAGATTTGTTTGTATTTCATAGAAATAAGCTAATGTACCCCTCTTCCTCAATGTAGTTTGATTTGATTTGTTTATTTATGGTTTTGTTATGTTTTGGGTCAAATATGTGTCAACATAAAGCAACAAGTATGATATCAAAACATGCCTTTATTAGATCGAAATTTAGACCAAAAGGAAATATGCTAAGCTATTGATATTAGAAGACTAGCAAAATTAAAACTATAGGTGGTTGATAAAATCATTATAAAGTTTGATTTGGATAAAAGTTTGTTATAAAATATGTTAAAATACGAAATATTATTTTAAAGACACAATATTACATTTATAACATTTAAAATAATCATTAATATTATGAAATAAAATTTATATATTTAACATTAAGAATATTTCCCTCCTATATTAGATGAACAACTAATATAAATTATGAAATCAATTTTCAAGAGAGCCTTATTAAGGAGTAAGCGGAGTTTTACTTTGCTAAACCACGTTCAGTTAGGTATACATAAACTTCCTTAATTAACGGAGTTACTTGAATTCATCCGGAAGGTTTTATTCGCTTTATTTCGCCCTTACAAAATCCATTTTGCTTTCAAATCGTTAGATTGCTTTTATTCATCGAAGTATAATAGATTTAATACATTGTTTTGGCATTTTTTGTTTTATTTTAAAAAAGGTTTTGCGCAATTAATATATTTTTGATGGCTTGTGTCTCTTGTAAAAAATGTATTTACTGTATATAAAATTTCACAATCCGTACCCTAAAAATTGAACAAATTCATCCAATAAGATTTTTCATACAACTGTATTGGTTATCTTAATAACTAAATAAAAAATATATTCAAGCAATTATCAATACTGTTTTAATAACCAGTTCCTATCATTATATAGTAGTTTACGCAACGATTGCGTTAAGTGAGTCTTTACGACACGAGTAGAAAATTTAAGGCACGAGCCTTGGCGAGTGCCTTAAAAACTTCTACGAGTGTCGTAAAGACTATTAACGCGAGTTGCGTACACTACTTTACCTACGACCGTTTTTTAATTACTATCAATCTGGATTTAATTACTAACAATCACTACTGATAACCTTTTAGAGAGGTTATGTTTTCGTGTATTGTCCATGCCACTGAAAGTGATGCAACGACTTGTTGTATAATCAGCTGATTTCCTGTAATTACGTGTTTGTTAAACTTCGTTAAATATTACATTGCTAGCAGCATTCTTACCATAAATAATATTGCATCAGGTACAATTCGGCAAATATTTAATTTATTTTTGGACTTCCACCAACTTAATTAAGAATACGCGAGTATCAACATGAACAAGTCGGATCAACAATTAAATTGGTCAACTGATCAGCTGATCAGCTGATTAGTTGACGTTCGAAGCATTACAATTTTAATTCTTTTCTCTCAATACTTGAACCTCATTGGTCCGTTACCTGTGTGGATATGAGAAAAACTATGCTGATATGAAATGAAACTACGCTGATATGAAAGTAAACAGCTGTTAAGTGAAACTTTTCAATTCTAAGAACTGGACTGAAATGGCTACTTTAAAAACCGGTCGTAGGTAAATGTTTTTTATATACATTTGATCAATACCCCTAGCTCAAATTAAATCTATATTATAAATTAATTAATAATAAATTATATCAAATTAAAAGTTAGTTAGCATGTGTAATTCATATACTGCACCTCTAATAATTACTTATACAAATACCCATGCATATAAAATCTGGTAGGTGTATTTTAATCATACCGGAAGTCAGAAGATATTACCGGAAGTGATCAGCTAACAAGAGGTGGTTGTGCTGAGACAACTGATTAATGAGGACAAGGTCTGCTAATGTAAGGGTTATTAGGGCACTTGTAGTGTGGCGAGGCAGTGTATAATATCTCGGGTGAATTGTCTTGGAGCTACCCAAGGGTGTATGTTAGGTCTAGTTTTGTTTTTATTTGACGTAAAGTGGACATTATTAAATTTTAACGTTTTGAGCATATAATTTTATTAATTCAGTATATATTTTTGTATGTTATTTTATTTTATCATGTCATATCATACCAGTAGTATTTATATGATATATTGTAGTCATAAAGGTCATTCTTTCCAAGTTAAAACAGTTTGGAGTCTTTAAACAACTACAAATTAAGTTTAGAAAGAAGATTTAGTAGAATTTGTGAAGAGATGAATCATTCAAAACTAATTGTAGATGTTAAAATAATGTATTTAGACAAGTTAAGTATAAGTATAACCGTTATTTAGATATGTACCAGTGTAGGGACAGCACAATAATTTAAAAGTGAATTGAATATAGTTCGATAAATATAAAATTGTTTTTAACTACTAAACTCCATTCCGCATTTCAATATGGACGGCAATCAAAGATATTCTAAATGTATTTGGCACTGATGTGTCTCTAGATGACTTTTACTCTGATGATCAAAGGATGTAGTAGATTGAATACTCAAAGTCAGAGCTCTCAGTCTAATATATCTTGACTATTTTATGTCCTCGTAATTTGGCGTGTATTACCATACGCAATTTACATATATATGTACATTATGTTTCTGTGCAAACGCTCGAATGGCTTTCTGTAGTAAAAAAAATTTATATATCAACCTTTATTGATATTTATTATTGTATTGATTTACAAAACAACCCCTATAAAAAATTAACTAAACCTGCCACTACTAAGTCCTCTTATTTCCAGATTTGTTCTTCTTCGTTACGAGACAAAAATATCCTGGGCATTCATAAAGTATTTTGAAATTTTACTTGTGGTCAAATGGGTTGATGCCTAGTTGCCAAGATAGAAAAGTAAATGTTTAACCAACGAAATCTAATAAGCGACTACAATTATGATAATGTAGCGGTTTAAGCTTACCTTTTTGATGGATGTAATGTTACATGATTACATGATATTACGTGATTACATTATGTTACATAGTTAATTGTAAATAGGACTATACTTTAAAACATTTCTCCTACACGTTTGTATGACGAGGGTCGATGTTGATGGCTTAACTCATCACTGAGGCTCTTAAAGGTAACACCAAACAAACCACCGAGCCTAACATGTCACAAGCTTGGATCTAACATACAACAGCTGCTAGAACCTTCATAACAAGACAACTAGAACTTGAAGTAATAACTAGAACTTCGTAACTAGAATTTCAGATATAAACAAGATTGTTTATGTCTGTTATGCTGGAAAGAATCTATATCTATGATACGTGAAGCCGTTTTGTGAACAAAACTCCTACCTTATTCTTGGACAAATTTCAACGTTTAAAAAGATTTATATAAATTTGTATTTTTTTAGTATTTTTTTAATTCTTACCCTTGAAGGCGTGGGGTGCTCTCAAAGATCGATTTACCCAATAAGAATTACAGAGAACAAATAAAAAACAGCTGTTTATAAAAATGAACTCAGCAGCTTTTTTGGGAGTAAATATTGATGTTTGTAATATTCAGGAGGCTATACACCAATGTAATCAGTTAATCAGTTTTTGGAAAACGCAAAATGCCTTAGGTTAAAAGAAGAAATATTGAAAATAGGAGGAAGAAGGCGTATGAGAAGAGTAGAAGAAGACGTTTTGAGTAGAAGAAGTAGCAGAAGAGAGACATGTACTAACAGGAGGAGGATTCGTGGCAGTTTAAGGAATCCATGCTTATGTGTTTTTAAGCTAAAATAATTTAAATTTTACTTATTTCTACGATCTAAAAATGACGTCACCTGGACTAGTTGAGGGGACAAATAAATTATTATTATTCTGACAGGACTCATAGATAAAAATAATTTGAATGCCTCAAATATTTCTTCATTATGTATATGTCAGTGGGCCAGTTATTGAAAGAATTGCTTATTATGTCGTGGATGTATTAACCACTCGCCTATCTTTTAAATAAGAGTAAAAATAGATTTCAGTAGTTTAAGGTATGGAATGTTACGATCACAATAATTAAACCGGAGCTTTGTAGAGTTGTGATACCTTCAGTAAAATGACAAGTGAGCGTAAAAGACATTTTACCATTTATAATCCAAAAATAATTTTGTACGTGTAGAGGAACGTTAATTAAAAGGACGTAAGAGGAATATATGCCCTAGAGCTGGCAGAAGACAGAGGATCCTGGAGGCACATGGTTGGCGAGGCCAAAGACCGCCTAGGTATTCAATGGCCAGAGGAGTAAGTAAGTAAGAGGAACGTAAGGTATTCTTCATTTTGACGTTAAACAATAAACAATAGTTAAAAACTTAACTGCACACTCTAGTTTAGAATATAGATCAAAGCTTTCTCACTCTCATACATTTATTTGAGTACTACTGTTTGACGGCTGTCGTAATTTATTGCACCTAAGAATTCTATTTCACAGTCTAATCACTAAAAGAAAAGAAAACAAAAAGTATAAATATATACTAGACATACATATGTTTTATAAATTATGTTTCTTTAGTGAGATGTTAGAATGGAAGCAAAGAAATATAACTTTATGGATGGTTAACAGAGAATTCGATACTACAGAAGAATAACTTTAACCCAGAAAACGTGTTTTTAAATTTGTTTGATGGCATATTGAAATAGTACTTAATGTCGGCATTAGGATCAAAATTATCTCCGACATCTACAAAAGAACTCAACAATATCATTAAAACTATATAAAAACTTATAAATATTATGTTCGAATTATGATACTAATGGTTATAACATTAATTTAAAATACTCTAAAATACTTTTTAAATATTGTAATTTTGAAATTGTAGCTATTCAGTCACAAATGCAATATCCTTAACTACGAATTATTACTGTTTTTGTAATTGTTTTTAACCATTTTTTTTTTAATCAATGCCAAAGGAATCGTGCCATCGTAGTGTGCGGTTTGAATTAAAATTCACCGATAACCAGTGATTCACAGCTGTAGTGGAGAAAACCGCACTCTGGTCCCTGATTGGATAATAAATCTCCTTCAGTAAGATCCGAAGGGATTAAACTTTATTCTGATAGGTTTAACCTTAGCTTTACTCGTATTGCAGCTATTCCAAAAAGGGGTCTCAAAATAGTTAAAACAAAACCTGCAATTTAGTTAAGAATCTTGTATGCAGATTATTCTATTTAGTCAAAAACTATTATATATGCATTGATAAATTCTACATTCAATCGCATATTGCGAAAAAAATGGGTATTTCAGCTCTGATGTTATCATACGAATTTTAATAGACTATTTTAAGCACTTGTATAACTAAAGCAAATAGTTAATTAATTACATTCGTTTTTTTATGTTAATAGATAGTTCTCCAGAATAGTCGGACTTTCTTTACTCCAAATTTACATTGTTAACACAATATTTGTGTCCAGCATTATTTTCCATCAGTTAGAGCACACAGGATCTTATCAACCATGGGTGTGTCCGAGCGGTCAGTCCGCCCTCACATTTCCCGCTTTGACCTTTTACTAAATTGCGCTGTGGATGCACTCTGACTACTATGGTATAAGTAAATAATCGCAAATAACTTGTATTTAATTTGAATTTGTTGTCACAGAATACTTTATTTGTACATCTATCCAGACAGAATGCTACTGAATTGATTGAAATTCTAACGTGTTTGCTTGTAAGCTACCAAGGGGATGTTTTCTCACGAGATAAAAAAAGTAAAAGACCATTACTTTCATTAATTTGCTTCACGATAGAATATCTAAACATGTAAAGAAAATGGACAAGATATCCTGTTTTGATATTAATTTACATCATAATCAATAAAATTGATGAAGACTGATCATTAAATTTGACTAATTGTCTAGAGGAAAAACAGAATATTGGTAAACAAAAGCATTGTTACCCAAGACCTCATTAAATTAGATCTCGTCGCAGTTGTTTTTATTTCTGTATTTCCATTTCTTAAGGTGGAATTGGAGGTTTGAATGCACAATTTTTAATTGCTTTCTACAAATTTATTTTGTCTTAGTTATAAAAAAAACTCTTTTCAATATAGCATATTTAGACTTTTACTATCCGACGTTAATTGAGCAGAGGCTTCTTATTTGACTTCTAGGAATAGTAGGAATAGTAAAAAGCTATTCCTACAATAAACATATCGGTATAATAATAGGCAAGCATGTTTCTTTAACACCTTTTTCTCAGCTCGTGTGCATCGCAGGGAAAATCTACGCATACTGTTAGAAAGATATTTTCCTGTAGGTGTGCAGAATCCCTTTATAAATTAAAATAGGCTCCAAAATAAGCACAAAAAATTAATTTGAAATGTTTAAAAAATTAACATAGGCCTTATTAACATAAGTTGTCATGCTGGTGACGAAATAACAACAAAATGTAAACAGAAAATCAAAACAAATGGAAGCAATTCCAATCACATGTTTTATTTACAGCGAGGAATGAAAATAGAGAAGCCTGCACATCATATTAATTTTGGTCGAGTTTTTGACCACTCGAAGATCTCTAGTAGCCTAAATATAAATATTGAGATTTAATCCAAAGGTGACTGGCAGGATTAGAACCCGTTATCCTGGACAAAGTTCCACCTCTAGACTAGACTATCTTTAACCTTATATTATGAAACCGTTGTTCGTCGTTGAAACCTTGTTATATCGTTGGAAACTGTGTTTTGAAAACGGCATAAGGAAATGCTTAGTATATAATGTTGTATATGTTTTTATTGGAATCGTCTAATCTGTCGAAACATCCACCAAACTTTTCCTTGGTCTCAAACTTCAACATTTGCTGTAGATACGCTGGGAACCCTTCTAGATGTTCCAGACGTTAGCTTCGATGTTAAAGTAACCGATTATCATTAAAATACGCCTTGCACTGTAAAATATTTATTTCAGAATTCTAAGACGTAACAATAAGAAGTAACGAAAACTTAGATTTAGTAGGTAGTTGTGGATTATTATACCGAGTTTTAATGGTATACATTTCGGAGATGGCTGTGGAATAATATTGGGCTCTTGGGTATCGCACGATCTTTTACTTTATCAAAATCAGCTGTTTGTAACTTCTAATGGTATTTTTATGGAGATATTGTTTTGTTATGCATCTACAGTTTTTAAGCAAAGAATCTCCTTATGAAATTAAATTTATATAGATTTTGTCAACTACTTATTCTGAAAAATTCCGCTGAGAAAAGAAGAATTTTCTCTACGAACAAAAGATCCTTGTTTTGGACATACCAGAAAGTCACTAGGCCTACATAGCAATTAAATTTATACTAACTTCAAAAGCTAACAGTGTAGATTAGGTAAATTCGTTAGTTCATATACTAACTTTGGATTTAATCACATTCAGCGAAACCTGGCCAAAGCAAATTGATTTTGCTTTTCCCGGAAACTAATTTGTTTAATTCTATCAGGTTCGACAAAGAAGGATTTGGATTTGCAACCATTGAAGTTGAATTACATCCTGACAAAGAGCTTTATATTAATGTGTATCAGCTGATCCCTGTTGCCATGACGACCGAACCCTGCGTAGTATTTATTGACATTTCAGTTTTCAACATAAAATTTATCATACTGATACATTGTATTTCCAGGGTTAACGTTGCCTGCCACAGTCAGATTCCCAAGTAGTAATTATTAACGGTGTTTAAGATTTGAGGTACCATTTTAAAATATTATCATTTGACTCTTAAATATATTAAAACAAACCCTTTTTACGAATTGTACATTGATTATTGTTCTGTAATCCAAGAATACCGGATTTTTTTTATGAATAATGCCATTTTTTTACAAACCTAATACCAGGACGTAAAGCGTAATTTGGTTTTTATTCAGTTTTAAATTACCTTTATAAATACACTTTTTTCAGCACTATCATAATAAAACAACCTTTATATTTAAAACTTAATAACTTCTTGATCAGCATTGTACGTGTTATTAAATTACCATCTTTACCATCTTTTTTGTATGTTTACCGTCTTGTGAGTAACAGTATAAGCGTAAATATATGTTTTAAGTGTTATAGGAAGTTTCTTTTATTTACTTTCCGTAAATTTAAAACTTCTCCATAATACTGGTTGAATCTCAAAAATGAAATGCCTTGACATTGCAGGCCTAAAGTCGTTCTTGTGACTTCATATCGCATTACGCCTATTCAGATCCTTAGTAAAAATCATTATTGTTGTGTTTCTTGTCCTTATGGATATCAACTAAAATATAGCAGGTAAGGAGTGTCAAACGATTGCCAAGGTTTACAAAGCAAGTTGGTATTTATGGGAAAGAATACAAAAATAATTTTTAGAAGCAAAAAGTGTTCCGGTACTATGGCAACGTATATTACGTTCAGATCAATGTCTAAAAATAATATATGTCTAATAATCTGTAAGTGGGTGACCCTAATATTGTCGTACATTTTCTGACTTCTGCTACAACATAGGTATAGTTGAAAATTTAAACATATATTTCTGTTATATAAATACCACCTTGCATCCTTAGAGAATAAATTTCTAACGGAAATTCCGTTATAGTTTATAAATCCTCTTTTGATACTGAATAATGTCAACTTATGTTTGATACACATATTTTACAAGATCGAGATTAATTGATTTTCAACGTAGGCATTTTTACTGTGAATAGGGCAATTGATTGTTTTAAAAGATTTCCGCAATAATAATACAGTATCGCTTTTTCACGTAGTAACCTTATTTTTAAATAACATTTACATCGTTATCAACCTTATTTTGCTCTGAGTGTGAACATGCTTAGCTTAAATGCTCTAGTATAAAGTTTTTTTGGGACAAAGTTATATTAGTTCAAACTACTTTAATTATTTGTAAAAAATGAATTTTCTTTATATTGAATGACATACTACAGCTTTAAACTGTCTTATAATACAGTTTTGTAAAAAATAGTCTCTAAGGTAACCTACTTCAAAAAGTATAATTACGATCTCGCTAAAGGGTGTAGCGTCTTCTACCCTCTTAATTAAATCCCGGTTACTGAGAAGGTAATTACCATTCTTAATTGTAAGATCTCTAATTAAAATCGTTTAAACAAATCAATCTTATCTCGTAACGACGTAATTTTAAATCCGGTGAATAAATTTATTGTTAGTGATCGTTATCTTTGAAAGTATCGTTTTGAAATTATCCTTATAAGATATAAAATCATCTTAAGTATAAAATAAATCATGTATGTGTTACAAAATAATGCACGTACAATATCAATTAATTCTTTAGACCACTCTTACTTTACTGAAACAAAATAAACAATTATGCATTTTTTATGTTATACAATGTGATGAGAAATTCAAGTGTCTAAACTAAATAGTATTACCTATTCAAAACAACACACATTTTATCTATATATTAATTCAGTTTGTTACGATAAGCTGTGCAAGTAGGTTAAAACCCAATTTTTATACTTTTTTCATTGTTTATAAACCAAAAACGTAATAAGGTTGTTATTGTCAACTTAACTGGTTGACTAAAAAAGTCCTGTAGACAATAATCAAGACTGAAGCGCGAATAAGACACAAGTTTATAGAACATGTTCTAAAATTTCACTGCTTTCGGATGAATGGTTTTTGCCTGAGGACACACACAGACCTACACGTACGTATTGATTATCCTACCTTCCGAACTCCGATAATGCAGACGCCGACAGAAGTGCTCTTTGATTATACATGCGGCTCAAACAATAAAGATCCGGCGTGCCAATAGCCATGGCTTATTGTTCTGTACCTGCGGCTGCGGCCAGTATCCGCTCATCGATAACTGCCAGCCTTTGTTGTGGTATAGCTGTCTGCGGCTGACATACTGGACTGCTATGTGTTCAGCTATAGGGTACAGTTGTCACGTCAATCAATACTGGCTGGGTAGCTGAGTGGTTATAGCCTAATCATAAGGTCGCCGGTTCCATCTGAGAAAAGTCAGGAGCTTTTTGATGGTTCAAAACTGGACCCAGCTGACCCTGTTTGGGGGTTTCAATAAATGGTTCTGACTGATGAAACAGCTGATCTTATTCGGTAACAAAGCTAGACAGATCATCTCAAAACACTCTACACTCATCCTTCACTCATATCTGGGTTAAAATACGCAACCTAGGTGGCGCCCTCATCTCATAATGATAAGCAAATATTATGACGTCATGTTTCTCTCAAATATCATCAACGAAATTATCAAGAACCAGATTTTTTGTTACTTTTGTTCTTATCTCTGCCATTGGCATTTATTGTCACTTTTTTAGGGTAACTGTTATCGAATCTTTTCTAAGATCACTACTCTTTGCTAGTTAGTCCAATGACAAACGGCATATGTTCTTGACTCGATCTTAATTGGAATGAATCCAGCCAACTACGCTATTCCCAGTAGGCTATTTAGATTTCGTAGGTTAAAATGTATTTAGTGGTTTCTGATTTCTAAATTAAAAATAATTTCCATTCAAAACTCTCATGTTTAATTAATGGGAAACTGTTTAAATTATGCAAATCACTTTATGGTCATAAATACCATATTTTATCAAATGTATTTATTTAAGATAGCTTAAGTCATATAGATAAAGAATGACTGAACTGCATCGAGAATGGGTAAAAACAGAATATACTATCTTTTTACCGTTGCGAAATGGGGATTTTTACATTGGTTCACTTTTTTTAACGTGACTCAAAATATTTTTAACCGACTGTGAGGCCACTAGATGTATAATAATGTTATACAGCTGTTTTCTATACATTTTAAAATATGAATTTAAAAGAGTTTAATTCATATATATAAAGAAATATGGACCCAGAAACATTATCAAAAACATTAGTGGTTCTCTGTAGATTCCGAAAATATAATATATCTTTATAAGATTATGGAAAAGCGAGAGCGAAAGGCTAGAAGTTCGCATGTGCAACTTTCAAACAACAAGAGTACGATTTTCTAAAGACCAAGTAAAGACGTTAACAGTTTGAAGATTTGCCTCAAACCATTTCTTTGTCTTCAGTGGTGATCTTGCTGAGCTAAACTGTTTTAGATAAAGATAATAGTAGTGTTCATTTGAAGTTATTGGGATATTATGATTTATACTGCAGATATAATACGCGTTTACCAGTAAATAAGCGCATTTTAAAATACAAATGCAATACATTGAAATATTGTTTACTAATAATTATATTGACCTAAAATTTAAATAGCCCATGCGCAATAATAACTCTCCTTTGGCAAAAGAATGTTTGATAATTGAAATGTTAATACATTTTTATCATAATTTTTAATATACAGTATAACTACAGTTTATATAGTTTTCTTATAGATCTATAACTTACATTCAGGAGATAGAATACAAAGACTTTCCAATTGCTAAAAGTATTACCTGAAACACAAACAATTATCATGAAAACAATCACACTTTTAGGTAGTCAATAATTTCATTGAACATAGCAGCGCATAATTGTTGAGAAAAATTATTATTATTTCCAAACTTATGTTAAGGGAATTTTTAAAAGTCATTGCTTACGGTAAATCCATGCTAAAAATTATACTACTGATGGAAAATCCAAATTGAAAGCCTTGTTGCACAATATATGAATCTACTGAAAAGGTGAATATGAAACTGAGCTAAGTGGAAAGGTAGTGGAATATATGGAGAGCCTGCAGCCGAGATACGCGTTTGCAAAAATTACTCTAATTAACACCATCACTATACTTCACCCAGAGGTAAAATATGTTGTTTTTAAACATTACGAGCAACCCGCCGCTTTCCAGCAATATGTTTGCTACAAAAAGTTTTCATTTTCTCTCCTATATGTTTGAAAATAAACTGATTGTAGCGCTCTTTGTAAAACATCCACTTATAGATTGCTATTACTGTTTGTTTTATTTGTTTGTCTCTATTTTGTTCGCTGTAAAGATATATCTCTGCAGTGCAGTACAAAAAAAATATAAACAAGGGTTTTATAAATTTTACTCGTAACTGAAAATGTTAAATTTCACTGTTAACACTTTTTCCATAAACAATCTCAAATAACAAAAGTATAATTGATTTAATAATGGCTTATTTATTGTTTATTATATCATAGTATAGAAAAAGTAAATGCTTTTTAAACACATATACGACAGTTATTAATCGATGTTTTAGTGTATTGTTTGTAGTAAACTATGTTTTTGGTTTATATATTGTGTAAAACAAAGATTACAGCTACAACAACTCGCTTAGGTGGACAGATTTTAAATGAAGTTTATATCCTATTTCATGTCCGATCTAAAACATTAATGCACAAAATTATAAAAGAGAAAAATATTTTGAAATAAGAATAAGACACCATTAATGACAAAGAATTTCACTCTGTCAACTAATTGTTGAAAGCAATAGGAAAGCAAAGCGTGATGATTCATTTTGTGAGGATCAGCAATAAAAATCCTGGAAATATTTATTGTAGACCTTATTTATACGTCAGTTTATCATTGGCGCAGCGTAATAATCGGAAATGGTCCAACACAACGATAGATCAGTTTCATAATTTACAAACGTACTTCCTGGTAATAGCTATTTGTCCTCTTTCCATTTAATAACAATGAAAAATTTTCTAACTAATTGAAAAAAGTCCGTTTTAGTTTTGTGGCATTAACTGAAAAATTTTATATTGCCACTTTCAACTTCTGAGATATTAAAATATATTTTAGTATTATCGGATCATGGTTCAACGAACATATATCAAACTTCTAGTAAAATATGTAGCCTAATTATCGTATAGTACATACGCAAATGGCTTACAAATTTAGAATATTTATATTTCTGAGTTCATTATTTTGTAATGGATTTACTCCAAGACAACAATAAAATAAATGTGCATGAATACATTTAAAATATAGCAATACAGTACAACAATAATGATTAAAACCATTTAACTGTATTTTATGTTCAAATAATTTCCTAATCTTTAACATTTACTTGATAAAACCTGTGTACAGTTTATCAAATAGATTATTGATACTATCTGATAATACATGTTCTTAAGTCAAAGTTGCGTCAAATTACTTAACCCAAAAAAACCCTCATCCAACATTCCAAATTTTACCAAAATTGAAATTTATATTTAGACAATTTTCCACAGTCATCTTTTGTTTGTAAGTTAACTTTTAGATATAAAAAGCCAACTATCTAGATATAAAAGTTACGTATCCAGCTGAACTGTGAGAAATATATTATTCAGCTGTTGCTAAAGACTTGCATTACACTATTCAGCCAAGGCCAGAGCTCTTGGCCAACACAGTAATAATTAATCAGCTGACTTCCGGTCTGATAAGCAGACCACTGACCGCACTCTCTGACCTAACGTTTATTTACTTTGACACAACCAATACATTTAGAGTAAATCTCAAATTTCATTCTGCTTGCCAATAAGAAATATCATATCAGTACTAAAAAATCTGTGAAGTTTTGCTTTGTGAAATATTTTCCTGGTTTTGATTCGGGGTTTTTGGGATTGAGTTCAGTATGAAATTACCTCATCTCACTTTATATTTAATGGACTAAAAAGAGCCTGGCGTGTGATCGGTAACGATTAAGGATACCTGACTTGTTAAGATTATTTTAAGTGAAAGTAGAACTATGTCGTTTATTTGTAGTTCAGTAATCAGGTTTATTGTATTTGTGTATTCCCAAAGAAGAGAAATGGATAAATAACCGTTTAGGGTTGGGATTTACATTCCATACAATTTCTTACAATGTAAATGTTGTAGTTGGGTGACAGGAAGTGTACTAGCCAAACTGTGTTAACAAAGGGAATCAGTCAATATAAATACTAGTGATATTATTACTAATATAACCAAATCTCACCGCGATGACCAGTTAAAAATTATGTCTTGTGTACCCAATACGTTCCGGAGAACCTCTTTACAAGAGATAAGGTATCGTTTTTTTTTTTCATAACAAAATGTGAAGCAAGGCTGTATATCAACCAATTAACTTCAATACTGTACTTAAAAAGTCTGTTTGGATGGACCAGCAAATTTTATTCAAAGAAAACTTCATTGAATGAACATTTCAATGAGTAGGCTATTTTTTCAGTTATAGCATTCTTCATCTATGATTATAGTTTCTCATTGTACTAACTGCAATAATCATGGTACATCGACATCGTAGAACAATTTCTATAGCTTACAACAAGTTGGTCTTGAGGTTTGACACTAAAAAACTGTATTTTATAGCAGCTCTTTGTGTCTGTAATTTAACTGTCAAAGTTCATTTCCTTCCTACATCATTATAGTGGAATTACTTTACTGCATTGCCATTATTTTATTCATAGGTATAGATTATTTGGACGATACAGTGAGGTATTAGAGTTGCAGTAGAGTAATATAGCTGTATCAGTGTTCGCGAAGTTATGCAGACCTGTTTAACAGTCTAGACTCCAGACACGAGTGTGATTGTTTGATGAGATCATTTCCGGTGAGGAAGACCTAGTTTCTAGACTACAAGAACGCCTCTGTAGTAGTCTTCATACACGCATCAGCAGACATTCGGAGTTACAAGTTTTGCTGGAATCGCTATGCAAATTTAAAACAACTAGTGTCCCTGTTGCTCGAATTCGAGCAATGCTATGTATTACAGGTGTTATTTTAAAACGAATAACAGTCATAATTATTGATGACTTTAAAAGATTCGACTCAAAGATTATGGAATACTCAAGATGTGGTACGTAACAGATCGAATAATCAACATTTCTTGTAAATATTTTATCATTCTCCAAAAGCTGATCCAGTTTTTTAATGTTTTCTACAAATAGCCTTACTCATAGCCGCTTTAGGTTGTCCATAATAACGATTATAAAAAAAAACACATTATTTTCTATTGCTTTTCCTTGGTGGTGTTCGATGACTTTGCTAAGTTTCCATAGTTAGCAAATCAGCTCTTTCAATGATTACTAAGAAATGCTGCACAGTGTTAATTCAGTTTTATTTTTAGTATATCAATTTATCCAGGCTCTCTAGTTTTTTTCCATTCTAATATTTACGCCAACCCAAATTCAAAAGTAAGTAAATGCTTGAAGCAAACTAACTTTTAAATTAGCAAACGTATTGGCTGTTTACAACTAACATATGTTCTTCTTCTCACTTTTAATTTCTGACAAACAGCTGGAGTTTCATAACTATTTGTTTCCCATGTTAATCTTATGGAGAAATACGAAACTTAAAAGGACCCAGGGCCTCACCCTCTAATTATTTCCCTAAAAAGAAAGTTTCCTGCACAACTTCACGTTACGCTCTTTCCAATGACACCTAGAACATGTCAATCGGTTCAGTAGTTTCGGAGGAGTAATTGTCACAAAAAACCTGTTTGCGTATTAAATAAGTACGAGAGGTCGTCCAGTGGTCGAAACTCGACCAAAAATATGTAATGTACTCACTTAACTATTTTCACCCCACACTGTAAATAAAACATGTGATTGGAGTTTCCTCCATTTGTTTTGATTTTCTGTTTATATTTCGTTGTTATTTCGTAACCAGCATAGCAACGCATAAGATCCATGTTAATTTTTTACAACTTTTAAACTTATTTTTTGTGCTTATCTTTGAGCCTATTTAAATTTATAAAGGGATTCTGCACACCTACAGGAAAATAGCTTTCCAACGGTATGCGTAGATTTTCCCTACGATGCACACGAGCTGAGAAAAAAGGTTTTAAAGAAACATTCAAATATATTCGGCCATTTTAGTCTAGGCATATTAGGAAAGTTAGCAGAAAGTTTAGGTACAGTCCTAATTATCACTTTTCTTTATGTTTTTTGGGTCCCTGAACACGAATATGAGGTTTGCTGACAGATATTTTGCCCGGAACATAGTTTATTTTGTGAAAATCCTTAAAATTTAGGCACTTTTTTTGGTTTTCCGAGCAAATATCTGTAAGTATAGGTTTTTGAGGAAATCCTGCTTTGTAAAATTAAAGATGACAAAATTTACTACAAGTTTCCTATATAATGTTTGTTTTTACGACGAACCGTTACGCCACTAGATCACACTAAAAATGGCCAGAAGTACCAAAAATGAAAATAAAACTGTTTTACAAAGGTTTTACATTAGGTTTCCATGGAAACAACCCATGTTACGATAATTACAACTATTTATTCATGATAATGAACTGAAACACACTTGATAAATCTATGCCAAGATGTATGACTGACTCCTGGAACATTTCGCGTTCCCACAAAACCCCCATTTATTTTCTCAGCACAGGGATGTCGCTGGCCACAGGGTTGACTGCTTTAGTGATTGAGAAAAAAGGATGAAATACATTAAAAGAGTTGTAGATAGCTTTAACTTTGGTAACGTCAAGTTCAGACGAGCAGACCGTGTCCAGCTACTTGCCATAGTAAATAACGCGATGAAAGTAGATAATTCTTACCCTTAAACCCCAACACATTGTTTCAACGTATCAGCATCGCCAAGAATTCTGACGAAGAACTAAAACACTTCTTGTCCTACGAACTGGGTCCATACTTTTTCTCGTTGTTTGATAATAACGGTTTGCACAAAGAACCAAATCAAATCTTTAAAGGCCTAAAGCCCTTGTTCCCATCGAAAACAAGCACTTCCATGGTCAAGTGCAGTGTGTTATTGATGGTGGGTTCCTACTACACAAAAGTTATGGCCAGAGCATCAACCTTTCAACCATCAAAAACCAAGCATCAACCAAGAAAAACTTAATCGACAACATACTCACCACTCCTTTCCTTGCTATAAAGAAGAAAACTATAGGCAGCTGAGAATATTCAAAGATAAACTTGGTCCTCAGTTTCTTACGCTTGAGGAAGCCTTAGAAGCAACTGAGGCTGTGGAAGAAGATGCCTTTTCTCTCCTCTTGGGCCCATAAAAAATGGATGGAATGCCAACCTTCAACCCGAAGAGAGTGAATTAGATGATCCTACCAACCAACCCATTCATGAGGTTATTAACATTATAAAAAGAAAGATTGTCTCAATTTTCCAACATTTAATCCTAAAAGACGGGTATTTCTTTCAGGTGGAGTTTTGTGGTCAGAGGACACACTAGTTTGTTTTAGTGAATTTCCCCTATAGGGAATAAGCTATTACCGTAGTACTCATGGTAAGACCTGGACCCGGGACCGATTTACTTTTTCGTTTTGAGGCCCCTAGATACCAAAAACACCATCCGTTCAAATTCATATATGTGTCCGTTAGGGCGAGAACTCGAGCAAAAATCATCCGATTTTGATGAAATTTTGTACAAACGTGTAAACCTACGTCTATTTGAACGAGTTCGTGACCAGCATGATCGGACTATGGGAACAGGGATCTATGGGGGTTTTATGGGGTAAAAATTGGTTTTTCCTATTTTTGACCCTATATATAAACTTAAAATTTAGCGATTTCTTTCCATACCATTTTGTAGAACTTAAAAAGACAAATAATTTAGTATGTTAAAGCGTTGTTATGCGCATACTGGTTACGGAGAAAATTCCAAAAATCTGTAAATTTAAAATGCCCATGTTATTTTTTATGGAGAATAAGTAAACTGTTGTATTTTGCTTATTTTAATCACATTTGTAAAATGCATTCATTTCATTCTAAACTATTACATTTTACAAAAAAAAAACATCTTTTTACCCTCCCTGTTGCAGCAAACCTAAGTACTCGTTAAACTTTTATTTAAATAGGGAATAAATGTGATATTTTTAAGGAGACATTTTAGTGTCAATCCAATCAGGGAAATGGAAATTCGCTTAGTCTGCAGGTTTGCTGCGGCGGGGGTATTTTTAAGTGTGTTTCAGTTTGTTATTATGAATAAATAGGTAGTTAAAACTATCGTAACATGGGTTGTTTCCTTGGAAACCTAATGTAAAACGGCAGCATTTAGCAATATTTTTAATTTTTTGTACTTCTGGCCTTTTTTCGTGTGCTCTAGTGGCGTAACGGTTCGTCGTAGAAACAAACATTATATAGAAAACTTGTAGTAAATTTTGTCATCTTTAATTTTACAAAGCAGGATTTTCTCAAAAACTCATACTTACCGAGATTTGCCCGAAAAACCAAAAAAAGTGCCCAAATTTTAAGGTTTTTCACAAAATAAACAATGTTCCGGGCAAAATATCTGTCAGCAAACCTCATATTCGTGTTCAGCGACCCAAAAAACATAAAGAAAAGTGATGATTAGGACTGTACCTAAACTTTCCGCTAACTGCCAATTATATTCCTAGTATGCCTAGCCTATTTCATTAATGTTAAATCGTAATTCACAAAATATTCTACACTGTGCACATTGAATAAATCATGTACTTTCGTTGATATCGCTTCTATATAACTAATAGAAGGATGGATCTTAATCATCCAGTACCATAATGCAGGATAAGTTTTCCTATAAAAACAACCTAACTAACTCAAATTTAACATTATTTTTTAACTTATTACTAATCGATGGGTCATTGAATGAAAAGTTGACAATTTCAAATCACCCATGGCAGCACAAATTGTCAACTTTTCATTCAATGACCCATTGATTAGTAAATATACCAATGTCAAGCAAAGATTTTGAAAAAGAGAAAAACATCATCCTATATTTAGCCTTGAAAAATGGGTACAAATCTTCTATAATTGAAAAAATGATTCGAAAGAAAATTAAAAAGAAATCTGAAACACAAAGATCAATTGAAGAAAACAATAGAAAAGAATATATTTGCATACCCCATAGTACAACCATAAACAAAGCAACAAGAAAAACCTTCCAAAATTCAAATTTGAAAATAAGTTACAGAACAAAAAATAATGCCTTTCAGATGATAAAAAACAAAATTTCTAATGAAGCACATAACAACCAAGTTAAAGATATAAACAAATCAGGCATTTATCAAATTAAATGTTCAGACTGCAACAAATCCTACATTGGCCAAACAAGTCGTAGCTTTAAGAAAAGGTTCCAGGAACATTATACAAGCGTTAAAATCAGGTAACAAAACTACAATGAAATCAAATTTTGCAGAGCACCTAATCGAAACTCGACATGAGTACAAAAATATAAATGAAAATTTAGAAATTCTAGAATATGAAAGAAATAAAACAAAATTAAATGTCAAAGAAGATTTTCATATATACACAAATTACAAAAAACACCCTCAAAATTTATTGAATACCATAAACATAAATAAAACAAATCCGATATTTGAAAAAAATCCTACAATTATTGCAATAAAACTGAAATATTATATAATATACACAAAATTAAACAAAGATTAAATCAAGATCCTCTAAATTCTAAGTTAACTTAACATATGACTATTTATTCCTTTCATTATTTTTGTTATTGTATTTGTAAATGTAAACATGACTATGACCTAAGTGTCGAAACATGTCGTTTATTAATTAAAAATGAATTTAAAAAGGGTGATAATGTTTTTATAATGTTTTCAATTATTTATATAGTAGTAGCCCTAACCACAATCATACTTATTATATATATATAGATATATAAATATATAAATATACAAATATATATATATATATATATATATATATATATATATGAATTTGAACGGATGGTGTTTTTGGCCTCTAGGGACCTCAAAACTAAAAAAAATCGGTCCCGCGTCCAGGTCTTACCATGAGTACTACGGCAATAGCTTATTCCTTATATGGGAAATTCGCTAAAATTAATTGTATTGATCAAAAACAGGGGTTTGATTACCACTACAGTTATAATACTGTGAAACTTCGGCGATCCTAATATAGTCTTGTACGATTCATAGTATTGGACTGAATCATATAAGGTATGATCGATTGGTTCATTTAAGTTCCCATCAACTATGATAGTATGGAAGGTGAGAAAAATGTAACTTTAATAGTTACGAGCAGTTGATTTTATAGTTCGCTCACTCAGTGAAATAAAAATAATTCAGTCATGTTCTTTTCTTTTTTATCAACGCCATTTGGCACTATGTTTAAGATTTTTTCTTAGTAAAGTACCGGTTCAAACTCTGGTCTTGTTACTATCTAAGTTGAGCCTTTTGTTTAATACCACCATTAATAATTCCTCAGAGACAAATGCCATTCAGAAGCAGAATGTATCTCACTTGAAATAGAACCAGGACTTGAATTGAATTCAAGTTTAATTTAAACTGACTGGAGCTAGTCAATATCAATGTATACCTCAGCTTCCTAAGTCAATAGTGAAACTTATGATAAATTATATTTTCTCTCATTATATTACTCTAAGTAGATTTTTAATCTCAATATGCCATGTTGTAGTGCAAAGGGTCGTGGTTTGGGTGTGATACTTTGTAAATGGCCGAATGCGTTTCCAACCTCAAAGCCCGCAGCTTCAGTCACACATTTGCCAGTTCCCATTAGTTAATTAATGACGCAGTAGAAATTTATAGGAAACGTCGGTTCATATTCTTTAATTTTACTGGGTCTTGGCTCTGCGGCATGAGTGGTTTTAAAGCAATTGCGATTAAACGGGTTTGTTTAAAAAGTTACCAAGCATTATTGATTTTTGTTTGTTTGTTAAGTATTTCTCTTCTTAATAAAAAAAAGTAATTGTTCACAAAATATAATATTTTATTTCTCATGATAATATTGGATAAGCATTTAACATTAATATTATTTATCTATAAATGTTAACAAATTGTTTGGACAGGCTTGATCTAGAGGTTAAATGTAAAGGTGGATGCGGTCTATTTTGCTCATGCAATAAATTACCTTGGCCTAGTTATTTGTTAGTTTTGGTTGAATGTCAATCTTTGTCTAACGTATCTAAAACTTTGATGGGATAAAGTATCCTTATAAATTCTATACATTATAAATAAAACTTTAAGTCTAGTTACTATAAAACAGTTGTTCATGCAGTAACCAAGCATTTGTTGGCTACCAGTATCCATAAATACTTTTGTTTTCTGGTAAACAATTCCAACTCCGTTCTTAACCATTTCCCACTTTCGGATTAAGACAGACTCAAGATTTCCCCAGGCACTACTTCTGATTAGCCACCTTCGTCCTCTTAATTCTGTTAAGGTTGCGTTTTCGTTGTTAAGGTTTCTGCAAAATCTAAAAGGGAAAGTTAATTCAAGTCTAATAATTTATCACACTTTTATTCATTTTCTAAATAAATCCTTTAGGTCTCAATCTAAACATCAAATTATTTGTTTGCAATTTGTTTAGTCAAACTGGTTTCCCTAGTACCCACAGTTGACATTTGATAAATAATTAGTAGACAAAAATTAAAAATTCAGAAATATTGGCGAAGTTGTTATTTCAAATTAGTAAACCATTTAAGGATTACCGATTATTATTCTAATATTTTACTTTAGTAAAAATAGTAAAGCGATCAACATTACAACAACTTAAAAAAATATTGCTCATAAAATAATTGTAGTATTCATAACGCAGGAATAAAAAGAATATCTTCAATTTACTTAAAGTAACTACATAAGCTACCAAATGAGGTCAGTTTGACAGTTTACAGAAACCCCCTTTTGCATTACACTACTAATTATAGTTTTGCTCTGAGCATATTGCCATATATTTTGGTATTAAAGACTAAATAATTCCCTAACATCGTCATTATTACTGTATCATGTTCCTATAACCAAGTTGAAAACATTACAACAATTAGTAGCATTAAAAACCTGGTAAAGTATTGTTAATTTAAAACTGTTTAGAAATAAAAAGATAAATTTCGAATCGCTTTTTCTTATAAACTAAACTAGAACCTACATAAATGATCCGTATATTTTTTTTTTTTTCAAAACACCGTTATTGTTTAATTAGTTTTTTTGTAGATTGATCATTATTCAGATATCTGTACGAATTTGTATGAAACCTCAGCTCATAATCATCTTAATGAGATAATTTTTATATCAAACAAAAACAACACTACAAGCTCAGTTGTCGTGAGAAAAAATCATACTTAAAATGTTTAGCCCATATGAGACTTATTTAGTTAGACGTTAAATAATTAATTTAGTCTTTGTGTAATTTCATTTTAATTTTGACCCGCAGGCCCATTTGTATTATAAATAAGTTCAAAAGAGTTAGTTATGAAATATTATGAATAATATAAAATATTATAAAATATCAAGAAATAAATAATAATTGTAAAAAATAAACTGCCCAATTTTTGCTAACCATAAAATAGTTTTTCGTCCTCATAGCCTAAACAGCACCAGAATAATGAATTCTGAACACTGGAGTAGGACGATACTCAAAGAACCAGACAGCAATAAACTCACGGTGCGATGTTCACAAACTCTAAAACTCTTTGTGAGCTCCACGTTTGGAGCACGTTTCATGGAATACTCTAAAAGAAGCGATTTGTTGTTGTGCTTCATCCGGTCATGCGTTGTAACGTGTACTTCAAAAGAGTTTACAGTAGAACAGACAGCGGAGCTCCATGGGTAGTAGACTGTATACCTGCAGTATTGGAAATTTTTTCACAGTAGACGTACCCTTCTGTTTTTGTGTGTATTATACCTGCATGATAGTAAACCGTTAGCAATCTATTTTTACAAGAATAATCTGATCTCATTACTATCTTAGGTTGACTCTTTGATAGAAAGCGCTATTAAATCAATGGCCCAATGAAAATTCACCAACCCCCCCCCCAAAAACAAAAAAAAATTACTCCAACCACCTTTACATTCAACCTCTAAACCAAGCCTGTGCAAACAATTTGTTAAAATGTATCATCAAATCACCATTTGACCTAAACTGTATATTCCGTGGGTTTAAACCTCCACTCCTTTTCATTAATAATTACAGTAACTTACTTTGTAAGTAGGTTATTTGCGTGGTTACCACAAAATGTAGATTCGTGGAAGTAGTTAAAGAAACCCTAAGCAAAATATCATAATATCCCACATGTAAAAACCACATTCACTTCCAATATTGTCGTTAATTATCCCATTTCCACCCACTACCTCCTACACCATTCTGAAATCGTCTTATTTATACTCTTGAAACAGTGTTTGATAATTATTTTCTAACACTCAGTGAGGCCTATGCACTTTTCAGACAAAGGGTTAGAGTAATACACAATCTTCCATCTAATTCTACCCTATAGGCTCAATAAATATCCCGTATTTGGGATAAAATCCCTTAAGTGAGAACATACAGAGGTCCTGACCGAACAAGGGGCTTTATTGTTTGATTGAGCAACATCCGTCGTTGCGGCACCCAATTGAAAAATATCAGAGGCAAACAACATCAGTGCAACAAAGTCAACTTTGGCCCAACTTGAAAGTTCAATTTTACACTTCTGATAATAATGTTCATTAAAATAGTTTTCCTATATCCACTAAAAGTGTAAAGAGGTACAAGTACAGTAATTGCAAATTCTTCTAGAAATGAACGATATTGAACAGAATCTACTCTTTACTAAATCACCACGAATTAACTAATAGGTTTGATGGCTAGCATTGGATTCAACTGATGTATTTGTAGATTAAAAAATCATACACGTGCTCCACATATATATTTGTGTAGGCCTACTTCACATTTGATCAATTTACTCTTGCTACTAAAGGTCAACATAAAAAATTTATCCATAGCATTAGGATTAGGGCCCTAGGGGGTTAGAAGGTTGCAGGGTTTAGGGTTATACAGGGTGAAACAGACCACTCTTACACAAACTTTTTATTTCAGTATTTTATTTTATTGTTTATGTTTTATTTCGCGTTTCTAGATGAAAACGTACTCCCGTAAAAATATATGTGTACTAGTGTACGGGATCTGCCTCACCCTGTGTATAAATTAGCTTGTATACTCACTTTTAAATAAATCTGAGCACCAAACTCAACCCCACTTAAATTGCAATGTTCTGGTTGAACTGGCTGTAGGCCTACAATAATAATTTGTTAAAATATTTTTTTCTCATTGGTTTTGCATTGAATAGTTTAATCTTATTTGTAATAGTTTATTCAAATGATATGTCTATGCAGATGATGGTATATTTCCCCAGACGACAAAGTTTATCGGATGACCTTTACCTCCCTGCCACCCCAAATGAATATGGGAGTGACAAATGTCGCATATTTCTCAGTTTCTCTGTAATTTAGCTTGCTATTAAAAACACACGTTACTCGAGTGTCATAGGAAACTTGCAATTACTAAGACCGACTATCATTTAAATCGTATTACTTGTAACGGTAATTTAATTTCATGAACTATGAAATTTATAATCCATGGTAAGTGTGAACTTCATTATTGACAACCATTTATGCACATATGTCAAAACAACATTATGAGTGGGTAAACACGGTGATATTAAAAACCTAGTATATTTATGACGAACTCCATATGTAAAAAAAAACTCTGTCTGGTTGTGGACGTGTCTTTTTGGTAAACATAAGATATTTGAAATAAATCCAAGGTATCCTGGGATCTTTTGTAAAATTATTGTTTTAGTCCTTAACTTAAGTTTAGTTTAGAACTATCTATCATGTGTGATTTGAATTAAGGGCCAACGGAAATTAATAATAAAAACACCAAGTCAGTTTATAGTTTTAAGGAAAAAAGGTTGTTCAGGACGAATATCAATGTGCTATGCTTAGAGGTCTGAAAAAAGGTCAGGGATCTAAGAAAGGTCAGGAATTATAAAACATGAAAGCAAGATAAGAGAAACAAGAATGCTAAAGAGATAGCTATAAACTGAACTAGATTCCCCAACGCGGCCTTCTATCCCTATGAGAAATATACTCCTTATCTCTATAAGATATTAGTAAATTTTTTAAAGAAAATGCCTTTTCCTTATTAAAAAAAATCAATCTAAATAAGTCTTAAATGCAACATAAATGTTAAATAAATAAATAATATATATAAAAACAAAGGATATACCTTTCCAAAAATAAATTATTATTCGACGCCAAATTTAGTTTCCTCATAAATGCCCAACTACCATCTTTCACATACATAAAATGAATAAAAAAACTTTTAATATGTTTCCTTTTTGGTCGATCAGAAATTTCAATTTATAACATAATATTTGGAATAACTGATCGCGTCACTGAATTAACTTAACGGGATACTTGTGGAACAAATACGAATTAAAAGTATTTTCTTAAAATAAATTCGTAGAATACTGGATAATCGAGATAAGTAATCGAACTCAGAGTCAACACAAACCAAAGTAAAATCCCAGGATTCCTGCTCCTGTTTACCGGTTAGCTCAGCTTCTGAAGAAAGAAGTTAGATAAATCAAAAGTTTTTGTCGAGACTTCGCTAAACAAAGCAATGGTTTACGATTTTAGGAACGCAAACTTTTAACTGGAAATCCTTAAAGAGCTTTCCTGATATTAACTTAACCGTCTGCTTTTTTTTTCATCTTCTCGTGTAAAATATCTAACGCAGTTGAATTTACAAAAAGCTATAAATATTGGAGTTTGGTGAGATGAAAAATTATTGGTTATTTGAGTTATCGTGTTGCAATCTAAGTAAAATAAACTAGTTCTGATCTTTTCAATTACTACTGCTCTTTGATGAAGTAAACATTGAAAATTACATGTTTACTACTTTACTGTACTGTAAAACATGTTAGATTTGCAGTTGATAATTTTGAACTTTTCATCCAACTGTACATCAACATTATGATTCCATGCTCCCAGCATTTGCTTTTAAATAATCCTTCTATTGTATACAATAATTCGTCTGAGACAGGTGTCAGAATTAGTACCTAGTGTTATTAACATTCAACAATTTCTACCATAATGTTTGTTCTCATATGAATTTTATTCAATGGTGTTGTAAATGAAATACGAGTGTTCTTGATGTTTGAGGCCAAAAAGTAGTTTACCAATTTTCTAACCTTTTGCCATAAAATTTATCCGAAATCGAAACATTATATCGACACTTTGACGTGACGATCAAGATTATTGACACAATATACTGCATATAAAGGTATTGCAATCATGCAAAGAAAACTAAATTGATCGTTGCTAATAACAGTATCCGTTGATAGGGATACCGAAAACCCAATAATGAAACTCTATCAGCGAGTACACACTATGATAAAACTCTTGCGTAGCCTTAGGCAGGCTTTAGACAATTAAAACGGGATCTGTGACGTGTAATAATAGAGAAGACCCACTGAGCGCCTATACAATCAACTCCCCCACATCAAAGACCTTGGCTGCTCAGCTGTAGAGGGTTTAGGGCAACACTTGGGGCTGATTGGTTCTTACGCTGTCTCCTGCTCTCTGATGTAGCGTTGACTATCTTTAGTCAATGGTAGCTGAGAGCTAGGATGATCATGCAATAACACGGTTATTGTACTTGTCATCAGTGCATATTGCACAGATCATAGTGCAACGACTACTTTATCCTGATGCTAATCTATATATATAAAGCTCAAATACCACTGACTTATTTATTCATTCATTCATTTACTTACTCATCACGAAATTTCAGAAACCACAAGACCTAGGAACCTGAAACTTGGCAGGCATCTTCCTTTTGGGTAGTAGACGCTCACTAAGAAAGGATTTTACCCTCCGACCTCTGGGCTCCGCCCCAGTGGCTCTGGAGTTTCCCATGTTAACCTTATGAGAAATGGAATTAATGAATCTTAACAGCTGTTTCAATTAAACAAGTTGGTTCTGTTCTACGATGTTCAATAGCATTAAAGTTACAAGGATTACCAACAGGGTGCAGCACTATTATTTCTTTTACATTTATGACAACAGCTAATTTTCAACCAAAAGGTGAGTGAGCGTAGCGAACGAACTTCAACCTGGAGGCGAGTTAGCGTAGCGAACGAGCTAACCTGAAGGCAAGTGAGCGCAGCGAACGAGCTCCAACCTAAAGGTGAGTGAGCGTAGCGAACGAGCTCCAACCAGGACGTGATTGAGCCATGCGAACGAGATCATCTTGAAAATTAAGAAGTTTAACGGGGCAAAGCCCGCGGGTTACAGCTAGTATTGTACATGGCAGTGCCCAAAATTATCACTCGAATACAGAAAATAAAAATTCCAAACAGTGTATTTTCTTTGCCGAATGGGTGTGTAAAATTTAAAATTGGTCTAAAAACATACACGCTCGTTTTAGTGGGGATTTAAGCATTATTTTCAGTTTTTCAATCTGTTTCTAAATGCTTATTGAAAATATGTTAATTATATGTATAAAAATATTACTAAACATAAGACTATAATAACTCACTTCTACATTTTCTACTGCTCTAGATTCAGCGATTTGTGTTCCTTAATGCTAAACCTAGTATTTTTAATGAAATTGATAGTTTTATTCAACCAATTCATCCCCTAATTTAGCATTTACAAAACCATATCTGTGAATATCATACTTACTTTAACCAGCTAAATATAGTAGAGCTGTGTTTACCTGTAACATAAAAGATACATAGTGAGTACACGGACAAATAAATCCCGCCAAAGTACGAATCTAATAAAATATTTAAAAGGTAAACAAAATTATTGAATTAGTACATTAGAAAATAACACTTTAAATATGCCCATGTTAACATAATTCAACAGTTTTCGGCCTCAAAAGTTACATCGAAGAACAATTGTTTAGTAAGCTGAACTTGTCATAAAGTAAGACAAGTCTTAAGATATGAGTAAATAATGGTATGTGAGAGGAATGTAAGGTGTACTAGCTCCCAACACAATTTAATTTGTTGTATCAATTCACCCAAGACGTGAAGGAACTTTTATGTCGTTCCCGAGCTAAAGCCCATCTTACAGGTCATGCCAATAGTGTAAAGGACATTTTTATTGCGGTACAATTCATAAAACATGTTTTGTAAGCTAACAGTCACATATATCTCCTTTGTTGTCGTCCAGATGTCTTACATCGTCAGACTGTCTGCAGATAGCAGATAGGTGGGCTGGACGATCAGCTGTGCGGTAGAAGGCATTCCACGGACGTCTTTTTGTTTTTATTTCGCGACAACCATCTGTTGTGCCAGATGTGCCTGTCTGCCTCGACTCGACTCTCCACTTTTGGCCTTAAATGATTGAGAGGGACGCTATTTTTGTTTTACGTTGTGTTGCTGCGGTGGCTTTCTTACGTCTTTCACTTTACGCCCTTGTTATTTCCTGGATGACGTCAGTTTGTAAAGATGTAAAGTGTATTTGTATGTTAGTGTATTATGTTAAATATATTGTCTGATACAATTTATAAGTGTTAACTTTAAAGCGTTCAGAGTATGCTAGATCTAACTTGGTTTGTTTCACTGTATTTTACAAATTAAAACACCGGTGTAATTTTACGAAATAAGTGAACAGGCAGATATTCATCCAATCTGGAGTCGAAATGTTGTTTGAAAGTGTCATTAAAGGTTAATATCGAATATTTTCATGGGTTTGTTTACAACTTATTAAGGTGCAAATGGAAAATGACTATCGTATTGTACAGAGAAAATTATGTTGAGCCAAGTACATTTTATTTGGCCTTTTATGATACAATTGTAATTACTTTTTTCCTAGTATACTCGAAGGTCTTTCAAAATTGGTATTAAGTTTATGCCCATTTTAAAACGTTTTTATTACCTCGCTTTCTTGTCCGGTACAAATTTGCAATAAATTTTATACTAACTTCCCGATGAGCTACAGACTTGAAACTTGAAACATAGCCCACAAATGGAAGACAATGCAATATAATATCATTTAATTTTCATATTTTCCTTGGGCTATGTCTCATGGGTTTGTTTTTATTATCTCGCTTTCCTACAAATTTTGATATCAATTTTAAACGAAGTTCCCGATGAGCTAGAGACTTGAAATTTGAAACATAGCTCACAAATGGATAACAATGCAATATTATATCATTTAATTTTCATATTTCCCTTGGCCTACGCCCCATGGGCTACCAAATTTTCCATGTTTACATTTTGAAAGGATGTAAATATATCAATTAATTTAAGTCAGCTGCAAATACTTAAATTTGACAGTTCGAAGAGCAGAGGTTAAGAGGTACAGGTTATGCTCCCAAGAGATTCTTTATACAAACAAACCTTTCAAACTAAATAAAGATAAACAATCTGAATGCAGATATAAAGGTGTTTGTCAATCATGTCAATTGTTATTTATTTAGTATTCTATAAAGTAAACTATAAATCAAATAGATTGATATATTTATAGTTAGTAGGTAGGCCATACATTCAATCTAATACATAATTATATGAAAAGAAACTAAAAAAACCTTAGATTTCTTACATGCCTCTGTCACAATCTGATATAGATGCTTGAAATAGGTTTAACGTCCGCACACATTAAAAACTAAAAAGTAGAAAATAATTTATAAATAAAAAACTTGTTTAAAACTAAACGTTTTAAACGCACTAAAAAGTAGAAAATAATGAATAAATATGTGGAAAGTATAAATACTTGTAAGATTTAAAACGAAAAACGTGGGGTGCATCGTGCTTGCAATTGATAATACATTAGTTCAATAGGTGAAGGTAATTGTAAATGATCTATTGCATGCACCCCACGTTTTTCGTTTTAAATCTTACAAGTATTTATACTTTCCACATATTTATTCATTATTTTCTACTTTTTAGTGCGTTTAAAAACGTTTAGTTTTAAAAAAGTTTTTTATTCATAAATTTTCAAAATATGACTGAAACAGAACTAAACACTTTCCCATGTTACGCATTTCCCTATTTGAGCAGTTCTTTATGGTGGCATCAAGTACAATCTATGCTTACTGTAATCAATGATATAAAATATGAGAAAATATGTGAAAACATTTGAAAATCTGAGTATGGTGCTATGTTGTGCATCTATAAAACTATACAGCCCGATGTGTAACTCACTCACTCACTGATCAGGTATACTAATGTTTGGGCACTTATAGAAGGGCTAGGGAGTTGAAATTTGGCACGCTTGTAGTTCTTGGGCCCAAACCCCCGGGAAAATCCCGAAAAGTCGAATTTTTTTATTTCAACCCCCTCTAAATTAAGAGTTTCACCCCCATGTTATTCTTATGGAAAATAACATTGAAAAATACCGACTTTCATACGCTCATCTGAACCGTTTAGAAACGTGCTAGAGACTTGAAATTTGGTAGTAACGTAGTATGGTATCTTATATTTACGGGGAAATTTGCGAAAGTCCCATTTTCAAATTTTAACCCACCCAAAAATCCAAAATGGCGGACCTCTGAAAACGATAAAACAAGTTTTTTTTCAAACGGCTATAGCTCAAAAACGGTAAGAGCTAGAAAAGATTTGAAAGAATCTTAGCGAAAGGAAATTAAATTTTCTACAAAACCCCCTTAGGTGTTTTCCGAAAATCGCACTCCTTCACCTTCAAAAAACGCCCTACCTTCAAAATTTAGTAAATTCCTTTCAAATTTTTAATGGTTTTCGCTACTTTTTTAGCTTAGGTAAATTATTTATGCAAATATTATTAATGCTTTGTCTTTTGCTTGGTTCCTTTAAAATTTTTGTAACTTAATGTTTTTTCGTAACTATACCCCTTGACCCCCAAAACTTAGGTTTAAAGTCGAGATTTTACAACTTTTACGAGCCCCATGTTATTCTTATGGGGAATAACATTGAATGTGGCCGACTTTGGTGTGCTCATCTGAACAGTTTAGAAACGTGCTAGAGACTTGAAATTTGGTAGTATTGTAGTTTGGGATCTGAAATTAACGGTTAAGTTTGCGAAAGTCCTATTTTAAAATTTTAACCTCCCCGAAAATCAAAAATGGCGGACATCTAAAGACGACAAAACACGTTTTTTTAACGGTTTTAACTCGAAAACGTTAAGAGCTAGATTTTAAAGGATTTTACCGGTCAGGAATTTAATTTTCTACAAGACACGATTATTTGTTTTTCGAAAATCACACTCCTTCACCTTAAAAAACGTCTTAGTTCCAAAAAATTACTAATTTTCTTTCAAATCTTCATCAGTTTTCGCTATTTTTTCCTACCTAGGTAATTTCTTTTGCAAATGTTATTAATGCTTTATATTTAACTTAGCTTACTTTAAATTGTACTCATTACAGCTTTTTTGGCAACTTAACTCCTTGACCCCGAAAACTTAAGTTTAATGTCGAAATTTGAAAGTGTTTTACCACTTTTACGAGGCCCATGTTATTTTTATGGGGAATAACTATGAAATTTAAAGACTTTGTAATGCTCATCTGATTCGTTTAGGAATGTTATAGAGACATGACATTTGTTAGTTTTGTGGAATGGGATCTTGAATTTATGGTGAAACTTTCAAAAATAATTTTTTCATTTTAACCCTTCCTCATAATTTAAAATGGTGGATACCTAAATACCAAAAAACACTGTTTTGTACAAACAGCTATAGCTCTAAAACAGTTAGAGTTGGAAAAGATTTGAAAGATTTTCCATGACCAGAAATTAAATATTCTACGAAACACTATCATGCGTTTTTCGAAAATTGCACTCCTTCACCTTCCAAAAACGACCTACATTTTTAAAATTTCTTTTAATTTTTTTCACCACGTTTTTCTACTTTAGTAGGCCTAATTCTTTAGGCAAATATTACTAATGCTTTGTATTTTACTCACTTTACTTAAAATTTTACTCTTTGCATGTTTTTTCGTAACTTTACTCCTTGACCCCAAAACTTAGGTTTAATGCCAAAATTTGAAAAGTTTTACCACTTTTACTAGCCCCATCTTATTCTTATGGAGAACTAGCAGAGAAGCCGTCCTTCGTACGGGATTGGAATTATACTCAAGCATTGCGTTTGCAATGGGGGAGGATACAGTTTGATAAATGTTGCTTGTTTAAATTGACGGTATACTATAGTACTATACATCTACCATAGCCATAATGTTCTACCATTTCACCTAAACAGTAGAGAAAAATAAATTATTAAAGTTTCGCAAAATACAAATTACTTTTAATGCTTTTGCATATCACAGAACCCACTTTTTAGTTGAAACAGCTTACTAAATGTTTTAACTCTCTTTAAATATGAATACTCGTAAGGTGTGGGGAACTAAAGAGCCACTGGGGCGGAGCCCGAAAGGGTTTTTGATATAAGAATATACCCCCCCCCCCCACCAAAAAATCCAAAATGCCTGACATATAAAAAAAACACGTTTTTGTAATGGCTATAACTCAAAAATGGATATTTGAAAGAATGTTTTGCTCAGGAATTAAATGTACTACAAAACTCCCTTCGGCATTTTCCGAAAATCGCACCCCTTCACCCCTAAACAAAACCCCTTATTGAAAAAAATGGTAAATTTATTTCTATTATCTAATGGCTTTTGATACTTTTTCCTAACTAATTATTTAATTTTTCAAAAAATGTCATTGTTTTGTACTCTTCTTAGTTCCCCTTAAACATCAGTCTTCGGTATGATAAAATATTCTTTTCAGTGGTATAAAACATTTATTTCTGATCATTATTCTTGACCATCAATCATAAATAACCATCAGCAGAATGCAGGCCCAACCTCGTACAATGAGTTAAACTCAGTTGAAATAATTATTCCTTTGACATTGATATCCTCAACTCTTTTAGTTATATCCAGTTATTTGGTTTCAGTGTAACAAGGATCCAAAAAAATACAAAAGATCGTGTAACTATGATCGTGTATGTTGACTTTTGCAATCATTTAATCTAAAAAAAAATGCGGTGAAACACCAACTTTTACATAACAAAAATCGAGTATTTTCCATGTTTTCAACTAATCTAAGATCTTTATAGCCCATTTTCCATTAGTTACAATTTTAATATAAACAGCGGTTTCAAACATTGCTGTTAATTTCGAAGTGTACACCTGTCCAAATGTAAACAAAGGTTTTCTCCATAAGGATAACAAGCATTGGAAGCCACTGGGACAGGGCCCTAATGGAATTTAAAAAGATTGTTTTGTTTTAATGGCAAATCTGCGTGCTTTGGCCTATCCAACGACAATTTAAACGTGGTGATCGGATGCGTGACAGCTTACAAACAATTATAACAAAACTCATGTTCACCTATTAAATACACAGATCATAATTTAATGTGTTCAATTATTTAAAATTTTAGAAAGTTAATAGCTAGAATCTAATAGGTTAATTGTGGCAGTTATTTAAAATTGGAAAATCATGTAGATTGAACACAGACTTCAATTTACTAAAATACCATTATTTTATCTTATTTATACAGCTAAATAAGTGTATGTAAGCTACTACTGACAATGTTTAATGTTTTATATGCTTTACGCCTGTTGTAGGAATATTTTCTTTCGTGGTATTACGGATAGATAAATATTGTGCCTTGCCGATTAGAGCATTATCTATATATTAATTACGTAAGGCGTTTCTTTGAATAAAAGTTGTAGGTGACTGGGATGTCGTAGAACGACGGGAGAGGGCTAAAAAAATGAAGGTATCTTTCCGGTGATGGTGAGAAAAATAGTAGAATTCCCAACATTTAAACATAAAATTAGATGAAATGTAAAATTCCCTCCATAAGAATTGCATTGGAAGCTACACAGCAGATTTTCGTTTACTTTCATATAGTTGAATAGCGCTATATTTCCAAGCCAGTGCTCAATACACGCAGTTAGTTTACTTATTAGCCAGTTAACTCTGCAATGTGCTATATTAAAACCAAGGATAACGTTAATCTATAATTGAGACTTTTTGAAAACCAAAAACAAAACCTACGCTTTTTGTATCATAAAGTTTCATCACGATCGGATGGTCGTATAGTAATGCATAAAGGACAAACATTGGATTTCATATTTATAGGTTGTTGTAACATATATGAATAAAATTATATATGAAATTCGTCTATTTGCCTGGTATAATTTCGATAACGAGGATCTGATACAATTTTGACATTGAACTATATACACTGTTTTTTAACAAAATTGTCGCGTATCCATTCCCAGAGGAGAGGGGGTAAGTGTCTACGTCAGTACCCCCTCCATGGTAGTAGAAGGGGTAGCTTTCATCGCGACGCCGACGCCTCATTTCTTGCTCAGCTACGTTCCTTGTCGGTTCATACTCCCGCCTGGTCCTTCCTTTGCTTTCGAAAATTCGTTTGTTTTCTCAAGTTTAGCTGAATTTTGCTGGATTTGAATCTCCAGTGCTCTTATGTAGCATTTGAGACTACTGTGTGGTTTTAATTTGTCAGTTTTTTCGTCCGTTAGTTATTAATTTCTAGTTTGAAGTTTTCACTGACTGGTTGAAAAACTTGTTGTTAGTGACTTGAATAGCTTTATCGTTTTATTAGTTCTTATTTATACTTTGGTTTACTGACTACTACTAAAATTAGTAGCCAGTAGTCTTATTTCTTTTTAGTTAATAATTTAGTAGGTTTAGTTGTTTAGTAGCTGGCTTTTAATTCCATCATCTATAGATTTAGTGGTCTCATTTCTTGTCAGGTGATAATCGAGTAGTTTTACTTGTTGAGTAGTTTTAGTTCCATCATTTATATTTAGCTGTTTTGTTGCTGGTGCCGTATAGTACAAGTTTTTCGTTTTTGTCGTATAGGCCCAGGGACATTTGTTAACTTAATCCTGAGTAGGTTACGTATTTATTCAGCCTAACGTATAATTTATTGCTGTATTTATTGCTTTACTCAAGTATAAATATGGCATTTACATGTGTTGCTAGTGGATCATTTAATCAAGGTGATCCGAGGTTTACCTACAGCAGAAACGCCCAATGTGTGGCGAACTCTGCCTGTGCCATCGCTTGGAAGTGTCTTGGAAATGAATTCTCTACTTCTGCAATTGACTCCATACTCATAAGTGGCGATACTTTGTATAGGTCATTGCGTAGTGAAGATTGTGTTGGTGGCAATAGGTTTTTGTTCCCTGATGAAATTCCACATGAGTTTACGGTTGCTGGGAATGAAGTCCATGTTGATGTGTCTTACGTATATGATGCTTTGTACCCAGTAACTCGTGATTTATTAGATGATAGCATCGTAGAGCTCGCCTGTGAGCTAGAGCTATTGTTTGTAGGAGCTACTGTGAATGTCGGGTTTTTATTTACTGGGTTGAACGTGACTGTTGGCTTTTGGCGCAGCCAAGATAAATACTTTTTGTTTGATCCACATGCAGTAAATGAACAGCGTCAGCATGACATCAGTATCAGGGGCAACAACTTGGCTCGACTCTTTGCGTGTGATAGCTACATATCTTTAGCGTCCCTACTGCTATGTAATGTAGTGTATGAAGCCAATACACGTCAATATTCGATAACAGAATTGAAATTCAATAGCCATGTCGCATCCGCTTCGCTTGACTTTGTGTTCAACCCTGTTATCACACCACTCCCCAGTTTGAATTTTACTCCTACCCCACATTGTCCTAGCCCTGAATTTCTAATTCTTAACGATTCTATCAACGAATCACTTTCACAGTGCCCCAGTCCTGATTTCCTCCAAGATCCAAAATTGAATACCCTAAATCCAGTTGTAGTGGTTTCTCCTTTGAGGAAGTTTAAATCCCTCCCCAATCTCGATACTCCCCGAAAAGGACCCGGAAGGCCAAAAAAATTGAAACGTGGGCGTCCTAAAGTTTTAAACACAACTAAGGACGAACAAATTGCCGCCGCAAAGAAGAAATATACGGATAATCACCCGGACAAAAATTTAGACGATGCTCGTCGTCACCGAGAAACCCACCCTGATTCTCATAGGGAGGCTGTCCGTATATACAGCCAAACTCATCCAGAAGTCAATAGGGAGGCTGTAGGGCGCTACAGCCAAACTCATCCTGAGGTGAATAGGGAAGCTGTAGGGCGCTACAGTCAAACTCACCCTGAGGTTAACAGGGCGGCTGTAGGGCGTTATAGCCAAAACCATCCTGGAGCATCACGCGAAAGAGTCCAAATTTTCCGACTCAGAAATCCTAAGCTGATTGAACTTCGCCATTTAGATATAACCCTTGCTAGGAATATCTTTAATCACGGCCCGATGGGATGTTGGACGGGGGACTTATTAAATCATATAACACCATACAAATTAGCAAAAACAAGCCTTTGGAGTGACGATGTTTTCAAATGTCCCCACTGTGGTGCTCGGTTATTTGAAGAAGAGAAAACTCGAAATAAGTGGTGTTGTGGTCAAGGAGCCTACAATGTTCTTAATTTACCTGCACTTCAAGAGGATTTCTACTCCGATCGTTGTTTCCTTGAGAGAGCTCGAGCCTATAACGACATTTTTGCCTTTTGCGCTCTCGAGGTATCAGGAGGTTACCGCCATCCTAGTGGTCTCTCCTTCTTCAAAATAGAAGGCAGGATGTACCATCAAATTTATAATCTGGACGCTCCTGGGCAAAAGTTTACTACTAAAGCTGGGGTCGTCCAGTTTGTAAATAGATCGCGACTGTACATTGATGACGGTGAAGAGAGGAGAAATATTGCCTCTGGCAGATCCCTAGATGCTGACATAGTTGACTCTATTTATGAATTTCTTTTTCGTGAAAACCCGTTCATTGTTAACTATCGTCTTTTGGGCAATGAACCAGCTATCAATGCACACTTGGACTTCGAAGTCACAAGCAGAGCCACTCACGGTCCGGTCTTAGGTGACGGGCAGACAGGCGTCGAGGTACATGCAGTGCTCAGTACCGATGAGACTGTTCATGAACCTCGGAAATTGACAATTTGGAAAGTTGGGTCTCCTAAACCAACCTCTATAAACCTTTTTAGTCCCCTTATGGAACCTTTCCAGTACCCATTGCTCTATCCGGATGGCACTTTGGGCTGGCATATAGGTCGCCTTGATAATTTCAATAACAAGTTATCTCAGTATAACTACGCACGTTGCCTTTTGTTATCTGATCCTCGTTTTTCTCACATCGGCCGACTGTCTCAAGCTTGGCAGGTCGAGATGTTCGCAAGATTCGAAGAGGAGAGGTTGAATTTCATAAAATATAATCAAACCAGGTCAGCTGAAAATGCCATGCGGATAGGGCCATTGGACGAACTGGAGACAGCTGGACGTAGTAGTAATCAGCCAACGGGACAGATTTTTAACGAAATTGCCAATGACGAAACGATCCGAGGGGAGGGTGGAGCACAGCCGGGTAAAGTTTATCTTCCCAGTTCATTTACAGGGGGACCAAGATACATGAAGCTTCGTTACTTGAACGCAATGGCTCTTGTTTCTCGTCTTGGTTTTCCTACTTTCTTCCTCACATTTACATATAGTGCGACGTGGGAAGAAAACAAGAAGGCATGTCCCCGGAACAGCGGCCGCAGCGACCCCAGTACCGCTTGCAGAGTTTTCTACATTAAACTCCTAGAACTTCTCCGAGATCTCCGCAGTGGAGCAATGTTCGGCCGGTCCGTGTACATCGTACATGTCATCGAAATGCAAATGCGAGGACTTCCACACGCCCACATTGTATTTAAGATTGACGGCGATGGACCGGTGCAGGCTGCTGACATTGATTCAATCATTCGATCTGACATCCCTTCGGAGGAGGAGGCTGGGGGCAGACTAAGGGAGTTAGTTCTGAGACACATGATCCATGGGCCATGTGGTACAGAATACAGAACTGACTTCCCTTGTTGGAACTCAGACAAAGGCTGCTGTTCCAAATTTTTTCCAAAACCTGTTTGCGAAACAACTCATATTGATGAAAAGGGGTTTGTTCAATACAAGCGCAGTTATGAGAACAAAGGAGTTATTACGTCAAGGAGAAAGTCTGTCACTGTTCATGATGGCTGGGTTGTTCCTTATAACTCTGCGCTACTTCTGAAATATGAAGCTCATATCAATTTAGAGCTAGCTTCAACTCGAAAAGTTGTTAAGTATTTGTTCAAGTACCTGATGAAGGGTGGTTCACTGCAGAATGTTACTGTTACGCCCTTAGGTCAGCAAGAAGATGAAGTACAGCACTATGTCACAAAGCGGATGGTGGGTGCTAGTGATGCATGCTGGCGGCTTTTAGACTTTCCAATCTCTAAGTCTGAGCCAACAGTAGAGTGCCTTCCTGTACATCTTGAGGGAAAGCAAACAGTAACATTCTGTCCAACAAACTTGGGTGACGCGACTCTACAAGCTAGCTCTAATTTGCTATTGTACTTTAACAGACCTCTTCACCCTATTTTTGATAATTTAACCTACCAATCATTCTTCGAGCAGTTTATAGTTCATTCTAAACGTCCACGTAGTGCAGAAGTATACGACCATCCCGACGGCAAACATTATATTACACCTCGACAACGTGGTACCAAGATCTGCCGGCTTTTTTGGGTTTCGCCAAACAGAAGCGAGCAATATTTTCTTCGTTTGCTGCTCATGATGTTACCATGCCGTGGTTACGCTGATCTGCTTGCACGTGGAGGTGATGGTTGTAGTACTTTCCAACAGGTAGCGCGAAACCTCGGCTTGGTTGAAGCAGAGGATGAGTATGGCATTGCCATTAGGGAAGCTGCTCAATTCATGATTGGTTCGAAACTTCGATCATTTTTCGTCCTACTCTGCAACATGGGGGCGCCTGCGGCTCTTTTGTGGGAATCTTTCCGAAATACGCTTTGTGAGGACCATTTGGAACGCAACCCTCTTGATCATGAGCTCGCCTTTAAACTATCTCTGCTCGAAATTGATCGCAGTCTCCGTCGACAGGGGTCTTGTTTGGCTGACCATGGCCTCCCAAGTGTGGAAGATGATACTACGGAATTAGGCAGAGAACTACTCGTCTACGGTGAGAACCAACAGAAATCACTTGTAGATGAGTGGGAACCAAAATTGTCAAATGATCAGAGGGCAGTCTTAAATCACGTTCGTTCGTTATTACAAGGAGATCGCCGGACAAACAGACTAATCTTCCTAGACGGACCAGGTGGCTACGGGAAAACGTTGTTAATTAGCGTGCTTCTCGCCTACGTTCGAAGCCAAAGTCACGTTGCTATTGCTGTTGCTAGCTCTGGTATCGCCTCTGGCAACATGCCAGGTGGTACGACAGCTCATAGCATGTTCAGACTGCCACTTGACCTCGGCGACGGTACAGGCTATTGGAACTTGACCAACGGGTCTCAGCGGGCAGAACTAATCAGAGCCGCACAGCTCATAGTTTTTGATGAGGCACCGATGGCTCATCGCTACATTTTTGAGATTCTCGACAGATCTCTGCGGGATCTCATGAATTCACGTGAACCATTCGGTAACAAGATCTTTATCTGCTCGGGAGATTTCCGCCAGATCGCGCCCGTTGTTGCCAGAGCTCGAACGCCCGCTGATATCGCTTGTGTATCGCTCCGTGCGTCTCATCTTTGGTCAAGTTTCAAGGTGTTCTCTCTTTCTACACCTCACAGGACTAGTAATTCCAATGCATACTCCAAATTCTTGCTTGAAGTAGGCAATGGAACTATCAATACTGTTGTGTTTGGCGAGGGAAAAGACAGTTGCAGCTTGATACCACTGTCTGGCATTAGATATGTGACTTCCCTGTCTGATCTCATCGCTTTTGTTTTCCCCGATTGTGACCTGAATGACCCTGAACTTACGGCTAGACGAGCTATTCTTTCAACAATGAACGTTAACGTACGAAATATTAATGACATTGTTCTTAATACTTCAAGCGGGGTCGTACATGTGTTGAGAAGCGCCGATACTGTGGACAAGGAAAATGATGACGGCATGGACGTCGATGTACACTTGCTGAACCAGGCCACCGGCAAGGGTGTGCCAGACCATGTCCTGCGAATCAAGATCGGCTCCGTTTGCCTCATTATGAGGAATTTGAATATCGACAACGGACTTGTGAACGGTACAAAAGTAATTGTTACGGCGATTAGTCCTCGCTTGATTACTGCTAGACTTCCCGGCAAAACTGATCCAATTTGTATCCCTAGGATTCAATTTGTGTTTCCGTTTGTCGAAGGGTCGCCGCTTCGCATCCGCCGTCTTCAATTCCCTCTAATGTTGGCTTATTGTATGACTGGTCACAAAAGCCAAGGCCAGACGATCGATCGCGTTGGAGTCGATCTTCGGAGCGACTGTTTCACACACGGTCAATTATACGTCCTCCTTAGCAGGGTCAGACATCCTGACGACATCGTTGTTCTTGTCCCACCTGATAGAGTCCGCGAAGGAATAGCCTATGCGAAGAATATCGTATTTGACGAACTCCTTCTTTAGAACCGATTTTGACGTTGCAGTAGGCTAGGGGATCTGCTTTACCAAAACTCCCCGTCGTGATTTGACATCTATGGCAGTACGATAGGGGGTCTGCCTAAAAAAGTCCCCGATATTTTGTGTGTTCTGTGTGTTCTGTGTGTTTTTGTGTGTTGGTGTGTGTTTGTGTGTGTTTTTGTGTGTTTTTGTGTGTTTTGTGTGTTTTTGTGTGTTTCGTGTTACTGTTTGTGGTTCCGGCGTTTCCTGGCCTCCCCGTGGCGGAACTGGATATGCCATAAAGTTTATGGCTAACCGACAGGGAAACAAACATTACTTGATCTATTTTCATAAATATATACATGAATATCTACCATAATCTATTTAATTAATATAATACTTTACTATTATCAATTTATTCACTTATCAATCTACTTATCTTATACAAAATTTTACTGACTTGTACATGTGTTAATAATTGTAAATATGGTTCCGACGTTTCCTGGCCTCCTCGTGGCGGAACTGGATATGCCTTGCAGTTTATGGCTAACCGACAGGGAAACAAACATTACTTGATCTATTTTCATTAATAAATTTATAAATATTTATAACCATCTTTACTTGAAATACTATAACTGTTAATTTAAATCATTGTAAATTAATATGGTTCCTACGTTTCCTGGCCTCCCCGTGGCGGAACTGGATATGCCATACAGTTTGTGGCTAACTGACAGGGAAACAAAAAAACTTCATCTATTTTCATAAACATATACATGAATATTTACTATGAACTATTTACTTAATATAATACTTTACTATTCTCAACTTATCAATCTACTCTAATATATTCGTGAAATGGTTATTACTTCAATATCGATTTTCACTATAACAACCCCACAAAGAATTTAGAAATGCTTATGCTTTCTAGACCACTTCTAGGTGTGCTACGGACTTGAAATTTCCCCGGTTTCTTGGTGATGGCCCCTTACCCCTTCCTAAATTACGACTAACAGCTAGGGGGCCTGGGGGCGGAGCCCCCAGCGAGCCAAAGGCGAGTTGTAAAATATATATTGTGATGAGAGAAGATGTATAAAATAATGTCCGAATTTTTGTAGTTTATACTAGATTAAATAAATAAGTTTAGATTAATCAACTGTGATGGCAAGTCTTATTGAGAGTAAATTAAATTTTAAGCCAAAGAAAAGCAAGGACAAAAAATACGTTTATAAATATATAAACGTATTTTTTATTCCTTTTAGTTCCTAGAATAATGAATGCTTTAATAAAGTGCCCAGGTTTTAGAAGTAATTCACAACTAACTTTTAAGCATTTTAAAAAATATATTAAAAACTTTAATAACATCTATAATTTTATAAGTAACAGTAACCACAGCAAAAATATCTCAAAAAGTAAACTTTCAGTAAACAATCACATGCAAACATATAAAAATCACTCATCTGAGATTTCAGCATATTATTGAGGATACAGCGCATTCTACTGTGAAATATTTCCAATTGGGTTTCCAATTTTCCCGAGCGAGTGTAATTGTTAACTCATTTGGGAGTCATAATTCTTCATCCCGGTCTGGTAAAAATACAACACGCTTGAATTAAAACGTAACCAACATATAAAGTAGGTAAGATGTGTTTGGTATTTCTAATGTTACAAATTTGTTAAAGATTTTATTACATTTACAAATAGCCAATCATATTTTGACGGATTGAATATACAATGTATTAAATGAAACTGTTGAGTGTTGTATTGTAGCATAGATAAATCATGTGTTGCTTAGTCTATGATTGTAGCTATCTGTGAGGTTTAAGTTATTGCTTCTATTGTAGTTATTTTTGAACAGTATTATGTATTGTGAAATGAATTTATGTCTAATTAATGTATTATATCGCTGTACATTATTGTTATTTACATAAATATTATCGTCGTTGTGCAATGTAGCGCTATTATAATATTTATTATTATGACTATATAGGATCCCATCGCATTCAAAGTAGACAAATGTTTAGTTTTATGGAAGATTATACGCGTGTTTAAACGAACGAGCATTTCAATCCTTTCCATCATTTGCTTCTGTTATTATTCCGTGACTGTCGCCTTTGCTAGCGTGCGTCGAATAATTATTGCCTTAAATCAGTGGTTTTGTTTTTCCACACTGTCATAACTCTATTCATATACTTTAAATTAATTGTTAGCTATTTTCTTGTACACTGCTAAAAGAATTTATTAATTTCCGTGTATAATTTTTTACACTTACAAACATAATAATAGGCCTATTACTTGATATATCATTAAAGCTTTCACTCCTTAAATGTACCTTTTCTCGATTGGAACTATGGCCCACTACTACTATTACTGACTTTAAAAATACCACGTGCATGTATTTAATTATTGGTTTGTATTAATCTTTAAAAACGGATTCAATCGTATTTAAAGGTTTAAAAAGTAATAGTAACGTTTATTCAACAATTTGACTTAGTGTTATTATTATATTTTTCTGACTTTATTCAATAAGGGTATTGAAAAGAAACACATATTTTTTACACGAATCTAGTTACTATAATCATTTAGGCAGGTAAATCATAAGTTGACAGTAATTTCTGCATTTTCATAAAACAGGATTTTTTAGGAAAAAGTAATTATAATTTATTCTGTTACTTAGTACTCCCTGGCATTATAATCATTTATATGAATTATATTTTCTATGTGCAAATCATAAGTAACCTTAGTTTGGCAGTATTGAGATGATAATAAAGACCAAAACATAAGATATCTGAATAAATTTAGTTGAAAATGTATCTATTTACTTGTAAGTATTTATGATACACGACAGTAAACGCATCCTGGAGTGCGGTAAAAGAGAATGAATCCAAAGATCAGCATAAATAAACCTAACCTTAACCACATTATTACAGCCCCAAACCTTATTTCAACCAGCGTTTTACACTAAATATTGAATCTCTTTCCACCGTTCTGGTTTGTCGAGCCGTGTTTTGTGCAAACATATTAAATTCAAAGTATTATTCCAGAATCAATGATAAAATTGCTAGGGAAATTTTGAAAACTTATCGGAAATATTTCACAGTAGGATGCGGACAGCTGGACAACACAAGAATATGTTGAGAACTCAAGTGGATAATTGTTATATCACTGTTAGTAAAACTATCTTCTGGTATTAAATCAAAAATTTTAATTTTTACGATTGAAATTGTCAATATTTTTAAAGCTTCGTTGTAGCAATATCATCCATTCAATTTTATTTGTTCCTTATTCACCCCCTTCTAACGCAGTAGTTAATAAATTAAAATAAGGTCCTGGCTTTAAGACGAACTTATACTAGCATAACAAAAGTGAATTTCAATAAACAATCAATTTCAATATTTAAACACACTTACTCTGCGATTATCAACATACATTTTCAAACACGCGCAAAGCTGAGCATCTGTAAAAATTTGAAAACGTAATTTCCATTTTGGAGCAGCACAGCTTATGGTTTTAATTCCAAACTAGTCCCGATGGAGCAGCGGGGGCTGCACGGGAGCCCAATTGTCACCCCCACCCCCACCAACCCTCTCACAATTGTACAGCACAACTCCCCTGGGGGTAATAATTCTTCATCTGGTCGGTGATGAACATAAAACGAATATTTCACTGTTATCCAGGGCTGTTTCATACAAATGTCTATGGGGAGTGAGCGATGCGACGAGACAGTGTTGGAATAACAATTTTAAAACTAGTCATCGTTTACGACTTTTCAATTGAAATACCTTGCTGATGCATTGGTAAACTGGTTAAGCTACGTAAATGTATACAGTATATGTTTTCCGGTAACTTGTGTTAATTCCCTCTCATTTCACACTTGGACTTTGCATAATGCAGGTGGACTTCATCCTATATGATGCGTATTTTATATAAAACTTAAATATTTATTTTGGGTCAAGTGTAACTGTTTGTGTGTGACTGTTTCTGGCTGATTCAAAACATTGACGAAGTGAATGAAGTTAAGATTGTGGAATAGATGAATGAGATGGGTTAAGTTCTGTGAGATATAGCCTATATACTAAGCCAAAAATTTTAATTTATTTGAAGGAGAGTAGATTCGGAAAGGACTGGCAAACCATGTTTTGAGATCAATAAGAACCACGCTAGAATACATTAGAGTTGAGCGTAGTTGTAATACGATTATATTTTAGCTTTACTGAGAATTATAGATTAACAACGATCAAAACTTGGATGTGTGTTTTCTTTTAAGTAATCATTAGTTCAGAATTTGTGTGATTCTTTTACAAGTTTAGTTTCTGATTGAAAACAGCTGATTATCTATCAGTCATCAATTGAAATTTACAAAAACACTGGGCCTAGCTTTTACCAATCACAACATTTTAACAACTATTTTTTCCTTACTGAAGAACAATAAAATACCCCCGCCGCAGCAAACCTGCAGACTAAGCGAATTTCCATTTCCCTGAATGGATTTACACTAAAATGTCTCCTTAAAAATATCACATTTATTCCCTATTTAAATAGAATCAGTTTAAAACATACTTAGGTTTGCTGCAACAGGGAGGGTAAAAGTGTGTTTTATGTAAAATGTTAATAGTTAGTAAGAAATAAAAACATTTTCCAAATTTGGGCAAAATATGTTTATAAACAAGCAAACTACAAGAGTTTACTTATTCTCCATAAGAATAACATGGGAATTTTAAATTTACAATTTTTTGGAATTTTCTCCGTAACCATTAGGCGCATTATAACGCTTCAATATACTAAATTATTTGTTTTTTTAAGCTCTACAAAATAGTTTTGAAAGAAATTGCAAAATTTTATGTTTTTTGGGTCAAAAATGGGAAAAACCCATTTTTACCCCATAAAAGCCCCCATAAACCCCCAGCCCCATGGTCCGATCATGCTGGTTTGCGAACTCGTTCGAATAAACGTAGGTTTACACGTTTGTACCAAATTTCATCAAAATCGGATCATTTTTGCTCGAGTTATTGCGCTAACGGACACATATATATATATATATAAATATATATATATATGAATATATATATATATATAAATATATATATATATATGAATTTGAACGGATGGTGTTTTTGACCTCTAGGGACCTCAAAACGAAAAAAAAATCGGTCCCGCGTCCAGGTCTTACCGTGAGTACTACGGTAATAGCTTATTCCCTATATGGGAAATTCGCTAAAAAGGTAACATAGGATGAAAGGTAACTATAATTGATCTCGTTATTATTGACAATACTCGTTAATAATTTACATAATTTACGGTACACAAGTTATATAGTTTTGTTTAAACTGTGCGGATAAATGCGCAAAATAAATACACGTTGTACTCCAGATACAACGCTATCATGTTAGTTCCATAAACAGAGTTGGAAAAATAAACAGTTAAAACCTGTGTTGACTTGTTTAACTGTTTGGAAACGAATATTTAAACCGATCCATCGATGCTGAAAGTAACACACTTGTTGTTTTTAGTAAAATAGAGCACAAAACCGTTTTGGTACAAGATTATAGCTTTTTGTAGTTAATTTTATCAATTTTTGTACAAACTCACAATTGCTAAACCCGTGTATTCTACAATCATGAAAAGGTAATACAGATAGTTTTACATTAATTGGCAACTCTTTCATACTTAATTTTAACAAACAATTTTTATGTAGCATTTCAACCTTAATTTCAACCTTAAACCTTTGAATGTGTATTTTTACCTCGGAGAATATTAGTTTCAACTTTTTTTTTTGTTTCGTAACCTTTGCCCTAACTGCAGTAGCATACCACAGGCTGGATTTATTATTTTAACCATCACCATCCATTTTGTTTGGTTTAATGAATATTCTGAAATTATATAAGACAAAGTTTATTCTAACGTACGTTCTTAAGCTTGCATTTATTTATTAATTTCCTAGGACACTAGGCATGAGATCAGAATTGTTTTTCATATTAATTCAGGCTGAAGTCCCGCGCTATACCTCTAGACCAGCTCGCTCCCTGCAGTAGTAATGTATTGGAAAAAGCTTTAAAAAGGCAAAGTGTAAAGACTTATAAATAAAAACTTAACTATTTTACAGTGTTAATTAGAAAACAAGAGTTACTTATCATGATCAACGGGTACAAATTACATAATCAGCATCGCCATGAAGGCTTAAGGACTATGAGCTAAAGACTAAAAAAGTGACATTATTTGCATATTGTACTGCTATAATGTGCTGTCATTCTTCTAAACTAAAACAGGTTTTACCAAAGCAATCTCGTCTTATTATAACTAATCCAATTGCTGGATTTAAAAATTTAAAAAGTATTTACAGTTCATTAGTTTTTTTTTACACTAATGTACATTATATATGAGACAAAAGCAATCAGTAAAATTATATCAATTTACATTATAACTGTGCTGGTATTAAATAGTATTAAAAAAAAAACAACTCGTCAATATGTAAGTCACTGCAAGACTTAAAACAGTCTTACAGTTAACGTGCCAACATCAAACTTGGGACCATCACTCAGCAGTACGATTTAAAAGCAATACAACTGTCCTATATTACACAGCATCTATTATATCTAGTCAAAACAAAACAGATAAATATGTATTGTAAATAGGATGAAATATCGATATAGTCAGGTGTAAAATACAATTCAAAAGAGTCCCAGATTTGTTGATAAATAAAATCTAAAATAATTCACAATTTCCCCTATTATTTACATCCTATACGGATTTACCCGATTTTCCGTTTCACTTGACCAAGCTGTTGTCTACTATGTATAAAAAAACATAGAGCTACATCGTTTTCTCTTGATCGTATACAAGTTAAGCAGTTATTATAAATGTAATGGACTGTTTCCACGTATACAGAGCTAAGGAGGTGTCGCAGGCAACAACAAAAAGCGCCACTTAGGGCCTAATTATATGTAGGGCGTAAGTACCTCATCATTTAGTGCTATTACGTGTGTTGGGAGGGGTTAATAGTCTACCACTTAGCCGAGCATAATCACCCAGTACTCACCACCTCAGTAATCACCCAGCACAGCTCGGCTAAGTGGTAGACTATTAACCCCTCCCAACGATTCGCGGACCGAGGAGCGCACAATACCTGCTCTAATGGGAGGTCATAAATAAAATCCGTAGGGGTAGGACCAAGGAGCGCAGAGGTACCTTGCGCGCCTCGGTCCTACCCATGCAATGAACTAATCCCCTAATTATACGGATTAAAAGAGACAATGGCTGGGTCAACCCTGCAAGTAAATCCCATTAGTCGTGCCTCATTGAATACACTACTTTAAAATGAAAATGTAAGGAGTAATTTTGAAACTATAAATATGTTAACAGAGACAATGCAAGATACTGTATTATGCATTCGAAGTTGAAGTAGTTATCTTAAAAACAGTTGGTTTTTGTCCTACGTTAATAAGCCCATTTTCAATGCAGACAAACTGCATATTTTTCTAAGTGCAGTTTAATAAAAATTAAATATTTATCACTAAATAGTACGGAACTAAATTTGCATTATTCTATTATAATTAAAATCATATTAGATTATTCGAGACAGCTAAACTTTCTCTCTGCGTTTCAGAACTATCAAATGTTTACATTATTTTGTTTTGCAGGTATAGTTTATACAATTTTGAAATAGCTTTGAAGGCATGACGACTATTAATTGCTTATAGCATGCATGATTCTACGTGATTTGTTTTGATTATCGACCCGTGATTCAACCTTCGTCTCCGTCCTGTGGAAACACCTGGCATTTTCTCTCGTGATAGAGGTTAGGATATTGAATGCCTTAATATTACCGGACGTTCGTACTATTTAGGAGCAACGCATACCATTCTTGAAACTAATTAATTCTTAAGAACAACATTATATTATGTTGTGCATTTCCGGATTAGGTGGGTGAGCCTACTGCTGAAAGTGATATTTGCCAAATGACAATGTGCCTGGGCTAAATTTACTTCAAAAAGTAGTGTTGTTTACATAGGCTTTGTTTAAATTTAAAAATACTTTTTGAATAAGAATTACTTAGGTTTTTCTGAAAGTATATAGTTAGAAATATCTGAAAATAAATCGATTATTTTGTTTGGTTTACTTTTTTAACTGTTGTATTGCCGACAAAAAAGTGTATCTAATGAAAACATTTACTCCTCAAGATCCTATAATTATTCCCAACTGTTTAGACAAGCACAAATTTGTTTAATCAGAATTTACTTGGCTATTTCCAAAGTAATGGTTTAAGCATCGTTTAAGTAGATTTTATAGCCTCCGGATTACCAATAAATATAAACATAATTACTCTATTTTAATGCTAAATTCAAATAACAATAACCGGCACATACTCTAAAAAGGAATTCTAAAAAAAGAGTAAACTACAAAAATTAAAACTTGTCTTTATTCAAGTAGTGTTACCAGTTACAAAGTAAATTATCTATTATAAAAAAGTAAACTTTTGAGTCTAGAATCAAATAAGAGATAATAAGTAATGAGTAACTTACAATCAGTGACGTGTTTTTTTTTTTTTTAATTTCTTGCTGTACATCTAATAAGGTGACCAATTTTACAAATTCGTTACCGGTGCAGATTCCTAAAGAAAGTTCTATTCTCGGTTAATGTTAACGGTGCTATTGGTACATTTTCTAACTAATGTCACAGATTCGTGGGTAAAAATACTTCATTGGGGCAAATAAATCCTAATCAGAGTGACTTTTTGATTAGTCAGCATCCACAATGTAATATACTGTGATTTTTCTTTAAAACAATAACTGTTACATCTAAATAAGGCTAACTGATTATTTCAGGGCAAAATTATCAAACTTATTTATCCAGCGAGAACAAAGTTATTTTTGAAAAACATCAAACCGTAGGCCTACAGTTTAAACATTTTGTAGGCCTATACAAACATTAGTAACAATGAATTATGTTGTTTGACGTTGTGACATGTTGCTATTTAGACATTGTGATGACAATGTTATATTATACATCATTTGTGTCATTTAACAAACGTTTTACATGGTGACAACATAAACGCCAAATATTAATGATAATTCGAAAACTAAAAGAAAGTAATACAAATTGAGTTTAAATTAGGAAGATGATTTGGAATTGCAATAACTTTAAAATTATATGGAATTTGATTCATGCTACCATATAAAGTGTTGGCTAAGTAACTTTAAAAAATTGTTCCTTTGTAAAATCTTGTTTTTGTAATATTATGTTATCACTGTTGGCATTAAAAAGTAAAGCTTACCTCCTAAGAAATGTGAAATGAATTGAGAATGGCCCGTATTGTATTTTTGGAAAAAATATATGGGATTCGAAATAGTACAAAATTGTCCACATAAAAAGTCATCATTTTGACACAAATACAATATACATAGTAAAATTCTGACTCCGATCCTTGCTCTCGAGCCTGAGAAACTACAAAGTATATCAACTATATACTGTATTGGTACGTATGTTTTGTATTACCTTTTCTTTTTATCAATCAATGGAAAAATAAAGTACTTCAATGGATATGCGCATTTTACATATCATAAAGAAGAGATGGTTTCTGTCTGTTGAATTTACCTATAAAACTAAGATTAAAAATTCAGGTTGTTTTTATCAATGGTGGGTACACGTTGAAAGCATTTAATTGTATTCATGGATTTAAATTAGCTAAGGATTTTACAAACCATTCCTGCATAAAAATTAGTAGCCTATATTTCATAGCGAGGGGTCCCATTGCAAATTTGCACATTTTAATAGGGTTCAACACCTATTCTAAGGTAAAACTAACGGTGCAATACCCCTTTATTTTCAAAGATTATGTTTGTTTAAAGCAGTTATTAAAAGTGAATAAACTTACTAATTTGCAATAATTTCCATTCATTGATTTTAGATCCACACCATGAAGACTAAAGTCACCTACCTTAATCAAGTCGCAATTATTAAAAAGTAGCCTATTTAAAATCCATTTTTATAAAATAAAATAAAATCTAAATGTGGTTTAACATTCAACTGAAGGATCAGCTTTTCTATTGCAATTTAAATTCGAAAGTGAAAGTGTACGGCCTGGTAATTTGTTGATACATTAGTTTGGTAATAAGTTGCACTAGAAAAATATACCTGAATCAATGGTGTAGTCAGTGAGGCGCGACTAATGGGATATACTATTAAATTATTAAATTATGGGATATAGTATTAAAGTATTAAAGTACTCACAGGGTCGACTCAAGCATTGTCTTGTTCAACCCTCGTAAGTAGGGGATTAGTTCCTTGCACGGGTAGGACCAAGGAGCGCAAGCACCTCTGCGCTCCTTGGTCCTACCCCGACGAATTCTTCGGCCGAGGGGTTGACAGTTTTACGACTTGCGCTCCTCTGTCCGTTTCCCGTGCTGGGTAAAACAAAACTCAACCCTATACTGAGTATCATATAGCTTGCCTCGAAAAAAACTACAAAGAGGATATTGAACGTGACTTAAACTACAAAGACTTTATGGACATTGGTCGAACCAAAGTATTATCTCTGTAATGATCTAGCATCAGTATAGATTAAATGGGATGAGATGTCTATTTGTAGTATTCAAAGTCAACGGTATGAATAGGCTACTGCACACTAATATCTTCCAAGCCCTGTCCTAAACAGCTTAACATGTTTAATCTAAGGTACTGCTTTGAGAAACATTTGCTTATTTATGCTTGAAATTATATATTTGTTTAAGTTCATACTGTTCAATTTTTAAATATTATTTTTTATGTATTGTTCAGAATTCCAACTGTAATTTTTTTACCAAACAGAACTAGAGGTCGTCCATCGGTTGAAAACTCGATTTAAAATATGCAATGTACAGACTTATGTATTTTCACACCACACTATAAATAAAACATGTTATTATTATTCAGCTGTAAAAAGTTAAAATTAAAAAGATTTTCTAAATGCCACATATGAACATTTGAATTGTATCAATAATGTTAAATGGTTAAATATCGAATTACAACAATCGCCTACGTTGCTAAAATTATATAGGCAGTTTGTTTTCATTCACCACACTGTTTAATATGTTTCCAAACCCAATACTTTAAATAAACATCATGGCTGGGTTAAACATTGCCATTAATATTACGAACAAATTAAATAGTCTACATTTACAATTTTGATAATGTTTATTTAATATTCAACTAATAATTTACAGTTGGAAATTCCAATTATTATTCATCACTGTATGCGTTCACTGTTTATGACATTGGACAACTTGAAAACTTGCAAAGAAATTCTGAAGAGGCGGCAAAGTCGTGACTTGGAAATGAATCACCTGAGTTGACATTTCTCGGCAAAACAAGTGACTAAAGAAATCAGCTGGAATCAAACTTTGATATATTCTTATTTAGTCGGCTATTTTGAGTTTAGTGTAATATCGTCCTGAGTAGGCTTTCTAGGCCTGTGTTGGAATCCGTCAGCTTTTTGTAACGACCTAGTAGTTATATTAAATTTACCCAGAATAATTGACACGGACAACTGGGTCAACGTCAAATTTTCTAAAGCTTCTGTTCTGTTAGGATTATATTTTTTGAAAATCAGATAAATAAGTGATAACAATAAAAGTAGATTAAGACTTAACTACTACTTACTAGCCATCGCCGAATAAACTAGATACAGTTTTTTTCATAATGTGCCTCCAGAATTTATTTATGTTAGATAACGTTTCCAAACATTTGCTAAAAAATATTTCGATATTTGCTTAAAACTTATTGTGTATGTGGTTTATTACCTAATAAGAAAATGTGATATACTGTAGTACAAAATTAAGCTTTAGCTTCGCCATAACAAAATCCAATCAAAATCTTTCCTGTTTTTCTTTTATACTATATATTACCTTCCCTATTACTTGTCATACTTGTAAGCCATACAAATCAATGGATTTTACCATGGTATATTATTTTGTATAGTAAGCCTATACCCAAAATTAATTCACAATGTAAACACTAAGTTAAATTTGATTTCCCCTAATCCATTGCGAAATAATTCACAAATTCAAATACAATAAATTATTTCAAACCAAAAATATACATTACATGGAAGCATATCTTGGTTTCATTTCAACCGTAAAAGCTTTGTTCACATTTTATTGTTTGTTTCAAGCAAAATAAACACAACCAACCGAATATTCCGTAGATATTTTAACTCATAACTTCCGCCTTTTTTGTTGTTGTTAAATCTTGCGTTCCCTCACACAGTTGTTTCATTTGTTTTGAATTGTTAAGCTCTTTATTGCTATAAACCCTTTCACCAACTGCTTAAAGGGCAAAGTTTGTGGTTTTTTTCAGTTAGTTTATAGTACCTACATTGTTTTTAAAGGTTAAAAAACGAGCCAATGATTAGAGGATTTTTATTGAACCCAAGCTCCAAATTATGGCAAACTACTGACTGGAAAAAGAAACATATAAACCCAGGGATAGAGGCTGGACAATCCATGCCAGGAACCCAACTAAGAATGGCCTCTTTCTCATGTAACTAGAGGAAATTATAGTGCACTTTATCAAAGATATACCTCTATCCTAGTTACCACAGCAGATACGATTCGTTTAAATAAAACTCGACAATGTTCCATGGTGAAATTCATGGTGGAAGGAAAATACCCCCACCACAGTGAACCTGCAGACTAAGCGAATTTCAACTTGTCTGATTACATTTTTACTAAAATATTTCCATAAATAAGACACATTTATTCCCAATTTAAATAACATTAGATTTAAAAAGTGCTTAGGTTTGCTGCTACGGGGAAGGTAAAAAGTGTTTTTGACGATATGTCAATAGTATAGGATGAAATAAATAAATTTGCCAAATTTTATCCACATAAGAATAACATGGGAATTTTAAATAAAACTTTTTTTTATTCTCTCCGTGACCGTTAGGCATACAACAGCGCTTCTATATACTAAATTATCTCTTTTTTAAGCTCCACAAAATGGTTGAGAAAGAAATTGCAAAATTGTGTTTTTTTAGGGGGAAAAATGGGAAAACCCCACTTTTACCCCATAAAACCCCCCAAAAACTCCTGTTCCCATGGTCCGATTATGCTGGTTCGCGAACTCGTTCAAATAAACGTAGGTTTACACGTTTGTACCAAATTTCATCAAAATCGGATCATTTTTGCTAGAGTTATGTGTTATGTGTCCGATATAAAAAATCGATCCGATATAATATACAGGGTTAGTAAAAAGTGTGGAGACCCCCTGTTATTTTTTTAACGGCTCATACTAGAAAAACTAAACTCGGCACACTATTATGACATCTTATGAAGTACTTTTTGGGCATAATCGTCACTTGGTGTACATCCCCAAAATGGGGGATTTTGGGGGAAACTTAAACATTTCAAATACAAAGACCCATCGAGTGACCCCTCATTTTGAAGGTCCTGATAAAAGAAGACCAACAACGCAAACTAGAGGTCTTTATCTCAATCCAGTAAAAAATGGTAGCCAATTGAAATTCTCAGAAGTTAACTTTAACTTACAGCTTTCCAAGTCTGGAGACCCCCTGTAAATTTTGTAGCCGCTCACACTAGGAAAACTAAACTCTACACACCTTTTTGGCATGTTATGAAGTACTTTTTAAGCCTAATAGCCACTTGCTTACCAAACCCAAAATGGGGGATTTTGGGGGAAACTCAAAAGGTTTAGACGATAAGCCCAATCAAGTGACCCCTCATTTTGAAGGTCCTGGTAAAACAAAACTAACAACGCAAACTAGAGGTTTCTATCTCAATCCAGTAAAAAATGGAAGCTGTTTGAAATCTTTAGAAATCGGTAATAACTTGCAATTTTATATTCAATTGGCTGCCATATTTTACTGTGTTAAGATAGAGACCTATATTTTGCGTTGTTAGTTTTCTTTTATTATGACCTTTAAAATGAGGGGTCACTCGATGGGGATTATCTTTAAAAAATTTTAGTTTCCCCCAAAATCCCCCATTTTGGGTTTGGGAACTTATGAGAATTTCAATTGGCTGCCATTTTTTACTGAACTGAGATAGAGACCTCTAATTTGCGTTGTTGATTTTCTTTTACCAGGAACTTCAAAAGGAGGGGTCACTCGATGGGTCTTTGTATTTGAAATATTTGAGTTTCCCCCAAAATCCCCCATTTTGGGGATGAACACCAAGTGGCGATTATGCCCAAAAAGTACTTCATAGCATGCCATAATGGTGTGCCGAGTTTAGTTTTTCTAGTATGGGCTGTTAAAAAAATAACAAGGGGTCTCCACACTTTTTACTAACCCTGTATATCGCCACAGACAAATTGAGAACCTCATCCTTTTGTTGGTAGTGGGGAGGTCGGTTAATATCTCATAATCACTGAGTTAATATAATCACTGGTGTTATATTGGTAAAGAACAAGAGACTGATTTACATAATAGATCCCTGAATTATGTCGTTTCTAAAGCATGCTGTAGTTATATTATCGAACTTAATGATCCATAAGATTAATAACAATGCAGATATATTACTAACAACATTTATAAATATATTAGCACCCTTTTTGGCAAGAGTATAGAAAAGAGCAGAAAAACATATTTCAAAAGTACTATAAAATACACGCCTCCTTTGCTTTCAGACTAAAACTCGAACAACTTGGAGAGTTTTTCTTTACGGCTTATACAACGCACAAACATTTTCAGCCTGTGTTTTTCTCTCTTGCTTACCTAAAATATCACTTCTTCTCCAGTATTTTGTCTTATATGTTTAGAGAAAGAGTTTCTCAATTATGTTTTTCATTTAAAACATAGCTTTAAAACACTACAACACCATCAAGGAAATCATGGTAGAGTTATCAATTTCAAAAAGTAGTTTTGGTTGTTGCTAACCTAAACTGTGTATATTTACAATGAAACCGTGACCAATTAATTTTACTCCTATTTTTAAACAAGCAGAGGACATGTATATTGTATATCTTGTATGTTGTATGTTGTATGTTGTATATATTGTATATACAACATATGCTGGAATTAGATGCCAATTGTTACTAAACACGAAAGAGAATATATCTTACAAATTCGATTAAAAATAGAATTTGTTATGAATTGCATTGTTTATTAACGACTTATTTGAGACTTTTTATAAAACATTAGTATTGTCTTGTTTTTATTTGACCTATATTTACGTAGCAAGCTAACATTAAAAAGTACATTTCGTTACGAAAAGCCAAATCAATTGGTTGATTAAGTATCATTTGTTATATTATTGTTGCAATATACAATAACAAATTCAACCTATTGAACAATTTTTCGTCAATCGAATTCCTCCCTTATATAAGGGAGGAATTCGATTCAATACAATCAATCAATAGAAGGGATTGAGGACATAATCATAATTATATCCTCAGTCCGTTCTATTCTAGTAATTGTTAGATTTTACCTTCTAACAAAAAGATATTTCTTTTTACGTAAACCTTTTTGCATCAACATTTAAGATCAGCAAAATGTCTGCCTCGGATGTGATAAAATGAGGGGCAACACCATCATGTTTACTTACTTAACTCGTTTAAATGTTGTCTAAGACCGTTAAAAAGTTAGAGTGTGCTTTATTAAATTACTTTAGAATACAATGTATTTACCTGAAAACCAACAGATGGAAGCTGTTATAGCTACGTATGATTACGTATATGTAGATATCTGGGTAATAGTATGTTCAACATGAACGGCTAAACTATTGAATTGACTGACATGAAATATGTACAAAAGTTAATCATAAACACGGCCAAAACATAGATCTAAAATAATTCACCACCATAAAATCAACTCGGACTACATCCACTGGACGTCCAAGGTTTCGGAGAGGAACGTAAATATTAATTGGTTCTAAAATGGAAAAATAAATAAGACCACTTTCACATTATGCTAGTATCTTTATAGTGCAACACATTTGATTGAAATAACCTAAACCAAAATACTATAAATGGATAAAACTAATTGGTACAGTAAATTTAGCTATTATCTATAATCAATGTGGTAAAGAATTGGTAAAGAAATTATTTACCGGCATATTCTCTTCTGCACTCTCACTCCATTGCGATACCAATACTTACCACAATTAGTTCAGGAGTAAGATTATCCTAGATTTATTAAAAGGTAATTCACAAATTTATTTGTTTAATTCAATTTTATATTAGTATTTTCAAACAAGATTTAAAACATGGTTAGCACAATTGTTATTTTATGAACTAAATTTGAATGCAGTTCCAACAAGCACTTTGGTCATGTTTGGCATCCCACTCGGTTACAATAAGAACTAGGTTCAGACCGAGAAGTTTCCTCCCTTCTACTTGAAACCCAGGACAAATGTAACTTTTAGATTTGGTCCCGAGCCAAAGTTGGAATGGTCCAAGTTTCCTTTGAGATGTAAATAAGGAAAATAGTAGGGTGTTCGGAGGGGAAACCTTTCCGTGTTGTCTTGTATCAATTCCCTCACCTAGCAGGATACTATGAGGTTTAATGTTTTGAAAACGGTACAATGTTGTGCAGCAATGCAATGCAATTACAAATTATTCTTGAGGAAACTTATTGCATCCTATGTGATTTTGGTCGTAAAAATTTTTGAAATTATTGGAAATCAGAATTATTTTATTTGGTTTTTACAGAAATTACACAGTGTACTTTAAAGAAGCCTGAAATTATGTTATAAGCAAATTATTATATACTACTAACTACTACTACTTAACTACTGAAACTATCATCCCTAGGTCAAAGACCTGTTTGAGATGTTCTACTCGCTCATGTACATTTAATATATCTCAAAGGTAAGATCACCAAAAACCTCAAATACACCATAAAGAAACTTTATAGTGCAAACCTATTGTTATAATTACTATTTTTTGCGTTGGTTATTTGATTGAAATAGTATAGTATCCCAAATAGTAAAATTAGTCTTTAGTACTTATTATGTTAATAACTCTTTAGTAAAGTAAATATTTGTACAAAACCTCATTAAAGTGTCAACGAGTTATCCTTAGTTGTCACACATGACGATTCAACAAAGAAAAGCAAAACTAAATGCGACAATATACAGTATAACTCAGTGTAACTTAGCTTCGTAAGTTACGGGCATAATTAACCTTACGCGGTGCAGCGCTAAGTGTAAAGTTAAATTGGAGTTGTAACACCCTTAGTGGAGGGGGAACAGGGGGAGGAACTTGGGGTGAATATAGTCATTAGAAACACGATCAGGCTTTGGAAAATGTCACGTCAATTAACAATAATTATAAAGCCATTTCCCAGATGAATAACATGTTTTAGTGAGAACAAGTGAAATGGCGGCAATGTCAACTAGGTGTGTTACATGTAATGGTAATTACCACGATGAACAAGGAGACCACCATAATGAGTAATTCGACTCTTGTCACTTCTAAATTGGTTGAATTAAATAGTGTACGCTGAAGTACGATTGACTGATCAGTCTTGTGACTTTACTTACCCAGCTTGTCTTGATAATTATGATTTTAATAAATGGTCGTGGCTAAAGAAACAGCTGGGCAAAGACAGAAACAAAGCTTCACGAGGGAATCTTACTAATCTTACTAATATTATAAATGTGAAAGTTTGTGTGTTTGTTTGTTTGTTTGTTTATTTATTTGTTTGTTTGTTTGTTTGAAGTTCAATCACGCATTAACTACTGGACGGATTGGGCTGAAATTCGGCATGATGATAGCTCATATTCCCGATTAACATATAGGCATATTCTTATCTCAAAAATCCTTTCGGGCTCCGCCCCAGTGGCTCTGTAGTTTTCCATGTTAACCTTATGAGTATTCATTATTTAAGAGGAATTAAAGAATTCAGTCAGCTGTTTCAAATAGAAAAGTTGGTTCTATGATATGCAAAAGTATTAAAAAGTTATAAGATTTACCAACAGGGTGCAGCACTATATTTTTTTACCTTTTATGAAAACAGCTTATTTGAAAATTTGAAGAAAACACTGTCATAAGCAATGAGAACTGTCAAAGTATGATTGTTTACAGTTATGTTTATGTTTTTAATTGCATGAATAGTTTGTGATAGTTTGCGAATTTTTAATAATTTGTTTTTCTCTTTTGTTTAGGTGAAGTGGTAGATCTTATGGCTATGGTAGGTGTGTAATACTATAGTACCTATACCGTAAATTTAAAGAAGCAAATTTTATCAAACTGTATCCTCCCCATTGCAAACTCTAAATTAGAAAATAACTGCAATACGCATTTTACACTTATATGCCATCCCCGTACGAAGGACGGGTACTCTGCTAGTTTACTATATTATCGTAAACTCAATCTCTTCTCACTACTTAAAAACGAAATTTGTTGTCTTAGTCTCAATTAAATAATATATTTAAAATTATGTCCATTACATAAAAATATTATTAGCAACGTACTGGTAGAAAGAAGTATTCAAATTCGTTATAGCGTCAGAACTGCAGTAATGCCTTACATTTATACAAACACCTCATCAGAGTAATATACAGGGTTTATATGTTTTGGCCGGATGCCATTTTCAAACACCTTGGTTCAGAAAATACATTAGCAGTGTAATGTGATTCGTGTACTAAATAAGCATATTATGTTGTTCCAACAAAGCATGCTGCACTGTTAATTACTTTTGCAACTAACTACGAGGTGTTTAAATATCCATAGTAATGGAAGACGTAGTTTTAAAGCTTAATTGTGCAACTCGAAATTAAAATGTGAACAATAAACAAAATCATTTATTTTTTATTTTTTAATAAGTTTATTTTTAATTTTTAATACAAACTTGGGATTTTTAAATTCCTTTAAAACTGCTTTTACTCGAATTATTAGGGTTAAAGAAAAAAATACTAACTCATTACTTTGCAAATATAAGAAACTATTAAGGAAATATCTACAAACGAAAATGGATTTTTTTTTAATACGTTCTGTGAAAAATGGTCCATCTAATTGACCTGAAACCCATTATTTCAATTTTTTTATAACTTCGAAAAGACAGTATGCTATCAAGACTTTTTTTACACAAGCATACGAAGAAATATGTTGAATATACCTATTGTCGGGTGTGACAATAAAAATCAAATTTATTTAAATAAAAAGTAGTCCAAGTAGGCCTATTCCTTTAGAAAAATGTGTGCATAGATTAGGGCTGGTATTGAAATCTGTATCACCTTTTTTAGAACCTCAGAAGTTATAAGATTTAATATTGCTCTCAAATAATAATTTTGCACAAATATATCTGGTATATCTGACATTTTCAATGAGATAATAGCATGAGAATAAAATGAGGTAATAGCAGTGATTTAAAAATAGTCATTAATAAAATCTTACATAGGGAGTAATACAGAAAGTTACAATGTGTGGACGGTATTATGGTTAACATTCTAAATAAGTAAGGCATTTTGGGAACGTAGTATTTTTCTTGTCGTATTATGCGAAAACGGAATTAAAGCATCAGAAGCTAAATATGAAATAAATATTTGTTATTTATACATTGTTTCTTATATGCGTATGATATAGGTAATTTTAAAACTATCGTCGACTTCCAAAAAGATATAAAAATACAATTTATTTAATTCCGACAGGTTTTTAAAACACATTGCTACCGAAGATAGTTTGTAGTATTTATAGGTAGTGAATGGAAATAAAACTAATAGTACAAACTATCGAATCCTAAACAAATCCTCCTAACCAAAACAACAGCGTTACTCTACTCGACATTGCATATTAAAATCTAATTTTCAGTAATGCAACACCTAACACTGAGATCGAGAAAACAATAACTAGCATGAGCCAGCGGCTGGGCGGCGGGGGAGGGCACCTGCAAAATCAATAGACGGCAAACAACACCAGGACAATCGGCGCTCCTGTGGCTAAGACGACAACAAGCACCTACCTTGGAGGATGTGAGAAGGCTGCTAGAGCTGAGGATACAATCAAGGAGCTGTTGTGTGTTCGAGCGAAAGACAATCACGCGGTGACCGACACAAGTTCTCCTCACTGACTGAGGAGAGGCGAGGGAGGCTGGAGCTCCTGCGCCGTCGTCAGCTGGACCAGATAGTACCTCTCCCTGCCACCGCACCACTCAGCGCTAGGGTCGCTATCCTGGGGCACCTCGAAGAACCATGACAGCTTGTTGTGTCCAAAACTGGGGTGTTTTAAGGAATGTTTAGTGATTTATGTTGTCCGTTTGGATATTTGCAGCACGGTTGGTAGCGTGTAAAAGTTTATAAAATTATATGGATATACTAAAACAAAATTAAGTATTTAAGAGGTGAAACACTCATCATCATTGAAACACTTTTGAATTAAGAAAGAACAACAACAAATAAGTAAATTAAAACATAAACAAGAAGTCAGCTGATCACATGATAATTAATAGTTTTACATTAAAACAGTTGAGACAGTAGGTAGCAAATTCATTTTATGATTCATGTTAGTGGGAAAACTATATAGCTACAATATAATGAGTACGTGAAAAAGTAAAAATAAATATTTATTTACACAATCTTATATGTAAATTAAATATCATCTCAGAAAATTTTTTTATGCAAGTTTAACCCTTGCTCAGCTAGGTGAAAGAGATACTATATCGTTACAATTGTATACCAGTACATGTACCAAGAAGGCGAGCAAATGCTAAGTACAGGTACTATGCTTAAAGTCTAGCGTTTAAAAACCGAATGGTAGCTTCTATGGTCCCAGATTAAAGAGTGGATCATGACTAGGGACTATACATTGTCACTGCTAACATTAAACCATTTGGTGGCGTGTTAAACACTCAACCAAACTTCGTTGTTTTCATTTATAAACATTTTACTTCAGTTTTTACAGCGAATCTTGCCACATCAACATCGTCATTGCTATGGGTAAACCAGCTGGTGACATGCGAGGCATTATCCAAGCTGCGGTGTTATCTTCTACAACAATGACTTGTTATGAGACTTTTATCTCTCGGGACGTGTCAATTAACACTGTCAGTGACATGGGCGAAGTCTGCTGGAGACGTGCAGCTTTTATACAAGCTTTGTTGTTATCTCATATGATCATGTGTTGTGTGCAAATAATAATACTACCATCTATTGTGTCTAGAAGTTAACATTCCATTTCTTGTAACTTTTATTTACACCTTGCTCTATGTTTTACACGATTTGATAGGAATATTTTACGGGGTTGGAAAGGCTGTATTTAAAAAATAAAAAGCTGAGATGTACGTTAGATAAAATATTGTAATTAGTTGTAGCTGAACCCCGTATGAGGTTTTAAGGGTTTACGAGCTTGCGACTTCGGTTTCGAAGTGTCGGATTCAAATTCTGACAATCAAAGATTATAATGACAAAGACATAATAATGTCGAAGCTCACCTCAATCTGCATTTTTTTCATCCAGGAAACCCCCACCTAGTCATCCTTGTAATGAAAAATCCCCCCGCACTTAATTCATACATTTCATTGGTTAATCGTAGGTTAATTATTGACTAAGAACACTTCTTCGGTTTAAAAAATAACATAGTTGTAAAACCATGGAAAATCACTTCACCATGTGGTAAGTTTGAAAATATATTATCTCCAGTTCTGTCTAGTAATATTTAAACTGTTTATTTATTGAACATCTGTTACAATTCACAAAGCTATATACAACATTTGTTTTGGTTACGATTACTTTCCTGTGCGTATTTCATTGTTTTACTTGACAAAATTTGCAACGTTAGAAATGGAACCTACTAGAAGAACAGGAAAACAAGCGAGGAACAGTCCAAACCCTCCACAGACGGAACTCCAAGGTGAAGACTCTAGGACTACGATCACCAATCTGGCAATCTTCGTAGGCACCGTGATAGTGCTTAAATTGATACCGATTTTCTTTGATTGTTGATATATGACTTACATCTAGGGTGAGTGAATTATTAATTAAAATGGAATACTATTAATAACTGAAGATAATTTTGTATCAAATTGATTTGTTGTATCCTGTGTAAATGTTTTAATTGTATGCAGTAAATGTTACATAACTAAATTTCAAAGAGTACTTTCAATTTTGTTTGGTTTTGATCGATTGCCTTCATCTTATTATTACATCAAGGTTACCTTCCTTAAAAAATCAAATTAACTGTCTCGTTTCATTGTTTTATAACTATTTTTCTTTTAATTAAACTAGAAATAATGTTAATTTTTTGAAAATGCATTGTCATCTACAAAGGTTACAGATTGATTCTTTGAAGGAAAACTACGTTGGCAAAAACTTCTTTCATTTTATTGCAAATTTAGTTTAACATTTTGTGTTGACAATAAACTTTCGAAAGCATTTTCAACAATTATTATACGAGAGAAAGCCAATTGAAGGGACAACATAGTCCGATCGGGCGGTGCGGCAAAGTAGACAATGCAAGAAAAGCAATTTGTTAGCCTCTTCAATAGGTTCAATCTGTACTTGTTCTGGAAACTACGTCCCAGACCCTCGGTTTGTTGCCAGTTCTATTTATCTTTAGGACCTTCTTCAAATTATGTTTGTTTCTTACTAAGTAAGGTTAAGATCGATGATTTATTTTATTTTTACTTTGTACACATGCTATGGATCTAGTGGAATCTACATTTTGTACGTTGCATCCCAATGCATTACCAGAGTGACAAATCTTCACCCAGTGTCTCCCTTGCGACTACATGTGCACTATAACCTTTCTAGAAGAGCATAAAGTACAATTTCAGAAATATTTATGACAACGTTTCCTTATATAGGCTATTACCATCAGTGTATCATTCTGTTAAACATGGCACGTTGGTTGCAATACGTTATGTGACTCAGAAACCCTTCTTTGTCCTTGTGAGTAGATTTATGAAATTTAAAATGTTTGCAAAAAATAAAACAACTATTAATTGCAGTCTTAAATCTTTGATTTTACTCAACGATGGTGGTTATTTAGATCATCTTAGCCAATCAAAATCATCCTGAAACCAAGAATAGGATAGCTGTTAAGTAAAGAAAATGGATTCAAACTAAAATTATCAAAAGAATTTTAGTTTTCTTAACACCTTTTAACTTTTTAAGTGTTGTATAAAGCCAATTATTCTCTAATCTTAGATAGCCTATTGGGTACTTTCCTGTTAAAGGGAACATTCATTATTATCGATGATTTTTTCGATATATCGATATTTTTGTTTACCGATCCATTACATTTTGACAACTGTCTATATATTAATTTGAAACTGTTTTTCTTTGTCATAGCTATTTTGAGAGAACGGCTGGGCGTAGAAACTCGGTAGGGGTGTCTAAAGAAAGGTCTTGGTCTGTAGATGAGCCATCAAAAGAGAAACGTGGTAAATTCCCTCGGGGCTCTGCCTCAGTGGTCTTTAAAGTCCCATCCCATGTTATTCTTAAGGAGGAAAACGGGGTTTTTGTCACAGCTAATTTGAGAGAACGGCTGGTTGTAGAAACTTGGTAGGGGTGTCTAAAGAAAGGTATTGGTCTGTAGGTGAGCCCTCAAAAGAGAAACGAGGTAAATTTCCTTGGGGCTCTGCCCCAGATGCCTTTAAAGTTCACTCAGCAATTTTGTTTACATTATATACATTATATACATACATTACATTATATAATATGGATAATTTTACACTACTTTTAATGGATCAAGAAATGAAACTGTTCTAAGCTAACCTAAGATAACCAACCAAACTTGCTGTACTAATTAAAAATTCATTTTGATAACAGAAAAGGCAAGTTAAACATGGAATGTTACACAGCAAGTTTGGTTAGTTATGTTAGGTTATTTTTTTTTTTAGAACAGTTTCATTTATTTTATTGTTTGATGATACTGAACAATATTTATCGCAGTTGTCAGCTGATATGTTTCAATTTTTTAATATCGATATATCAAGAAAAAAAATCATCGATAATAATGAATGTTCCCTTTAACAGGAAAGTACCGCTTAGGTAAACTGACACTTGGTCATTGATTTTAATTTACAACAAATGTCGAATGCGGTTTCCTCGTAAAGTCGATTTTAAACTATAATATTTTAGTGAAAAGTATTGGACCTTGAAGGTGTTATAATCTATATATTTTATTACGTAAGGTGCTTCATTATGTAAAATTATGGGCGTCTGAGAAATCGTAGAACGACCGGAGAGGGCTCAAACTAAAGGTCCCTATTCTGTGAATTTCCAATAGGAATAGTGGAATTTCCAAAATGTTAACACAAAATTAGATATGACGTAAAATGTTCTTCCAAAGAATAGGATTGGAAGCCATACTGGCCATGCCCAGCAGATTTTTTTACTTCAATACAGGTAATTGTGATCGTGTCTTATTAAGCCAGTAAAATGCCAGTATACTCAATATTAGCATTTCGTTTACTTATTTGTCAGTTAACTCTGCAATTAATTAATTTTTATACTATGTTAAAACAAGTGATAACGTTATCCATGAACTTTTTCGTCTTGTCTTAGAAATTTTGTATACATTATTTTACTGAGCAATTTCTAAACTGTGTATTTTTAAGTAATTCTATTAAGCGTATGATAATTAGTATAATCATGTGAGGTGTCTGATGAAAACACATTTGCTTTGTTTTATTTTAAAACATTCGATCAAAATATTTACTAACCAAGCTTGTAAATTACATGGAATTTTATTCAATATTCTAACTTTGATCGCAAATATGAAATCATGTACGGCTTTCATGCCGACAAGTTGGAATATTCTTATAGAATATTCAATATAGCCTTTCATATCAGCATATCCCTGCTTTTCAAAGACACGTCGACTACAAAAGAAAATAACATTCCACCCATGAGGGTAGGAAAATGTGTGTTATGTTATGCAATGTTTATAATAGGTGTCTACTCTACTGTGAACAAAATTTAAATATCATTAGAACATATTTTGGGTCCCGTAAAATGCCTGGACTTATCCCTTAGCAACAACATGCTGTTAGAAAGGGTTATCAGTTAACAGGTTAGTATAGAAACGTTACTTTTAGCATTGAATTAGCAACCTTTCGATTAGAGAGTAAGAACTGCAATAATATATGAAAAATAAATAATAATAAAATAGGATATAATACATAAAAGCGTCACAAATGTATAAGAAGTAATGGTTTTTTATGTATTTTATTATAATTTTCATCATTGTCATTACTTAACCCTCTCATAACCAAGCATCAACATTGTATTGATAGATTGAATACAAATTAATTAAAACTATAGTTGTCATACATTCTTTATGTGATACAGCTGCTCTACATCATCCATAACTAGTACAACGACTACAAATGCAGCTATTCTAACACAGATTTTCATCCCCGTCAACATCTTGCCAAGCTATTCTTTAAGTTTAATTTACTCAAAGACATGTAAGTGTGTTGAAAAATAGGTTATTTGATAAAAACGTAAAATTAATGATGATTTGAACATTCATTGTAAATTAGCTGTAGACATGTAGTGATGGAGACACCCAAGTAGACATTTTAAAATTATATGATTATTTCAAATCAATGTTAATAATCAGAACTACAAGGGTTGTCATTTTATGAGATTTAATTTAGCTTTCTAAAGTATTTTGACTGCAAAAGGCTGCTCATGTCATCTAAAATATATCAGTATGACAAATAAATAAACATTGTACAGTCATTAAAAAATATACATGTAGTACGTAATACGTATACAGGTTTTACACAGTTTTTTGATATGAAAAAAATCTCAAAAAAACACCTCTCAGCGTTTGCATATAAAATGACTGTGTGTTTAGTTCGGAGTGGGGCTAAACTTTCTGGATTGGAATATTGCAGGCATATCCTCTACAAAATTGCAATTTGCTGGCCTGTTCTAGGAGACAGATACAAAACTCTGAATGATCTCGAATAAATCATGCGTGTTTTCAAGTCTGAAGAAAAATATAAAACGTGCCCTTAAGGGATCCGAAAACCAACCTTTAACATTTTGTGTATGTATTATTCTGATAGACTAATCGATAAAACCCATATTCAATGAAAACCAATCCCAATCGTGTGTGAATGAAAAACAACAATAGTTTCTTTAGTGTTTTAAATAATTCCAATAAAGGAATCTTCCAATATTTGTAAACTAAATACATATAAGGTTTTAAATAGCTCTCCCGCCCAACATTCAGAGAGTATGACCACAAATCAGGAACGGTGTGATATACAGTGTAGAGAAGTGGTGGACCGGGTGGAAGGGCCATTTGGGGCAGTTTATCATCGACAAATACGACGATAAGTTATGTCGTAACCTCACCAGACCCCTATAAGTCATTGGTTACACTCCAAAATCACCCTGAATGTACCTTAATGGCGTTAATATGTTGTCAATTGGCACCCTCGACATCCATTCATGAGTACAAGAATTCAAAAATAGGTTTGCCTTTACTTTCAAAAGAATCACAGTTAAAAAAATCCTTGATCAGGTATTCTCTTGAAATAAAATAAAATATGCTGTTACATATACTTATCCAAACACTTTAAAACTAATTTTGTGAAGGAACAAACTGAGATACAAATTAAACTCAAACTACTGTTACAAAAAGTTTAAAAGTTAAATATGCATTAACGAACTCCAACTGAGTGATTTCCCACCCAAACATTAATCAATCAATATGCAGTTCCTTAATTTCAATAGACCACATAAAGCTCTACTATCAACAATAATACCCGAATACTACTGCAGTTTTATGCATAACAAGGTATCAATCGGTTTAGTGGTCAGGCAATAAACTAGGACAAGGTTAATACCCTCGACACTGTAATGATTTATACATCATTCTATAAAAAATCTATAGTATTATTTACTATTAAAAGCTTACAGTGAAAACATATATGACGATATTTTAAATTACCACACATTGTTAATTATTGCAAAGTAGAGGTCGCCTCGTGGTCCGTTATAGAGCAAAACCATACTTTTAAACAAAATTATTAAAATTAAGTTTCTTTATAAATAAGGTATTATGCTCCGTGTGGCTTAAACTATTCATAAATGTATATTCCTTGTTACACAGCCGTTTGTATGGATATTTTTTTCTGTTTACAAGCGTTTTTTTTTTGTTTTTTTTTAATACACGTGTACGAACATGTGCACAATTATTAAGTATTAATAATATAAAAGTAACAATTTATTTCAAGTCCATTAAACCATAGTTTTCAAGTGTTCCAATTCTTTGGAATGAGGCATATAGCAATCGTTTATATTACAATCAATCTAATAAATATCCTCTACACAATTCGAAAAAAATAGTTGGTTATTAGGAAATAAAAGTGAAATACCCCCGCCGCAGCAAACCTGCAGACTAAGCGAATTTCCATTTGACTGATTGGATTTACACTGAAATGTCTACTTAAAAATATAACATTTATTCTTGATTTAAATAGAATTAGTTTAACAAGTACTTAGGTTTGCTGCATCAGGGAGGGTAAAACTGTTTTTTTTTTTTTAATGTGAATAGTTAGTAAGAAATAAAAACATTTTCCAAATTTGATCAAAATATGTTCACAAACAAGCAAACTACAACAGTTTACTTATTCTCCATAAGAATAACATGGGAATTTCAAATGTACAATTTTTTGGTATTTTCTCTGTAGCCATTAGGCGCATAATAACGCTTCAATATACTAAATTATTTGTTTTTTTAAGCTCTACAAAATGGTTTGGAAAGAAATTGCTAAATTTTATGTTTTTTTGGGTCAAAAATGGGAAAAACCTATTTTTACCCCATAAAACCCCCCGTAAACCCCCGTTCCCATGGTCCGATCATGCTGGATCGCGATAAACGTACGTTTACACGTTTGTACCAAATTTCATCAAAATCGGATCATTTTTGCTCGAGTTATCGTGCTGACGGACACATATATATATATAAATATATAAATATATATTAAAATTAAAACATATATAACAAAGTACCCTTTTAGTAATAATTTTATTTTTCATGACTTTTATATTACATTAGTCATGAAAAATAAAATAATTACTAAAAGGGTACTTTGTTATATATGTTTTAATTTTATTATATTAGTAGCCCTAAAAATGCAAGAAAATAATAATAAATATATATATATATATAAATATATAAATATATATATATATATATGTAAATTTGAACGGGTGGTGTTTTTGGCCTCTAGGGACCTCAAAACGAAAAAAAAATCGGTCCCGCGTCCAGGTCTTACCATGAGTAAGTACTACGGTAATAGCTTATTCCCTATATGGGAAATTCGCTAAAACCTGATTAAGCCCACTAACCATAGATTAACACTATATGAACTATGACATCAATATATTGGACCAAAGTTGTATAACTTAGTTCCGGACTATTCAAAATACATCGCCAATAAAAACATTTTTAAAAGTGTAAAGACTGGGACATTTTATTCTTTAAATGGATTTTTAAAGTGGATATTGGGAGGGTTAAGAATACTTTTTTTTAATTTATTTTTTTATTACTATTTAGCTTTTAGTACGATACTGTAGTGACAAAATGTCCTGTCATTTTATGATGTAATTGCATTGGTCCTATAAATAAATAAATATTTAAATTTTTGTCACGTGAAGATTCGTTAAGAGCTTCGTGGAACAGAATACAATACAGCTCAATTAACGACAAAGTATAACAAACGCGAAACAGTTCCTGGTCAATTTGAAAGGGTTCAATTTGTACTTGTTCTAAAAATCGTTCCTTAAATTACTGCTTCTATTCATCAAGTTTAATTTCAAACATTTTAATTTTAAAAGCACATTTTTCCATCATATAACTTTTGTCATTCTTTGTTAGAAAATAAACGAGATAAAAACAATAGTACCAGGAATATTTTTATAATTAGAATTGAAAGTTCTTCAATATATTTATTATTTTAAGAACATTTTTAAACCACCAAATGTAAAGATGCGTTAATTATTTACACTGCTGTTAAAAAAGGTACATTATTCCAAAATAATTTGAAACTAGTCGTGACCCCTGGCCTATAGTGATATTTTTGTATTATTTTATTATGTACTGACGATGTAGGTGAGTTGACAATATTCAAAATTTTATTTTATGATGACTGGTAGTTTGTTTTGGTTTGAAAAAGAAAAAACATGGCCTAATCACTGATAGTTTAAGTAAGACATCTTTCTATGGTATAAAATGCGAAGTCTTCATGTTTATTAATGTAATTGTCGCAATTTCCTTGTCCGATTTATTTTATGAGCTGATGAGAGACATAAACGAACACTTTTTCAATTCATATAGATTGTCCTTAAAGCTAAACGCTATTCTAAAATTATAATGTTCAGCTTAAAAGCCCGATTTTGTTATCAACGGCCCTCAGTTGGTTAATATGAGTTGGTCAAAATTATAAATTCTACAAATGTTTTGCAGATTTTCGGTCGAATTTTTTTTTAGAGACAGATGTCACTGAACGAGATTCACTTGAGGTAAGAAATCGTCCACCATTAGTCACTTGTCACTTGACTCCTTAGGTTTAGTCCTGGTGTTAACTCAGAAACGTTTCAAATCTTTATAAACAGGACTTCGTAAGACTGGTTTTGATATTTAATTTTTCCAATCATAGCCTCCAACGATAGTCCCAAAAATTACAAAATAGCTTATGTAAAAAATGTAACGCTTTTAACTTAAACCGATGGATTAAAAGATGCAGCACACAGTGCACGGAAGTAATGAATTGTTCAACTATGTGGGTGAAAACATATATATTTACGAGGTTTGCGTTTTTTTTAATTATTTTATAAAAGAGTACGCCAACCCTAGTCTCGTTACTATCTTACTTCGGCCTTTTGTTAAAATATTATCGTCAATTCATTTATATTCCGATCACAAACTACATCTAACTGGGACCGTTAAAGACTCTATTTGCAATCGAACTAGCACATCATTGTTGTACAATTGAAAAATATTGTTCGTTATATCAACACCAATCTAAACTTTAAATTTGTGTTGATATATATTTAATATTCTTCTTGTTGGCAAATGGAATTTTTTCTAGCATCACCCAAGTTACTAGGGATATCGTTGGCGACAAAGAAATTTTGTTATTATCTTAAGGAAATACACAGAAAAAGCATTAGGTTAACTGCTGTTCTTCCAAGCATGTCCCCTTACAAAGCATATTATGTTGATCTCTCTGCTTCCTCAATACACTGAAAATATGCAACAGACCATATCATATCCTTAATCTGTTTAACAATATAAACACTTAATACGATAATAAGGGGTTTCAGCATCTTAAAAATATCTGTCATGGACATGTTTTATGAAAACTTTAGTCTGAATCAACAATTTAATAGGGGGAGATTAAGGCAGATGTTAATACAAAAATAACGAAATGACCGAAGTCGATAAAGAATTTAATTATCTGGGTGGTGTTTTATACTTCGCCACTATGAACCAGATAATATAACGCTTTATTAAAGTTACTGTCTACATGGTGAGCGAAACCCATCTACACCTTTTCTAATTTTATTTCAGAAAGTGTCAAGTCTATTTCAGAAAGCATCAATTGTATTTCAGAATTATCATTTTTATTTCAGAAAGTATCATTTGCATTCCAGACTAGTAACTTTTATTTCAGAAAACATCAATTGAATTTCATAAGTAGTCATATGTATTTCAGAAATTGTCACATATACTTCAGGGTTAGTCAGACAAAGTCAATTGTATTTCAGAAATGATCGATTAGACAATTTTGCGCAGTCGAGTCGCAGCGGATCTGATTCAAATTTAGTTTATAAGGAGCTCAGGGAGGGTTACGTTTGGGTTAAATAGGTTAGCCTGAAAAATTCAGTCGTTTATCACGATTTTTCTTTGATCTGACCAGGCCTAATGAGATATTGTTTCCAAGTTGAATCACATCCTATAATACCAAAATTAAAATTGTATTAACTAAACGGTGTTTTGCTCATAACGAATTCATAGCTAATTCCTAATGCTGATGAAAAAGTTGTTGACACAAATTATTTCTGAAATACAATTGAAATCTTCTGAAATCCAAATAATTATTTATGGAATATAAATGATCATTTCTGAAATAAAATTGACGCTTTCTAAAATTAAAATCTTACATCTGAAATACAAATTACCATTTCTGAAACAAAAGTGGAAAAGGTGTAGATGAAGATGAAATTATGATTTGTCCAACAGTTGTTACATTTTATAGGTGTAAACATTAAAGTTCAGTTTAAGTAAATGCATAAACGAATAAAGGTGTGCAGCTTGAAATGTGCATTTTAAATGAGTAAGGTTTGATTAAATTCGATAGGACAAACGCCTCCCTTCTATTTGTTAGTTTTATTCAAGAACCTCATTTGTTCAACTTTCCCTTTGACTATTGATTGATAGCCTAGACATTCCGTGTAGTTTTTGAATTACAATTGACGAAGTTGAATTAAGCCGTTAACAGAGCGCGCTTGACTGTATTATACAGATTTTCGTCGAATACGCTAACTTTTTAACCAGTTCAAACTAATAGGACAACTTATTGTTAGTTTCTATAGAATCTTTCACTTATAGTGTATTTTTTTACACGAAACAATAGCTAATGAAAATTTTACACTTCAAACACTTTGTGAGTAGCTCATTCAAATACATTCTACATTATGTCCAAATAGATAGGATGTTTACTTAGTAATCCAAAAATATTTTAATTTTTTTCATACTTGTCTTAAACAAAGCTCAAACCCAATTATTTATTGCAGTGATGGTTTGGCAAAATTGAACAATGTGAACTCACTTATGATACGCTCTTATTAATAAAGGATTTGATAGAAAACGAAAAGGGAATACATTTTAATGGAATATAACGTTTTGATATTGCGAGCTTATTTACAGTATGTATAGTAAAGGATAGGCTATGTCTACACATGTTTTGATATTCACAAAATATTCTATTATTTCGTAGTAAAATTTTTAGAGAATTATTTTGTAGAGCTAAAGATAAAAAAAGGTTAATTTTATATAATGTAGGTAATTGACCATCATACAATAAATACAATTTTGAAAATAGAGAGAAAGTATTTAGGTTTTCTTTGTTAAAAGGGTTGTAAATCAGTTGTAAAGGGAGTTTTTGCGATGGAATGCTGCCAAGACTTCTTCTAAAATGTCAACTGCTCTAACTTGATGGCGCTCTTTAGACCCACAATCTTTAAAATATTAAATTTTAAATGAGAGAACAAGTATTATTGTTTGTAATTACTATACATCAAAGTAACTTGTTTTTAAGACAAATCGTTTTAGCTGTAATTACAAACAACATACGATCCGAGGTAATTATTTTTTTATTCACTGCACATCAAATAACTAGGCTATAGTTTCATAGTTTATGTAATCAATGTCATGTCTACGGATTGATAACAACGTTAAGGTTTATAAAATATCAATATTACATTTCAATTGACTGCATGGCGGTTACATCTTTTTCTGAATTTTTAAACATATATAAATAAAAGTTTATATTAATTTGTTTGCATTTTCCCTTTAAACCCAGTTAATTAAAAGACTCCTGAGGTCAACATTTTGACAATATGACCTAAAAGAATGCGCTAAATGAAAATAACAAAATCGACCAAGTAGGCGTACGTATAGCTTGTCGGTTCATAGACTATATTTTTTAATGTCAGATTAAACAGTTTAGTGTGTTTTACGTGATGGAAGCGCAAATATACAAAGGTAATTCTATTTATTTTGGCAGCAGCCTCCCATAATGTCTCCTTAATCTAATTTCCCCTCATCACACTTTATAGACTTTGTTTATTAATGAGTAAACACATTTTAAATCGGAATTATTTGATAAAGTTTAAGTTGAATGCAACAGCGAAGATGTAAGAGATTGGTAATATGATCATTTGAAACATGAGGTGGAGTGAAATCATTATCACGCCAGTCTAATAAATGGATCCGTGGTGAAACTCACGACGCCTGTAGCCACTTTAGACGTGTGGGGATGAATGATGAGCTACATATACCTTTATCTCGGCCTTGAAAGCCTAAGATGCTTGAGGCATACTCATCATGCATGGTTATTTAAACTGCTATGGTTGGATGAAAAGTAATAGATCAGATACAAAGAATTTTTTTTTTTTTATTAGCCGTAAATAAAACATATTACGTTATTTACTAGGAATTAAAAATTAAAAATATCCCTCAATTCAATTTTACTGGATGGTGGCACATCGTTCGTTTCTTCGATAGATCGTTCGTTTGGCGTTTTTAATGCATCCGCAATAATGTATTTACTATTTGTTTAGAGGGTTTTCTAACACAAATACCTGGTTATTATATTATTCACAGAAATATCTAAGATATTTCACGATATCACATCAACATTTTACAATCTAACTTAATTTGGTACTTTCCTGTTAAAGGGAACATTCATTATTATCGATGATTTTTTCGATACGGTATATCGATATTTTTGTTTTCCAATCCATTACAAATTGACAACTGATCTTGTTTAGGTGGATTAAGAAATGAAACTGTTCTAAGCTAACCTAAAATAACCAACCAAACTTTTTGTACTATTTAAAAATTCCTTTTGATAACAGAAAAGGCAAGTTAAACACGGAATTTTTAAATGTTACACAGCAAGTTTGGTTAGTTATGTTAGGTTATTTTTTTAGAACAGTTTCATTTTATTATTGTTTGTTGATAGGTACTGAACAATATTTATCGTAGTTGTCAGCTGATATGTTTCAATTGGTTAATATCGATATATCGAGAAAAAAATCATCGATAATAATGAATGTTCCCTTTAACAGGAAAGTACCCTTAATTGGTTTATTTCGCATAAAAGATATTAGACTTTTTTTCAACAGTACACGAAGCTCACTAAGCCGGGTGAACATTCCGTGTGATGCGTGTCCTTTGTACATCCAGGCCGGGCTGTTTCCTAATGTTTGTATTCGTAGAGACACACAAGCGAAGACCTGCAAAACCCTTTGTCATCCACGACAATGTTATCCAATAACGGCTTCAAAGCTACTTTGTTCAACAATGAAATATGGCAGTCATCTACACTTGTTCTAGTCTCAACTCTTAAATTTGTATTTAATGTTGTTCTACGAAGTTTATTGGTTGAGATGTTGACCTAGCTTTTCTTGTTTGTTATGTTTAAAAAAATCCTCTCTTATGAAACATCTTTTGCACCAAAGCATGACGATACATTACACAATAATGTTTTACAAGGGGAAAAGCAACAGAATATATAAATTTATCCAGGCTCTCTCGCTTTTTTCCATTGTAATATTTACGCCAGCCCGAATTCAAATAGTAAATATTTCATTTCAACCAAGTCAGTAAGTGTTTGTAGCAAACTGTAAAATTAGCAAACTTATTGACTGTAAAATTAACATTTTTATGTTCTTATTCTCACTTTTAATTTCTGACAACAGCTGGAGTTACATAACAATTTTTGTTTCCCATGTTAATCTCATGGAGAAATACGAAACTTTAAGGGTCCCCATGGCCTCACTCTCTAATTATTTCCCTAAAAAGAAAGTTTCCTGCACAACTTCACGTTACGCTCTTTCCAATGACACCAAAAACATGTCAATCGGTTCAGTAGTTTCGGAGGAGTAATTGTCACAAAAAATCCTGCTTGCGTATGAAATAAGTAATATAGATATAGATTTTAATTTATAACTATTTTAACGTATACAACCGTAACAACGGATAACTTACATACAAATTAATATGAGTAACCAAGATTCGGAGGAGTAATTGTCACAAAAAACATGCTTGCGTATTAAATACGTAACTAGTGCCCCTGTTGCTCGAATTCGAGCAATTTCTAAGTATTACAGGCGTTATTTTAAAACGAATTTCAACCAAGTCAGCAAATATTTGTAGCAAACTGTTATATTAGCAAACTTATTGACTGTTTAGGATTAACCTATGCTCTTCTTCTCACTTTTGATTTCTGACAACAGCTGGAGTTTCATAACCATTTTTGTTCCCCATGTTAATCTTATTGAGAAATATGAAACTTTAAGGGTCCCCATGGCCTCACTCTCTAATTATTTCCCTAAAAAGAAGGTTTTCTGCACAATTTCACGTTACGCTCTTTCCAATGACACCAAAAACATATCAATCGGTTCAGTAGTTTCGGAGGAGTAATTGTCACAAAAAATCCTGCTTGCGTATGAAATAAGTATAGATATAGATTTTAATTTATAACTATTTTAACGTATACAACCGTAACAACGGATAACTTACATACCAATTAATATGAGTAACCAAGATTCAAATATATCGTTCAGTTGAATTGCGTTGAACGTTCAAATTCAAATTTAAGCACGTTGAGAGCTTAGAAAACAAACCACATACGGAGAAGTTCAAGCTAATACCAACCACAGAAGACGAGCTTCTCACACAGGCTTTGCTGTTTAAACGTGAACTTCAACTAAGTTTTACCTTTGAGGTTATTATTTCCTCATACAAATATGGCACTGTATTATCCCCTCCATAGCTCCTTTACGTTATATTAGGAGCAATAGATTTGAAGCACAATTTGTTTGCAAATTTATTCTTGTTGATGTCAAAGTACCATAATCGTTATCGTTTAAAATCATGATTTATTATATCAGGTCAATTTCACTGAATTGTTCATAGATATACACTGCAAACTTAAACTGAAATACACGAAGACGGAAAATTTTCAAACTTCACATATACCGTTCACCTTGGGATAATTTCTCAATCGTCATTTACAACTAATATCACATTATGTTGTTGTTGCAAAAGCAGAGTTAATATTTAGACCGGCAAATATACTAAGGATATGGTTTGTCTCGTATAGTATAGACTGGGGCGGTGGCGTCATCCTGTAATCCAGCTACTAGGACATCGCGAACTGTGGATATTTATAGGCATGCACTGTGGATGTCATGCTCCCCGGTGTGGATTAACGTCCGCACTAGTGAGTACTACGACTATCCGCAGTACTATCCTGATTATTATATCAATTGGTTAATTACATGGAAAAAATTGGGTTTGGATTCCACTATAAACTGTATGTATGTTCCTTAGTTGCCATCGTATCGGCAAAGATACTAAGGATATGGGGTTTCTCGTATATCAAGATAGTGTTGATAAGGCTAAGCATTTTGAATAGCAAACTTTATTTTACTAACTAATGTTTCAGCATACCATTAATAATCCGTTACTTTGTTTTCAGTAGTTTGTAAATATTGTATTCACACTTGCTTAATGTTTCTAAATTATTACAGAAATAAATTAGTCAGTTTTTAGATACTGTAAATCTTCTTCCTGCCATCAGGGCTAATAACATTTGTATGTCTGTACAAACTGAAACATGTTTTTGCGTTAAATCAAAAATGTACTCTATAAAGTGTTTTTAGGGACAGTTGTCAAGCGTCTAGGCGGAGTGTGTTTTCTTATTTTTCTGGTTTTTTGTGTTTCTAGCCCATTGGTTAGTATCGGATTGTAATGTAGGAGATGAGTTACTGGCTCGATTTTTGGATATCAAATAAGATTTTTCGTCATACTGCAGCAAAAACAGCCGTTTTTAATGCATGCGTTGCGGGTCTAAAGTAGCATTTTTACTCTCTAGGGAATAAAAATCATTTTTAGTCTCTAAGGAGTAAAAATCTGCTAAATTTCAATTTTGGCAATCGCATCGATCGAAATTATTTATCGATTGATTTATTAGGTACGGTTGTAGCCTATTGTTGTCGATTGCTCGACATGTCGATGGTATAATAACACAACCGTAATATACGAAATAATTGAATCTTACTAAACAACTGCTTTAGTCGTTCTGAGAGGTTATCTTTACATAAAAATAATTTAGTTTTCTAGCTTTGTTTTGGTTAATTAATGATGCAATATGACGAAATTATGGGTTTGGACTGCTTTTCCTCGAGAGAAGACATTCCTTCAAAAACGCCATCGTCATAGACACTAAAAAAGGGCATTGTATCATGAACCAAACATGTAAAAGCTTTACAACGGTGTACTTATTTATTGTCTCGAGTCTATAAATTTGTCACAACAACTGGACCAGACGTATAGACGTTGCCACACACCCTACACTGTATTTTAGTCACGTGTCTGTAGCAGTCCCGTCCCTCCTTGGCGATGATCGGTTTTATTACGTTTGGCAACTGAGGGGAACTTGCAAGTGCTGATTCAACTCTAATCACACTTTGCTCTCCACTTCCCAGGAGATATAGCCATTGCTATTAACAAAAACCACGAATCTTTAAGAAAAAGGTATTTGTTTTTCTTTAAATTGTCTAGTAATATTTTTAATTTTTTTCGTAACACTATTGTGACGCCAGACTTTTAGGTACAAAAGTAAATTTCACAAATCAAAAAGTGTTAAGTGATGATATAGATAGACCAATTAAGATATCGATAATATGATCCCTTGAATAAATTTATGAACACCGAAACGGTCGAAGAGTGTGTTTCACTTCAATAGATAGTTTTTTTTTACAAGGGACAAGAATTCATCTATATTTATATACATGTTGTCTTATGCACTATTATTTACAAACAATTTTAATACCTAGATTATCCAAGTACAAGTTCTAAGCCATCAATTAGTTTGAAAAGGGTAAAAAGATATTAAGTTTAATCACATATTCATGTATTTATAGATCTTTCAGTACTTAATGTAACTTTTCTGAACTGAGACACAATATTTTTGCATTGATAATTTTTTTTTCCAATAAGACTATACATTTGAATACATTAATCCTATAAATTAATTGTAATAAGAGGAAAAAGATTTTTGGGGACATTAACTACTTTAATCTAAGCAAAACGTTTATTCTTGATGTTATTTCCAGAATATTCCAAATTCAACTCACATATCTCTGTATGAATATACCTTTTAATAAATTTCTTCCTAAATAATACAAATATAAGTTTGTAAAAAAACAAATAATAAAATAATAAAACTATTAATAATTAAACTTATGACCTGACATGACAATAGTGAGGTGAACAGAAGACTCGATAAATGCTGAAGTAGAAAATGCAAGGAAGCAATTTGTTAGCACCATTCAAAAGGTTCAATTTGTACGGTCCACTCCCTCAATTTCCTTTTTCTGTTTTTAGTGAATGAGGTAAAACAATTTACCAACCATTTTCTAAAGATTTGACTGCTGATTTTACCTTCTAAATCTCTTAAGTTTATGATTAAATGATTTCGCATCCCTTTTTGTATTTAAGAGTAATTCAATTCACAATTAACACATTACAAATATCTAGCATAAGTAGCTCCCAGAATGTTTCTACAAATTGTAGAATTATACTAACCAATACTAAGTAAATTTTGATCTAAAGCGTACAAAGTTGAGACATCATATAGACGATAGTTAGATAAACAAAACTTCCAGGAAACAAATAATATGCAAGAACAATTTTCAAAGGCCGCAATTTTTACAGCTATTCCCCAAACCCTTCTGAATTTATATAAAAAAAACAGAGTTATTTTGCTGAAATAATCAATACAATTGAGGGAGTCTCTGGTAAGGTCTAAGCTGACCTTACAGGCACATTAGTTTCCCGTCCTCTTCAATAAGACTGGATTGCCAAGACCGATTGCTTGTCTTGAGCACACATGGGGTAGTTTGGTGATTAGAGAAGGTGGCCAGAGCTAGGGGAGTTTACACAGAGACCGAATCATGTGCAAATATTACACTGACAATAAATTGAACGCTTTACTCAAGCAATAATTAATCAAAATTATACTGATAGCACTTGAGTTTGTTGCTTGAAAAAAACTTAAACATTATAATTTTGTTGTTGGAAAACAAGGCAAAATTATATGCAGCCTGACTAGCTTAGCTATATTCTACATTATTTTACAACGAGAAATCTTGATAGTCCAGCTACTTTGCTTTGTTCTTGTTCAACTTATTGCCGTTTGATGGGAAACTTTTAATGCTAAATAAAAATGTTCTTGGATTGTAGCTTTTTTCTTAATTTAAATTATAAAAATTAAAATAACCCTTATTTATACATTTTAAATTGGACCCATGAGTTTTTTCTGACATAGGTATATTCAACTTTAACATATATACCAAGAATGTTTCATACAGGTCGATTGGAACCATTCATAAGTAACCTATTCTATGTATAAAATACAAAATTGCAAATTACTTGTGTTATCTTTGAATATAAAATGTGCAACTGCTGTTTCACTTCAAGGCCCCACTAGAAAAAACTTCACTTACGAACTATTGATGGACTGACAAGTGATTTTCTACTAGCTTTATGCCCAAATAATGCAAATAATTCACACTCTAATATTTAACCTTTAATAAATTAAACCCATGAAAGAGGAAACGTATAAAAGAATAAGAGAATACTAGAATTGAATAAGAGAAACGTTTGACAACTGTATTCATAAACGAATCAGAATGTAAAATACAAGTTTTAGAATGGAGTCACAATTTCACTTCCAGTTTCCTAAATCACAACTAATAACTATATTTCGTCGAAACTAGAACAGCTAAGCTTTTAAACAACATAAAGTCATGAAACTGTTAGGGATCACTACCTACAATACGCTTACTCAAATATCAGTTACAGTCTCTAGCTTTTAATAAACCTTGTCACAGAACGAACCCGAAACAACTAGATGAAGCTAACTCACTGGAGCGTGGGTTAAGCTTCAATTGAGTTAAGGTTGATCCTACGACATAATTTGCTTGAAGTGTACTGACGCATGGGTATTTAAGGATTTCACATTCATTCCAGTTTTAAATGTTGAGTGTAACTAGCTTAACCAATAAGTTGTAGGATCCAATAAGTTGTACGCCAGTGTAATCTATAATTACTGACCGAATAAAATTACGTATTTCACAAAAATCTAATATAAATCATTTACAAATTGTAAATTGTAGGTTTCTAATTTTTTATATTGTAATATAAATCATGTCTATGTGATGTTGATTGTTTGTTAATTGATTGCTACAGCTCAGATTAGCTGCTTATATCAGACAATGTAAGGTTTATCGGTTCATGTACAACATTATCTGACCCCTACCCTTACCCTTGGGGATGTAACCAGTGTATGTCCACTTGTAACTAATTAGCGTGAATGTGATGATATTTGTTGTGATTGGGTAAATGTCTAATATGCTATGTTTTAGTGGCAAGATGTGTTTAAAATTTGCATCAGTAAACCCCGTGCTGTTTATATGGTGAGGTTTGGAAAAAAATATTTATTTTATCATAATGCTATTTTAATAAAAGCCAAACTAGCTAGGGTGGCAAAAGTTATACGGTAGCAAAAAAATTTGTATTACCATTATATGCGTTGAAAATAATGTGTTTGTTACTTTTTTAAATAAAAAATCTAAATAATTAGTTTTATAGCTAACTTTCAAAGCAAAGTAAAATAAATGTGTTTAAGTAGTTCTAGTAGACCTCTGAGATCGTGTTGTAAAATAGGAAGCCTTACTGTGTTATGTGTATTTCATGTTCACGATTGACTGTGCCTACTTGATGTGCGATATATCTCTTACTTTAGGGACCATTTTACGATTTGTGTTTCATTTAGTTAACATTAAAGGGCATACTATTGTTATATTTATATAAATTTTTAGTTGTAATTATTATGAAATAAGCTAAATAACAAGAAACAAGTAATATGTAGCAAAACGACCTTTACACAAAGCGGGTCTTAAAATTGTTGACAACCTTGTAAAATGTACCATGGACAAAGTTATTTTCTTTTAAATTATTATTCATAATTTTAATAAATTTTAATGACATAAGCCAATGAAATTAATTACCTACGTTACCCTACCTGTAAGCATTTAGCAACTTATGTATTACGAATAATTTTACCTTGTATTTTCCTTCAAAATGGTTAGCTCGAAGCCAGAAATTGCTTCTTATCACGACTTCTATCTCAGAGATATTTGAATTTCGTCATTATTAACCGTTTCATTTGTGATGACATTCATTCTTGTGGTTACGGATCAGAATCTTGTACTATTGAGCACATAGTTAATGTTGTGCTCCTTCCTTGGAGGTCAGCAAAACACAAGTGATGCAAAGACAATAATTTTGCACCTTCATTTACCTATTTAGTGCAATTTACGGAAATAGAAATATTGATTGGTAAAGTTTCGTCAAACTAAGGCTAAACAGCAGAAGTCACTGTGTCTACCAAAGCATGTGATAGGAGAAGGTTTGTTATTGGAATGGAGCCAACTAGTCAATCTGAAAACATCAGCTGGTTGTTTCAAGTTGGGTTTACCCAAATCAGCTGCTGTTTGTGGAATGTTTTCGGACGTCATGATTTCACAATCTTCATCACAGTAAGATGGAGAAAGAGACAGTTCCTTTTTTTGTTATTCTTAAAGGTTGCGTATTTTTTAATTTGATGAAAGAGTATTGGCGTATCACAAAATAACCATGATCCGCTCTTCTTAATATTTTTTGTCATTATGACCTGATCATGGGAGCAATCTTCTTAAATATAACTTCTAAGGTGGATTCCGTGAATAAAAAGTCTTGCCTAAATTACAATAATTGCATATCACAAAATCGTTATGTATATTTACTGCCACTTTGGAGCGAGGCTGGTCTTGTAGTTACAGCGTAGGACCTGAATACTACATCTATCAACTGTACAGCACCTTAAAATAGGTAATTAAGATTTTGTTCACCAAGTACAGGGTGGGGCAGGGAAGTATCCCTAATTTTGAAGGTACATTTAAAGACAACCAAAAATGTTAGAACCAAACTTTTTATTGAGATTAAAAGGTCACGTCTGGGAGTTTATTTTAATATAACTTAACTTGGTTTTAAACAGCATATCCTGCAAGTGGTGTCCCTAATCTTAATTGCATTGCTGTATTCTGGTTCTGGAGTTCATAATAACTTTGTGAAGCATTTGTTGTGGAATGCGGCAAAATTCAAGGTGAATTGCATCCTTTAAGGCATCTAGGGTCTTCCCTTGAATTACCCCAGGCTTAGCATCACTCCAATAGAGCACATTATGCTTATTTACCGTTCCAGAAATATGGAAGTGTGCCTCGTCACTAAACAAAACCCGAGCAGCATGAGGTAGTCCCGCAATTAAGATTTCACATGCCTGCATTGGTTTGTTGCCAGTCCCGTTGTGTGAGTTCATGAGCAACTTCCCTCTTGGATAGATGGAGGTGTAGGTCATCATGGAGAATATGAGGCACAGTATGACTAGAAAACGCCAGCGCCGATGCATGCTTACAAGCAGAACTTTGAGGAGACTGCTAAATCGATATTCTGACAAGGTCAATGTTTTCAGGACCCCGGACGGTTCTTTGAGCTCCAAATATCCTTCGCAATACACCACCACATACACGAAAGTAATTCACCCACACCAAATTGTAACAGCTTTGCGATGGACCACCCGATAACAAGTTTGCAGCCAACGGAAGCTGCACAGCAACAATAGACAGATTTTTGAAAAAATACATCTCTAGTGCAAAAGCACATTGCTCACTCGAAGAAGCCATGTCTACTACTGAAAGTGATATTCTTAGAAATTCCCAAAACAAAAGCTTCATTTTAGCCTAACCCCATTCTTCCAGCACACCCCCACTACTCCCAGTGCCATCTTAAAAGTAGGGATATTTCCCTGCCCCACCCTGTAGTTTGGCTTTCCCTTAATCTATGATGAAACAAAACAAGTTAAACGAATGAATCCAATTAAAAGGCCAATTTCCACTTACGTTAGCTTAATTTATCCTATTAGTATATATTACCATTAGGCTATAGTGCCATGATATCTAATGACAAGTTTTATTTGGAAGATTGTTTGTTATTATAGTTGAAAACTCTCGTATACGCTATGGTACGATTTTTTATCCGATAACTCGGTAACTTTTACGTACTAGGTAATGATTTGTGACATTGCCCAACCATGTGTTCATATCGTAACACTTACATAGTTTGTACGAAGGTACCAAACAGTTTCGCAGCACTGAGTCAGGTTGGGTCGGTCATCTATCATACTGCGACAGAAGCTTGCCAGGGTCTAGGCTATTCATCACTGAACCCCGGGTCATATTACTGCATCTAGGTGGACCTAAAACCATAAACATAAATACAGGAGAGTGTAGGGAATAAGTACCCTATTACTTATAAACTATCAAGTAACCTTAACATGCACACAAAAGACTTACATACTAATAGTAATTGTAAAGTCATTTTACACACAGGGTTAAGGCATCATACAGTATGTCAAATTAAACATTGTCAACATACGAATACCATCTTCATATTTGTTGGATATAGATTTATTTGCATCGTTAGGTTTACTACATGTTAAAAACCTTTAGGTATGCTGAACAGTAAAGTATAGTACACTTTTAGTTAAGTGCGTGTACCGAAAAAGGTATAACCTGATTAGATTAGTTGAATGGGGGTCTCTTCTATTTGTCTAGTTGTGTGCATTGAGAGAAAAATTACCTTAACCATTGCGATAGCGACCAAGGTACAGTGAAGAACAGGGCGAAGAAACTGAAGGTAGTATTATAATATTTAAATATAATTTATTTTTTATTCAAATATGTAATAATGCGTTAACTAATATTAAGGCTCGTGCCTTAAAAACTTCTACGAGTGTCGTAAAGACTATTAACGCGAGTTGCGTACACTACTTTACCTACGACCGTTTTAGCGAATTTCCCATATAGGGAATAAGCTATTACCGTAGGTCTCATGGTAAGACCTAGACCCGGGACCGATTTACTTTTTCGTTTTGAGGTCCCCAGAGGCCAAAAACACCATCCGTTCAAATTCATATATATATATATATATATATATATATATATATATATATATATATATATATATATATATATATATATATTATATATGTGTCCGTTAGCGCGATAACTCGAGCAAAATTGATCCGATGTTGATGAAATTTGGTACAAACGTGTAAACCTACATTTATTTGAACGAGTTCGCGAACCAGCATAATCGGACCATGGGATCAGGGGTTTATGGGGGGTTTTATGGGGTAAAAATGGGTTTTTCTCATTTTTGACCCTAAAAACTTTAAATTTCTAAATTTCTCTCTAGACCATTTTGAAGAGCTTAAAAAAACAAATAATTTAGTATATTGAAGTGTTTTTGAATGTTCATTAACTACGGAGAAAATTAAAAAAATTTTAAATTTAAAATTTCCATGTTATTCTTATGGAGAATAAATAAACTGTTCTAGTTTGCTTGTTTATGAATATATTTTAATCAAATTTGGCAATTTGGTTTATTTCATACTAAGCTATCAATATTTCAATTGAAAAAACACACCTCAACATCTTCCCCGTAGCAGCAAACCTAACTACTCACTAAAATTAATGTTATAGGAAATAAATCTGAAAATTTATAGGGAATATTTTAGAAGAAATCAAGCCGGGTAAATGGAAATTAGCTTAGTATGCAGGTTTGCTGCGACGGGGGTATTTTAATTACTATTAATCTGGATTTAATTACTAACAATCACTACTGATAACTTTTTAGAGAGGTTATGATTTCGTGTATTGTCATTGCCACTGAAAGTGATGCAACGACTTGTTGTATAATCAGCTGATTTCCTGTAATTACGTGTTTGTTAAACTTCGTTAAATATTACATTGCTAGCAGCATTCTTACCATAAATAATATTGTATCAGGTACAATTCGGCAAATATTTCATTTATTTTTGGACTTCCACCAACTTAATTAAGCATACGCGAGTATCAACATGAACAAGTCGGATCAACAATTAAATTGGTCAACTGATCAGCTGATCAGCTGATTAGTTGACGTTCGAAGCATTACAATTTTAATTCTTTTCTCTCAATACTTGAACCTCATTGGTCCGTTACCTGTGTGGATATGAGAAAACTATGCGGATATGAAATGAAACTATGCGGATATGAAAGTAAACAGCTGTAAAGTGAAACTTTTCAATTCTAAGAACTGGACTGAAATGGCTACTTTAAAAAACGGTCGTAGGTAAAATAATTTTTCACCACATTATGATGTTTTTAGCGGTTTTACATACGTAAATTGGTGGCTGAAAGCTACGTTTTGCTGTCCATGCCAGCTGTTTTCGTCATTTGGGGACCGAGCAGGTTTTTACATCCCTTGGGCCGCAAAATCAGCTTTCCGCTTACTTTCTTAAAACATGAATGCATGTTAAATACACAAGTATCCATAGCATTGGAATAGAATTGTTTTATTGACACCGTTGCCTAGCAACTATTTATTTTTATTTTTGATGATTCCTCAAATTATTTCTTCACATAACCTTAAAGTTGTAGTTGTGTTGACTATCAGTTCGCATTATTATAGTGGTGAATAGTGGTAATAGTGGTATAGCGTTGTGAAAAATAGCGTTCGTACCACGGACCAAAATTGTTTTGCAGCTCTCGATCGTTTTAAGTTCTCGACTTGGTCTCGAACTTAAAAACTATCTCGAGCCGGCAAAACCTCATTTTCGGCCCTAGGTACGAAATATACTATTTTATGATTTTAAAATTTACTTTGATTTTTTATAAATTGCTTAAGCTTTGTAATCTATACACTATTTCTTGTTTCACTTCAATTTTATCAGGCATTGTTTTAACATCAAACAATGGATAATGTAGGCTACTTTTATATAAAAACTCAGCAACAGACAAAGTATGAATTAAACGTTCATTAACTGCTGTTACTGAGTTATTAAATACGAGACTGCAAAATGAATAACCTCTGCAATTGCTTGGCTGGCAGATGATAAATGAATCGTTTAAGGTTATTGTTCAATATTTCTTCAGTGTTTTATCCGTCCTCCCGTGGTTTGGGCTTATGTGATTTAAAATCTTTACAGTGTTTATTTTTGTTTAAAACAGCGAAAGTCTTGGTTCAAAAATTTCGCTTTTATTGCATGTAAGGTAAATGCACCAGTAGCTGACAGTGCTCCAGAAGCTGACAGTTTGAGTTTCTTAACATTATAATGTGGTATCTTAAAAATTTTTACACATGATTGCATTGTTAGAAGAACATATGTTTATTCTTGATTTGTTTACAAAAAAAATCATTGAAATTTAGCCCATACTCGCTGAATAGTGGTGGTTTGAAAGCGACCCTGTCTGTACACATCACATTTAGTCGATTCCCTTAATGAAATTGTTAAGAAGGTAAGTTTGGTTTTTTGTCATTTTGCTAAATTTCTTAAATAGTATTAATGATTAGGCTCATTATTTTTATTAATTATACCTTTGTTGACAATTTCATGATAAAATTGGGGTGTTAGGGGTTTTGGATTAAAAATTATATCAATGTCAGGCTTTGGTACACAAAAGCCATACAAGTTCCAATAGCTGACAGGGGATATTTTCTACTTGCACAATATTAAATTGGTTTTACCCATCGAAATTTGCATGCTATTTATAATTTATGTGATCTCACATTTTTATAAAATGATTTTAATTTTTTAATTAATAAGCCAAATTATCTAAAAAAAAATTATATATTTTTTAAATATAAATAAAATATATATATATTTTTTTAATGTAAATATTTTTTATTTTAAAATATGTAAAATAAATTTTCTTAATAACGTTTTACATGATTTTATAATTTAATTATTAAGTTAGATTTTATTCGTCTTATAAATTATAAAACCCTTAGGTTTAGCAGCTAGTACATGTATAGTTCCAGTGTCAGCTACTGGGACAACTGACAGTCAGCTACTGGTACAAGCACTTTTTTCACTGTCAGCCACTGGAACACGTACAAAGGTTGAATTAAGTTTAAAAATGTTATAAAATATATTCAAAAAACCCTTTTTGTATGACAAATTTGAAAACTACACTAAATTTAGAATCACATAAAATCCGTAATATCTCTTTAGTTCCTATTTATTCAAAACCACGGATTATTAAGTGCGTATAGTTTCTTATACTGTCAGCTACTGGTGCGTTTACCTTACGTGTTATTTATTTCATGAGGTTGTAGAATTCATACGCTGTTTTACGATAATAGATCTATTTAATACTAACATGATATCACGTTATTAAATTGTTATATTTTTCAGCTACAATATAATTGTAAATCTTTAAGCCAATAAATTTTTGCAAATTTTACTCGCCGATCCGATGGAATTTCCAAAATATGTCAGAATTGGAGGTTTTTACCTATTTTATATTACAGATTGGTTTAATCCAGTTTAAGAAAATCTAACACAGGATAAAAAGCTCAGGATATCGAATAAGCCAATTAATAAGAAAATACCATATCGTTCCAAACATATAGTTCAATAATAAAATGTGACTTAAAAAGGTATTTATTGTGGTTGTGGTCATCTTGCAGCTTGTTTATAAAAATCTGTTTGCCTATACATCTTGTGCTTCGAAATACTTCTTATATTGTATTTATATTTTTATTCTACTGTGTCTGGTTCTCAACCCAGCCGTTAAAATTCAATAAAATGTTCACAATTCCTTTAACTTTTTCTGATAGTCTAATTGTTCAACAAATTAGTCATTGTTTTAATATGGTAGCAATAAATTAATATACAATTAGGCTTTGTATACTGCAATTTAGAGGTTCACCATGCATTTGTAGTTGATAAAGGACTGTTTCAGTCGTACTTAGAAAATCAGATATTTCCTGCACGAAAGCTGACGTCCAAATGCCACTTCAGCCAAGTCATTAATAACTCTCCTTTCCTGTTTCCGTGTTAAACTCCTTTGTAGCAAAACATCTTTGCGAATTCGACTTTAAGCCAGGATTATTTCATTCTTTAGAGAGAATGTTATGTTATCTCCTATTTGCTACACTAGCCTGTATAACTAGTTTAAAATACCTTGTTTGGGCTTATATTGTTTTTTTATACAAGTAGCCTACAACTTGACAGACAAAGGTTCTATCATAAATTGTATTACATAATTTTCAACTCCATAAATTTATTTTATTGCAATGATTAATACAATTACTATGCCTTATTTATTGTCACCGGTTGCTGTTAATTTATTAATTTAATTATTACGAGATGCTAGCCCGTCCTACGTACGGGAATTGAGTAGTCAGTAAAAACTGTGTACAATTCAGAACAACTAGTTTACACGCATAAAGACAAAATATTTTCTTGCAGTTTTAATGTGAAAAATCATCTTGTAAACAAATGTTGCGTGGCCAAATATGTTTTATTCTACTATAGGCCTATACGATATGCATTTTAAATCCGATAATCTTACAATAAAATAGCAATTGTGACGATGTGAAAAGCGTTGAAGTGAGATTTGCGCTGATTATAAGTAGCCTACAGTAGAGAGTAATATCTTTGACTATTAATATAATAATTCAGTATCCAATAGTCAATGGTAATAGTCAATTGAGAAGTGTATTATAGACCTAGTCAACAATACCACCTGCCGTCGCATACCTGCCTCTTCCATAATTATTACCACCACAATACAATCACTCGTACTATACAGTAAGCCTACACAATTTCCAGTAGGTCTGAATAGAAACTACCTAAAATAAAACGATATTATCCCAAAAATTCACAGTAGGCCTACACATAATATAACTTTGGTATCCTAACATCATTAAACGTATCAATTTCACTGAATCAATTGCTAAAGAGTAAACAAAGAAAAGTAAAAACAATAACATATCGTTTGTTTTGAGACAGCTGTTTGGTTAAACATTCATTTGAAAAAAGAACTGGTCACATGTTGAAGGATTTGAAAAGTAAACACGCTAGTAAAGCTAGTGACGTAATTATCTATGTTAATAATCCATACCGTTATCAGTTCTAATATCTGTAATAATTACCCACCTATTGAATCAACATCGTTATTTCCCATATTAATTTATTAAAAGTATAAGATATTTATAGTTGAAATATAAGTGATATTTTGCCTACATCAGCGCCCCCACACGTAACCACAACTAACACACGCCAAACAATCTTTTTTTTTCATTAAAGGATGGTTTGTCTAATTGCAGTATCCTAGGTCAATGATGCCGTTGCGTTCAATCTATGTCATCCATAAGTTTATCTTTGGATAAAACCCTGCTGAGGTTGTGGTGGTAATTTAAAATCGTGATTCCTGATTATTCTTGATCTCCTTTTCTATGACATCAATATTTCTTAGCATAATCCAAACAAATTGTAAGCAGACTAACATTAATTGTAAAAAAACCTACCAAGACGAATTTTAATACAGTAGACCCCCTCTTAACCGACCTCGTATTAACCGATAATCGGATTATCCGCCTTTGATCGTAAAATAATACAGTTTGTTTTAACCGACCTTGCTTTGAGAGCAGCTCGGTTTAACCGCCGCTTTCTAGGAATCTCGGCATTTCCGCTCCCACGCTGGGCGATGAGAACTGAACCATACGCTTATCTCCACAGGATATGACTAACATTAAGTTATATTGTGATGATCACAAAAAATATAGCATAGCCTATTGTCAGTTTATTATCATCTTTCGTAGCTCAAGCACATCAGATCTGATTTTTTATCTGTGCGGCAAATTTATAACATCATAAAGTGCGTTACGATTTTGAGAACTGATTATCTTATCGCTGGAGTAAACAAACAACGCAACTTGTAGGGAGGGCAGTGAAGGGGTGTTAACAACTCCAAGGTCAAGATAGTTTTTGTGCCTCGAGCCTCCAGTGAGAGGCTATAAAAAACGTCCTGTCTTGTAACAAAATGGTCGCTTGTATCTTTAATGACGACAAAAGGTTCTTTACTGCATTACGATGTATTTGGAAAGCATTAATTAATACATTACAGTAGTAAAGTTATTAAAATAGGAATTTTATTGACTCTTGCCTAGTATTATAATATATTCACTGAAAGTAGGCCTATTTGACTTAACCGTGTTTTGTGTTTATTTGTGACATTTCTATCAATATGAAAAAGGAGATAAGAGTGGTTTATTTTATAAATAATGCAAGTATGACTTCAAAATAATGATTAAATAATTCCAAATGAATAGCACTTTATAATGTTATGATTTTAGGGATTGCCCGTTTTATCCGACCTTTTGAATCATCCGACCTAGGTCCGGTCCCATTACGGTCGGTTAAGAGGGGGTCTACTGTATTGTTTTTTTCCAACTCTTTCCTAAAAAAGTTGAGCAGTAAAATGATTTGCATATACTTTTCTTTTAAGACTCGTGTACAGAGCCCCGATTTGTATACAGCAATGGTTTTACTGATCTCTGTGGTCTAATTATATCTACTAATCTTACTTATTTCCTATAATCAATGACAAAAACAGAGTAAATAAAATAACCTAATAGTTCGATAGAATATTTTTATATTCAACCAGCTTCAAAACAAATCAAAGATTGCTTTAAAAAATAATTTGAACATCCTAGTATTTTGCTATTAATTTAATTAATCTGTCATCCTTTTGTCGAAGAATTAAACGTATCAACGATAAGCATTACACATTGTATAAATAAGTCAATCCTTCGTATGTCCTTTCATTTTTATCCAAATTCTGAATTAGTGTCACAAATGCTGAATGTTTACAGCTGTTATGTTAAGCAAATTATATCATACCAAAAGCTAGTTTAGAATGTTAGTGTCGGCTGCTAGACTTTTCAAAAATTAAAACTTAATTTCTAAAAAACTGGGACCCTAAACTAAAATTATGGCTTCGACATTCCCTAGCTCTCAAAATTATCTTTCTTTCAACTCAAAAATCATAAAAATCCGTCCAGTGGTTGATTCAGAATCGTGAAATGAAAAAACCCTGTTACGTTTTAATATTATATATTTGGCAAACATACTCGTATGTTTCCTCAAGTATTTCAACAATGGTTCACAATAGCTCACAAAATGGCTTTTTACTCAACATGCGCCATTGTGTGAGCTATTTACCCTACATCTTATACCAACTTATTTGTGTTTTGTTGTTTGGATATTTTTTGCTTGTTGTATCATGACTTGACTGTTATACAGTGCATATACTTGACTGCTACACTCTGTAGAGTATTCCAGCTTAGGTTGTGTATTGCTTTTATTTTTACCATTGTGATGGTAAATGTCCACAATAAAACATTGAACAACGTTAACTCACCATCACCAATAATGAACTTTTTTGGTTTCTTATAAACTAACATAAAAATTAAATGAAGTACAATCGTTCGGTTACCAAAATAAAGTATTAGGACGACTGGTCACTGGTCAGTTCATTTGTCTTGCACGTCTTTACCAATAACTCCGGCCCAGTACTGATTGCTACAAGGAGGGGACAATGCTCGAATCCTGATTAGATTAATCTTACTCAGTAGTCCACTGGAAATTATTAGTCCTCATAGTATTTTTTAATTTTTTCACTAAGACACTAGGCACTAGCCTGGGATCGATTTAGGGGTTGTGGCATTATCACTTAGTTAACATCTATTGGTGATTTGGCCAGATTTGAACCCGAGGCCTCAAGGACCAATGTCCCGCGCTCGAACCCTAGACCAGCTCGCTCCACTGGTTTACATTCTGTATGGAAATTACCTTATTTTGTTTCATAAATGTGTTATTTAATTTTTTTTAATGGTCTTATAATTGCTATTAACAGATATATTTTGGTATAAATTGGTCAAGTAACAATTAAGTTATCGTGTTATGTCACTATCGTTTTGCATACTATCACCTAGTTCAATTCATTGGAGAAATATTATATGATCTCTAATACAGGAATCAAGTAAAGTAAATGTTTAAGTTGTTAGACTCCTTCATATAATATCACATTGTAATTAAATTTCTTTAGATGCATTTCGAGCCAAAGGATTATTCTTTGATTAGCAAAAGATTAAAATAAGAAATGATAAAAATTGCAATAATACCAGCTTACAATTAAGTAGGTTTGCTTTTTGTGTATGTTATTTAAACAATTCATTCACAATACTGATATAACATGTTTAATAAATTGCGTAATGGGTGACACCTTTCAAATGAGTTATAATTTTATTCACCTTGATTAACGCACATAAGCCGCTGCTAACCCAAGAATCACCCAAAACAATCAAAAGATAAAAACTGCAATGACTAATATATTAGGGATTGATCTACAATTGTTAGTTTAGAAATTTAATTGGGTGTTCTTAATGTTGATTAGGGTTTATATTCGCATATTAGTCTACACCAAGAGTTCATATATGCGACCTTTAATGGAAATGAGACACTAGACGTAATACTTCACATAAGTACCTAAAGTTTTCCTTTATAATGAGCTCAGCTGGTCTATTCCCACCCCAGTATGTTATTTGGAGAGTCCAGATGTTCAGTCCTTTGATGATAATTAGCCCTACATTACACAGCATACACCCTACCTTGGTTTACTTACTCATACTGTGTTAAAGATCCAACAGGAAAGTACATTTAGACTACTTCATTACTTATAAAAAATACAGTACTTTTTCCTGTCGAAAGAATAATTGATTTATTTTGAGCAATGGAACGATATTAGTTTTATATACAGCACGTTAGTGTTGAACTGTGGATTGCTTCTTATTTTTCAAATAATCATCGCATTTTATAGCTAATATTGTTCCTGCTCTCATAATAAATTACATGACTAAATTTATTGATTGGAAAAATATTTTCTTCAATTAGTATGGTAGTTGGTTCGCAACTATGTTCCTAAACATAGAGAACAACACACGAAATACAACACGAAATGAAATCTTACCTGTAAGTTTGTAATCATTGGTGTTTTACCCAAGAGTAATTTTCTATAAGAAAACTAACTTTTATAACAACTAATTAAAAATGTTGAATCCATTATGTTTCTGTTTCAAAATTTCAAACCCCTTAAAAATGACTGTGATGCTATGTAGTACCTCTATCCATTGACTATATAAGTCAATGTTCTAACGCGTAAACACTTAATCTTTGGGGACACAAGCCGATAAAATCAAAGTTCATGAATCTAATTTGTATAAAATTGAAGTCCGTACAAACACACAAGCAACCATGCCCTGAAATAACTATACCAAGATATATCACTATAGTTTAACCCCTGAAGTTAATAGAGACTCAACAAAAGGAATTAATATGTAATAAAAACAAAGTAGTTTACTGATTTAAAATTTGTTAAAACATCAAAATAATCTAGCTTTATACATACTGAATTGTTGTATAGGCGTACATTCAATAATGACACTAAACAAACACTTAAGTCTATAATTATTATGATGTTCTCTAAGCCCTAAAGTTAGTGGAGACTTAGAAGTAACGATGACCAAGTTGTAAGCTTGAGAGGTCGTGTTAAACAGATAAACCATCCCTTAATGGAGGACTCTACTTATCATCTTGAAAACGCCTTCGTTATAAAAGCTAGCAGAAGTTACTTAGAATTTTCTTCGGGGATATCATCTCAGTAAAATCAGCTTCGTTTATTTTAGATGTTCTCTTAATATAACATTAAAACACAAAAATTAAAACGTGCGTTTTTAGCTCACAAACTACATTTTGTATTACTATATTAATAATATATTTACTTAATTAATATATTTTATTCAAACAACTTTTGCATTAAGTCTAGGAGCGTTACCTTTGACAGTGAGTAAAGGAACGAAACGTTGGGAGATTGTTGCTCAGACTGTTTTCCCAATCTAAAACACCAGGCAAATTTTTTGGACATAAAAGCCAAATTGATAGGTAGTTTATATATTTTTAACAAACAAAATAAGCGCATCCATGTGTGTATGTTATAGCATAGATAAAACACTATGGTTATAGGTATGGCATGAATGTATCCCTTTTATCTTATTACAGCTATAGCAAATATGCATAGCACAAAATATTTTATTTGAAACTTTAGGAATTTGATTTTGTCTGTATTCAGACTGCATTGGAAGTTCTAGAACCATTTTTATATTAATTTGGAAAATGGTTATCATTTTATTGTTGTTGCAATTATCTATTTAAGTATTATACGGTGCAAGGGTTAAACGGCTCACTTACGCATATCGCCCAAGTACAAAATAATAAAGTATAAATATTCCAAACATTCATGCGACATAAAGCACGTGGGTAGAGTCATAAACAATGAGTAAACGTGATACGAATCTCAAATTTGCAAACCACATTCATTTACCTTTGTAAAGTGAAATTACTGTTGTCTTAGCTTTGTTCAAAATACATCATATTAAGGAATTGTATTCATTATAAACATAATTTTGCGAGGCAACCTCAGTGGCTTGTTAATTCCACCAACGCGGGGCAACGTTTCCCTTCAAAGCGTGCGATCAATCAAATCACCATCCTTGTATATTTCCTTCATCGCTGATCCTTATTCGATAAATTGTAAGCTTGTTTATATCGGAAAACAATTTTCTCTGGTGAAAGAATTATTCGTATTTTTACAGCCATCAAGTGATTTTCATAATGTCAGCCAGTTAAGCTCGTTTAATAAAACACATATTTAAGTAATCTTGCTAGATATAATAAAATTAAAATTGCAAGAACATCCAATGATGTAGATTATTTGATGTTGTATCTGGGTAATTAATGCAAAGTAGGACTCTTGTTACTCGAAACTAAACACTATCGTAGAGTGTCATTTCAGTGAACTACTGACTTTGGATACTTCTTATTGTGTTAAAAGATAAATACTATAAAATATAGTAAACCCAACAAACTTCAAACTAAAGAATATGCTCAACACATACGAATGGGCCTAAGTTAGCAATAAGTCATGAAAAAGGCTTGATGTTTATACATTTCATTTCATTTCATTATTTGTCATGAGAGCCGAAGCCCCCTGACTGCATACCCGGTACCTGTCGTGAGACTTACCCGGGCCCCATGATGTAGGCCGAAGCTTACGCATCAACCTTTTGCACATCATGGGCGGATGACTTAAGGTCATCAGGCTCACCGGCTGCCGAAGCAAAGCAGACCCTTCGGAAAGAGGGTTGCCCCTCAATCCTAACCAGGGTTTCCGGCTACTTGTTTAAGCGTCACTCCACCTGGGTTCCACTAGGTCGGGACCTAGAGGACCATGGTAGAGCGCCCCGACGCATTTAGTGCAAGTAACACTCGGGACCTATCTAATCCCTGACAGGCAAAACCCGCCATCAATAGCCAGAAGGAAGGGGACCGTCAGCACGCTGACGGGGGGAACCCCAACCTCCCATTTACACCACTACCCGATCGAGGCCTTACCCAGTTGCTGGGAAACCAGAGATAACCAGAGCGATAGATCCCCAGATACCCCTGGCGGGCTCGGACCCAGCACCCGATCTACTTCGTTTGCCCGTCAGACCCAACATCACTGCCAGGCCATCAGGGTTTCCCAAAAGGAGGCAGGTATAGAAGTGGGACCCACCCGGGTGAACCTATCCACCAGAGGTGGCGACACCCTTGACTCAATTGAGGTTCCGGGAAGAACCCCCCACACTCAAGATAACCATACCGTCCGTGCTCAGAGACAGGGATTGGTTTGCATAAGTGCCTACAAACCGTTACCCTCACACTGCGGAAAGTTACGTTGCCCTTGAGTGTCCCCGTGAGCTACGGGTACTTGCCCGTTTTCACCTCCAGGAAAGGTTACTTCCAAAGTCGAGGATTTGCCACACTGAATGCTGGTCGCACACAACAAGCAGGCCGAAGCCCAAAGAACCACAGACACAGGTAGGTTAGAGAATATGATGCACTTCCATCTCTCCTAGAGCTAAACACCCCTCCATCCTGGATAAACGAATGTCACTGGGACCCAATGCCCAGTCGCCCATGTCTGTGGCCTACTTGAAAATGCCGATACCAACACCGAGCAGTTACCTCCCCTTTGGGGGCTAGGTATTTCACCTCCCAGGACGAGGCTACTTCCAAAGTCGAGGATATGCCTCACAAAATGTCAGTCGAACACAACAGGTAGGACGAGCCCGAAGAACTCAGTCACAACCACAAGCTACAGGCAGGTAAAAGATCTATGAATCAACACTAGCAGAGCTGAACACCCCACCACCCTGAATGGAGGGAATGTCACTGGGTACTCTCACTTTGGGTACAACCCAAAGAGGCTGGCTTGTCCAGTCGTCCATAGCTTGTGGCCTACCTGAAGTGCCGGTTCCAACACCGGGCAATTACCTCCCCTCTGGGAGAGCTAGGGTCCGCGTGGTCGCCAGGCCACGTACCCACGCAAGCGTGGGCCCCTTGCGGGTTTGATGTTTATACAGCTCAAAGTAAGAACGAAAGATAGATTTCAATTTATTCTAACAAAGTTTGCCAATCCAGTCCCTTTGTTATGTAAAACGCGCCGTGCCGCTGACTTAGACTTATGAAATCTCTCCTTTCAGGCCAATGTACGGCTTACTCGGATCATTTGCTTTTCATTAAGGTGGTTAATTTTCAATATTACTTTCCCTGTAACATTGAATTTGCCTCCACAATTGTTTGACATAATTTTAACTCCACAATTTTCAAATGCTACAAAACAGTTACATTTTTTTATATTCCGTATCAATTGGTAGATGAATCTTTCATTTGCAATCCATCAAAATTTGCCTTTTTCTATCAAAATTAAACAAATATGCGAATCATGTAAACGAAAACATAACGCGCTAGTCTAGTAACATAAGAGTAACTGTTTGTGATTTCTTGTGGTTCAAAATAAGTCATTCACTAATAGCCTATAAATTAATAAATTACGGTCTTATTAATGTGATATTGTTGCACAGGTCTGTTTGTACAATTTATTAAAGTACGAAGGTTTCCCGAGTAACCTCGACTTGAGCGTACAATCTGCAGCAATGACACACTAATCCAAGGCTTTGCAACAATGGTTTCCTCCCCTTACGATTGAGTGTAAGACTAAACATTTAATTTATTTGTTATTTATTTTTCTTAGGGAATTATTTGCTTTGAATTTATACAATTTCAAAATTGTCCTTATTCATTCAAAAAATACAGTGTTTATAAAAAAACGTTACAACTTTAAAAAAAAACAATAAAACGTTTATTTTTAACTTAAACCTATAGAATAACAATCAAAGACTAGAAAATCATTTCATCTTTTTGTACATATAAGGAGTTTACCCAACTACAATGTGTGTTCCATGATTTGCACAAATGTTTTCTTACATTTATTAAAATAAACAGAATAAAATTAATTTTTTACAACAAAAATATTTCGAATTGTTCCTGCAAAATTAAATTAATTTTAGAAAATAAAGATAATTTCAATAAATAAATCGAAACAAACATAAATCAAAGAAAAAAAAGATAGTACAGTAGAACCTTGATAACAAGACTCTCAAGGGGATTATTAAATAAGACTTGTTATCAAGGTTGACTCCTTATTGAGGTTTGCAATAACATGCGATTTGGGGTAAAATAAATTCAAGATGATTTGAAAATGACACTTGTTATCAAGGATGACTTGTCATCGAGGGTCTTCTTATCGAGGTTCCACTGTATTGCAAAAGACATTCATAGGGGGTTTTTTAAATATGTTTTCCATGTACGCGAGCAAGCCTTTCCAGAAAAGTAACCAGGAAACTGCTCTTAAGCATAAGTTGAAACCTAGCAAGTACTTAAACAATGTCTCTCGGTATTTTAAAAACAATCATTCTTCTTTTAGAGGAAGCACTCTGCATATTGCGTCTTATTTAGATTATCAATCTTCCACGCTTAACCCCGCTTATCTACATCCCTTCAAAACCAATGATCCATACAGCTTTTTGCATTGTCAGTAATACTGTTTATAGAGACATATTGCAAGTGTATTTTCGATTTATTTTCCAAACACTTTTTTTAATTTGTTTGGGGAAATTGAACTCAATTTGCGGAATAGAGTGTGTTCTTGCATGTATATATAGGCATACAATGCTCTTTAGACTCAGAGGCAGAGTTCTAATATTAAATTAGCTCTAACTTATTATATCCTGCAATTATATTTAATTTTCTATACTAATATACTTGCTGTAAAATGTAGAGTATAGTTCAATATCTTTTAAACCACTATGTGTCAGCATTCGTAATCTTGGAACAAAAAAACCCTTTTTGAGTATAAAATCTAGCCGATAAGCCGATAATTTTAAGAAAAAAACCCAAGGAAATGTTATTCAAACAAAATAGAATTTAAATAATAAATCTTCAAAAAGATGATATTCAGATCTGTTTATTTATTTTGTTCCTCGTTTTATTTTTTTAAATCAAAGAATGGAAACTCACAATAAGCTCGATTCAAGATCCAAAGTCAATATTGGATCTGAGAGCTTCGTTTAAATTACTCCGTAATATTAGCGCCACTGATTGAACAAATTGCCGTATGTTGAAAAGCAATTGTTGAACTCGGATCCACAAAGGATTAATGTTTTAAAAGAGATATTTGTTCAAGCTTGTTTTTCAGATGTTGATGTGCATTTGTTAGATTTTTTTCCTTGGAAAACTGGCCCAGTGCAAGGAAAAATTTTACTGACAAATATATTGTATTTTGAAACTTGTTAAAGGTACGTGTATCATATTTTTGTATAACTTTATTCGTAAAATATGTTACTATATTTATATTTAAGAGTTAACTCCCGTATAGCTTTCTGAGCTACCAACGTATGCAATAAAAACCACAATAGAGATTGGAACTTCTAGTGTTCAAAAGTTAGAAGTTGAAAGGAAGCATAGTAAAATTATGATAAAGAAATATATGAGAACATCGAAAAAACTACATAAATCAATAAGATACATCATAAATCGATACAAGAATCATCACAATTAAGTGGTGAGAATGCCGTAGCTGTAGTGTAGTCGTTGTTTGTGATCCTACAGTAGAAAGCCTATGCTGTACTCAGCTACGGTTTATGGAGGGCTTTTACTGCCAATGGTCCATCATAGATCATCCTACAACACACATTTACGTTGTTCGGTCCATTAGTAGAGAATAGTTGGTGTTCCTTTCACCAATGTTGCGCATTTCGTTGACTGAATGGGTACAATTAAAATATGTGGATGTTGGATGTTTAGTACTTACTAATCATTTACGTTCTGCAATGATATATTTTATACTTGTTAGTTTTTTTTTTATTTTAGGTACCTACGCTTGGAAATTTTCGTATCATATTTTACTTGGCTACAACTATTTCTTTAACTAAACATTAAACATTTTGTAACAAGCAATACAAAGATTGGTCAGTTGATTTGTCTTGCACGTCTTTACCAATAACGTTCCGACCCAAGACTGATTGCTACAAGGAGGGTTCTCCGAGAGGGGACAACCCTGATTAGATTGTCTAACTCCGTTGTCCTATAGGACTTGTAAATCATTAGCAGTCTGTAAAGGTTTTCAACCTACATTTACTTTAAAATATTTTCTAACAAATAAATATTTTTACTCCTCATGTGTTTTGAAAACTATTGCGGACTATTTCCAATATTATGTTTTTAATCTTGTTGTAAATTCATGATGTTTGGACTCTTCAATAGTTGTTTTGAAGGCCTTCTCACGTATAAATTCCTTATTAGTAGATTATTTGTAAGATTAATTTAACGATAGAGATTCATTAATCAATGAGATTTGGACAGCTGCTATGTAAAAACAATTTACAACACGTACAGTATACAAAATAGCTTATTCCCTATAGGGGAAATTCACTAAAAGAAAACCTCTAAAAAACTGTGTTATTAATTCAAGGAACAACAGTTTTTTGGAGTTTTTTTTTAAACTGTGTGTTTTTTAAAAACTGTCTCGAGGAACAGCTTGACATTAATTTTACGGTTAAATATATGTGTTTTCGGTAGAACCATCGACCTTTCAAATAAAAACTTCCAACAAAATCATTAAAAAATTTTTTTGAACGTTAAATAAAAAAATTTATATCTTAAAATATAGAGATAGTGTAACTATCTCCACAGCCTTTACAAGAACACGCTAAAAATTTATGTCATTGCGCATTTTTCGTGAAAAATTGTATTTAAAGCCCTAAAGTTAGTGGAGACTTAGAAGTAACGATGACCAAGTTGTAGCTTGAGAGGTCTCGTCGTGTTAAACAGATAAACCATCCCTTAATGGAGGACTCTACTTATCTTCTTGAAAACGCCTTCGTTATAAAAGCTAGCAGAAGTTACTTAGAATTTTCTTCGGAAATGTCATCTCAGTATAATCAGATTATAATATTAGATTCTTCCAGGTGTTCTCTCAATGTAACATTAATACCCTCACCTTAAGCAAACCTGCAGACTCAGCATATTTCCATCCTCAATGGATTTTCTCAAACATGTAAGATTTAATCACTATTTAAATAACCTTAGGATTGACGAATACGTAGGTCTGCTGCTACAAGGAAGGTGATAAAGTGTGTTTTTAGTTGAATGAAATGCCTTAGGATGAAAAAAAATCATTTGATATATCTTATCAAAAAATATCCATAAACATGCAAACTAGAACAGCTTACATAGGCTATTATCCATAAGAATAAAATGCGAATTTTAGATTTACGATATTAGTGAATATCCTTCATAGCCATTAACCGCATAAAAAACGTAAAATACTAAATTCATATTTTTTAGTTTTACCAAATAATAGTTTAGTGAGAAATTAATTATATATTTTGAAGGCCAAAAATAAGAAAACACAATATTTACCCCATAAAACACTACTTCCATAGCCCGATTATGGTGGTTCACGAACCCGTTCGAATAATCGTAGGTATACACGTTTCTATCAAATGTAATCGAAATCTGAACATTTTTGCTCGAGTTATTGTTCTAACGGTCGAATTTATTGATTGCAATATTTTGAAATAAATAATTCATCTTATCGAGCTGTTTCCATTATTTATTAATTATATTCTAGCCGAGCTTATTCTAAAATAACCAAAATCACTTAGGCTAAAGTTTGTTACTGAAACATTATTTTAAGTCATAACTTATAACTATGTTTCTTTGAACTGTTTCTTGGAATATTACATAGAATATTCTATGAAACAATTCAATTAGCTTTACAAAGGCTATGCAAAAAGAACATTTATTTTACCTGAAACCCGAGATGTGACAAGGTTTTTATTCCTTCTTTTCAGCAGTCCTGATCTTTGCCAAAGACAAGCTAAAAGGGCTATCTTGAGTAGATCTATAATAATGTCTTTTGAAATCTCTTTTATCTTTTAGAGTGGAAAATCATATTTCACCATGACTATTAATTATAACCCCCATCTCATCTAACTCTAATCTAGATAGATGAAAATTAATAAAAAGATATGAATATTTTATTTTGTAAAACAGGTCTACATATAGTAATATAAAAGCCCAACCTATTTTTATTTAATTTTAAATAGTAGTTTAAGGAATACATGGTGAGTGGCACATACACATTTTAAGTCCACTATGCGTTAATGATATATTTCAAATTTGTACATTTCTTGTAATGTAAAAGGAACATGAACATATTGGATTTTGTCTCACGTATTCTTTCTATCAGTAGCGACGCCTACTGCACCTGAGCTCTTCTTCAACGATGGGATTAAAACCTTTTTATTTTCGTAAGCTTGGTTATAATACAATTTCGTATTATAAGCTGTCAAGCTTTAAATCTCAAGTCAACTTTAGTTTTAAAGTTTTTAAACATAAACTCGACCAAAATGTTGCGATTTACTATACAAATTTTAAATTTTAAATTTTTTTATATGCGTTAACATTAGAGTCATATGCTTCGATACATTTACTTAGCGAAGTTTAGGTTGTTTTTGTAATATTAAAATACAATAAGGTATTTTTAAAGGTGTATTCAACACCAACTGTAGAGTAAAATCTAATTTCATAGTAGATTCAAGTACTACAACAGAGCCTATTCATATATGGCAGATTTTCACTGAAATAATAAATTATCTAAGTGTTTCAGCCTTTGCTTATCGTGTAGCGACTAAATATAAGGATTCCCTAAATATTTAGCGCTCTTTCATTACATCTAAATATCCTCTACAGAAACTAATATCAGCAATGTCATCTCAACGAACAATGTATAAGAACTTATATAAACTGTATATACTAAATTTTTGATAATGAAATAAGAGCTCTATTTGACATAATTTTAAATAATTATGTCGTACCACGGATAATGTCCAATAGTGTGTGAGGTTTTAACCCGTCTTATAATGTATTGATATATTGCAACTGAGCGCCTAACAAGTATATTGCAGTAGATTAATTATTTCTGTTGTATGAAGATACTGTTAAGGTTCCTACCAAGTAAAGCGAAGGTAAAAGGACAACTTATTGTAAATTATTTTAGGATCAAAAACAGTCAAAGTAGAATTTTTAGATTAGCTCTCTCTGTGAGATGACCATTTAATGGTGTTCTATTTAAGTAGAAAATGAGCTACAGCAAATTAAGTATGGAATGTCTTCTCTAGAATAGGTACTAGAAAGCACAGACTTTCAAGATATAGCTTTTCGTGTTTTTTTAGGTGTTGTCAAGTCCTATACATACTAATACATACATAATAATAATACTGTGATACATACTAATAAAAAATATGGAGTTAAATACAAATAATGAAGTGTAAGTATTCGAAACATTCATGCAACATAAAGCACCAAAGTAGAGTCATAAACGATGAGTAAACGTGGGAGAAATGTTAACTGCGCAAACCACATTTATTTACCTTTGTGTCGCGGAATAATTTGCCATAGTTTTGTTTAACATCTTACTGTTGTCTGTTGATACTCGAATGACGCTTGTGATCGAATGTATAAATTAATAAACTGTCTCTTCTCTGAATATAGTCTTTTCATCAATTTAAATTCTCACTCAAACTGTAAATAAACTATTTGGAACGTTGTTAACAAACATATTAAATTGACAGTATAGTTAAAAGGGTGTAACTAGACTGTGTTTGTACAAATTATTAATGTTGGTATTCACGATATTATTACCTCGATTTCTTGTCTGTTCGCTACAAAGTTTTCAATCGATTTACAGACTTGAAACTTGAAACATAGCTGACAAATGGATAAAAATGCAATATTAAATCATTTTATTTTAATAACATGATTTTAGAATCCATTTCCTACTTTTGAAACGTCAATTATTAATAACTAATGTTACCTTCTACCGTTCCAAATTGAAGTAGCGTACGACGCGTTTTGTCAGCACAGTGACCTCGTCATCCTACGTACGGCTATCGCTTCGTCAAACACACATTTAACACATTTAAGGACCGATCGGTTATGTCGTCACGATTTTGTTTAATATTTTCACAATAGGCCTGACCTAAAATGTAAATATAAACAAACATTTCCAAGTAAAAATAAAAACACCTGATTACCAAAAAAAAGGTTTTTGTTATTCATTTTTAGACCATTTATGAAATAGATTTAACAGATAGAAAATTAAATTTTCTTTTTCAAAATGTATGAAATAACGCCCTGATTCTAAAATGATCTAACCTAACCTAACCTAACCAACGCTTTTCTGACCGTATCTCCGTACTATACTTCACAACTTCTTGCATATTCTTCTTCAGCTCGCTCTACCCGTTAATTTGAGTACCCACATGACCTGTTTCCACAAAAAAGTTGTTTATTCCATTTTCCGGGGGTTCCCGACGTTTTGCGTGAAAAAACGATCATTTTCAGAATCAGGGCGTTATTTCCTACATTTTGAAAATACAAAATTTCACTTTCCGAGGGTGAACAATTACACAAAGAATTACTGTAGTAAGTTTACTTAAATAGTTTTAGGAATACCATTTTGCTAGGCGATGTCAGTGTTTTGTTAGAAACGCCAAAACACCAGATAGCGCTTTCGTTTAAGCGTGCGATCAATCAAATTACCATCCTTGTATGTGTAATTCCATCGTCGCTGATCGGTATCCGATAAATTATAAGCTTTATGTATCGGAAAACACTTAACTATTGAGAAAATGAATTCATATCTTAAGCTTAGTAGGAAACTTACAGTCGGGACCACATACGTTTGAGGGAGGAGCCTATTTACCACGTGACTTTAAAGGAGCCAATGAGGACAGTGCGGTGTTGCCAAATCGAATAATACCAGCTGATTTGAAAATATTGTTTAGTATTTTAATTATTGTCGGGATCACGTAAGTTTGCAGTTGGTGGCAGCCAATCACAAGACAAGGCTAGTGCGACGTTGCCACATCGCCAGTTGACAACACTAATAAAATATACTAAGCAATATTTTCAAATCAGCTTAGTAGCCATTAGATTTGGCAACACCACACGGTTCTTATTGGTTTGTTCAACACCATGTGGTAAATAGGCTCCTCCCTCAACTGAAAACTTACGTGGTTCCGACGCTAGTATTGATTCTTTGTGGTATTGAAAACTAGGCCAAAAGTAAGGATGCAGCTCGAATTGTGACCTTTCTGCCTAAAATATATTTATACAACACACAAACAGAGCTGAGTTAGCAATAAGTCATGACAAAGGCTTCATTTTTATACAGCTCAAGGTAAGAACGAAAGATAGATTTCAATTTATTCTAACAAAGTTTGCCAATCCAGTCCCTTTGTTATGCAAAACGCGCCGTGCCGCTGACTTAGACTTATGAAATCTCTCCTTTCAGGCCAATGTATGGCTTTACTCGGATCATTTGCTTTTCATTCCTCTGATTAATTTATAATCTTCGTTGAACTGAATCATTCAGTTTGTTCCCACAGAGCTCTTTTTTCCAATTTATTTTAAAAACAGTGAATTTCTTGTAAACACTTCTTTAATCTATGTTGTACTATATAAAATCCATATTAGTTTATTACTATTACCATCATAGACCAAAAGAATTAAATATAATACTGTCAGCCGTGCTGCGGTTACCACGGTTACCATAGGTAACCATAGGTACCATAGGTCTCTGGAGCACACCACTGGGAGCGCCGTATAGTTACGTAGCCGTAACTACATTCCTATTTTTAATTCAAAAATAGTAAAAATATACTATATTTTAGATATTTGTTAAGAAATAATAAGATAAACGGTCATTTTGTTTTCTTTTTGGTTATTTTTACGTTTTATAGCCTAAGAAAGCCGAAACGAGTCTTATCTCAATTTCTGTCTGTATGTCTGTCTGTCCATTCTGTGACTCCGTCTGTAACGCCAAAATGTCATTTTACGCGGCCTACTCCTAGAAAACTAGAGTACCGATCAAGGTTTTAATCATTTTTCCGTATTAACGGGATTGGTGAGAGTGTCTTTGGCTATAAAAACGTGGCCTCGCTTCTTCGAAAACAAAATAACGAACCAACAAAAACCCAATTTTGTTCAATTTTTGTCAAATTTTCTCCCAATGTTTACTATTACATTACATTTTATGAAATAACGATCAGCTGTTTGGATTAGTTCTCACTTCTAGCTGTCACCGATATGTTTACATTAAAAGTTGTTTACAAATAATATCGCAACCATTTCCGATCAAGTTTTGTCAGCACATCCAAACCAAGTGAGATTAAAAACGTTGTGCCTTAATTAACCGGTTTAATTACTCGCAAGTGCAACGATTGTTCTTGAGTTTTGATAACCGGGGAAAATACCGTGATTCAGTGTTGTATTAGTGCAAGGAAACTTACATTTTTTTAATCATCGTCACCAATACTGTAGCTTACAAAGGTTTCCACTCATTGACGGTGCTTCAAGGACAGTTGTGTAAAGTGTAAAGTAAAAAATCACAACTGCAGTGGGTGATCGTGGATGTTGCTGCGATCTTGGAAGATCTTTCTGATTTCGCTGTGATCGTACCGTAACAGAGAACTAAACTCGCTTTTCCAATGTGTCACTTTTGGTTTTACTTACTTGCATTTCGACAACGATATCGGTACTTTTTCTACTTAGTAAATAAAACTACAAACGTACAAAACCCCAGATTTGTGCGTTTTTTGTCACATTTCCTCCGAATGTTTGCTAGATATATGTACCGATTATCGTTAAGAGATTACGCAATCTTTTAAATAAGAAACCTTTGTTTGGATAAAGGTGGTTTCTTCGAACTGTCATTAATATGTTTCCTAACATTAAAAGCTGCTTACAAATAATGCCATTAATAGGAAATAACTTTGATTTTCGAAAACTAACAAAAATTAAAACCAAAGGAGATTTTATCGTTAGTAACATCATCAATCGTTAATAACTTCGGTACCGGTACTGCACCAAATCAAGTGAAAGTTTTTTTTTTGCAAACCATAGTGAGTTTTCAAAGCTTTACGTTGTTTACGTTACATGTTACATGTTTTGTGGCCTGTGTATTTATTTATTTATATATTTGCCAACTGATTAAAACCTATAATATAGTTTGATTAGAAGGACAGTTTGAATTAGTCGTAAGTACTACAGTTCTTTTCTAAAATGTAAACGTTGGTTTTTGGTACCGGTACTGCTACTTTTCCTTAGAACCGGTGGTAGCAGTAAGAATAATTTTTACATACAAACACATCACTATTATCACTATCTATATAAATAAAATTACAGTTTTGTCCGTACATTGCTTAGAATCATGCAGTTTTTGGTTATTTTTACGTTTCATAGCCTAAGAAAGCCGAAACGAGTCTTATCTCAATTTCTGTCTGTATGTCTGTCTGTCCATTCTGTGACTCGGTCTGTAACGCCAAAACGTCATTTTACGCGGCCTACTCCTAGAAAACTAGAGTACTGATCAGAGTTCTAATAATTTGTCTGTATTAACTGGATTGGCGAGAGTGTCTTTGGCTATAAAAACATGGCCTCGCTTCTTTGAAAACAAAATAACAAACCACCAAAAACACAATTTCGTTCGATTTTTGTCAAATTTTCTCCCAATGTTTACTATTACATTTTATGAAATAACGATCAGCTGTTTGGATTAGTTCTCACTTCTAGCTGTCACTGATATGTTTACATTCAAAGTTGTTTACAAATACCGAAACCATTTCCGATCAAGTTTTGTCAGCACATCCAAACCAAGTGAGATTAAAAACGTTTTGCCTTACTTAACTGGTTAAATTAATCGCAAGTGCAACGATTGTTCTTGAGTTTCTTGAGTCCGAGGAAAATACCGTGATTCAGTGTTGTATTAGTGCAAGGAAACTTACATTTTTTAATCATCGTCACCAATACCGTAGCTTAGAAAGGTTTCCACTCATTGACGGCGCTTCAAGGACAGTTGTGTTAAGTGTAAAGTAAAAAATCACAACTGCAGTGGGTGATCGTGGATGTTGCTGCGATCTTGGAAGATCTTTCTGATTTCGCTGTGATCGTACCGTAACAGAGGTTTAACTTAACAGATGTGTAGCTAAACTCGCTTATCCAATGTGTCACTTTTGGTTTCTAATTACTTAAATTTCGTCAACGATATCGGTACTTTTCCTACTTAGGGGAAAAAAACTACAAAAGTACAAAACCCCAGATTTGTGCGTTCTTTTTTGTCACATTTCCTCCGAATGTTTGATAGATATATATACCGATTATCGTTTAGAGATTACGTAATCTTTTAAATAAGAAACCTTTGTTTGTATAAAGATGGTTTCTTCAACATTAAAAGCTGCTTACAAATAATGCTATTAATGGAAAATAACTTTGATTTTTGAAAAAAAAAAGTAAAACCAAAGGAGATTAATAACTTCGGTACTGCACCACATCAAGTGAAAGTTTTTTCTTAGCAAGCCATAGTGAGTTTTCAAAGCTTTACGTTGTTAAAGTTACATGTTACATGTTTTGTGGCCTGTTTATTTATTTATATATAGGGTGTCCCACGAAGGGGCTTAAACGTTTGATTTTATATTATGTGCCCATTCATGCACCGAACTTTTTGAAACTATACACAGTTTACAAAGTAGGTTCTAAAAATATTCTGAAAAAATTTCAATTCCCTAACCTTAGTAGAAACAAAATGGCGGCATATTGAAAAACTTTACATTAAAAACATTAAAAAAGGTATTTTTGGTTTTATAACTAGAACATAGCCTAATGGAAAACTAAAAATAAATCAAATAGCCTAACTAATAAATAATAATAATAAATAACTAATAATAAATCATGAAAGTAGTTTTTATAAAAAGCACATTGGTAATTTTTTTAATATGCCACCATTTTGTTTCTACTAAGGTTAGGGAGTTGAAATTTTTCCAGAATATTTTTAGAACCTACTTTGTAAACTGTGTAACGTTTAAAAAAGTTCGGTGCATGAATGGGCACGTAATATAAAATCAAACGTTTAAACCCCTTCGTGGGACACCCGGTATATATATATTTGCAGTTTGATTAGAAGGACAGTTTGAATTAGTCGTAAGTACTACAGTTCTTTTCTCAAAACGTTGGTTTTTGGTACTGCTACTTTTCCTTAGAACCGGTGGTAGCAGTAAGAATCATTTTTACATACAAACACATCACTATTTTCAATATTTATTTATAAACACTGCACCTTATTGCTTATTAAATTGAATTAATGTCTTACTGTATAATTTTTAGCGTTTTCTGTTTGGACTCCAAAATGTTGTGTGGACTCAATTCTGTATTTGTGTGTGTATGTCTATTGGTAACGCATTAATGTCCTTATTTTTCGTGGAAAAGACAAGAGCACCATTGTTAATAAAAATTTCAACCCGAATAAAGTGCGCAGTAGTGAGGTTGAGGTAGTGTTTAACTACTTTTAACCAGTGTGAAAAGTAACTTTCAATTACAGACCTTCCTTAGGGCTATGCCTCATAGATCTATACTGTAAAGCAATTCCTTTCATCGTTAGATATAAAATATGGACTAACACGATCGGGTGACATTAAATTGCGAAGCATTCGTTTTGGCTTTGAAACTGTCAGATATTGTATTTGAGAAGGTTTATATGTATTCCTAAACAATTAGTTTTGCCATCATATCTTGAAAATATGCACACTAAATATGCAAACCAACTCCTGTTCTGAATATAAGGTTTTAACTTACTACAAGATTCCCGTACGTAGAACGGGCAAACAGCTAGTTTATTTATAAACACTGTACCTTATTGCTTATTAAATTTAATTGATGTCTTACTGTATAATTTTTAGCGTTTTCTGTCTGGACTAGAAAATGTTGTGTGGACTCAATTCTGTATTTGTGTGTGTATGTCTATTGGTAATGCATTAATGTCCTTATTTTTCGTGGAAAAGACAAGAGCACCATTGTTAATAAAAATTTCAACCTGAAGAAAGTGTGCAGTAGTGAGGTTGAGGTAGTGTTTTAACTACTTTTAACCAGTGTGAAAAGTAACTTCCCATTACAGGCCTACCTTAGGGCTATGCCTCATAGATCTATACTGTAAAGCAATTCCTTTCATCGTTAGATATAAAATATGGACTAACACGATCGGGTGACATTTAATTGCGAAGCATTCGTTTTGGCTTTGAAACTGTCAGATATTGTATTTGAGAAGGTTTATATGTATTCCTAAACAGTTATAGTTTTGCCATCATATCTGGAAAAATGCACACTAAATATGCAAACCAACTCCTGTTCTGAATATAAGGTTTTAACTTACTACAAGATTCCCGTACGTAGAACGGGCAAACAGCTAGTAGGGATTATAAGATATAAGATATTATAAGATATTAAGATGTTATATAAATAATAATAGATATTTGTGTTAATACAGAACAACTTAAGAACAATTTCAATTAACAATACAATACTTCATCATACGAGTACCTAACGTCCATTTATTGTTTTTGATTATGCTTGTAACTCTCCCTATCGAAAATAGCTCCATTAACTTGGTAGTTATTGTTCTTATTCTTACTCAATATTATGATGTTTTTACTGTACTGAGCTCATTTACATATTTTTGATTTGACATATTTTTTACAATGTTTTTAGCGAATTCCCCATATAGGACATAAGCTTTTACCGTAGGTCTCATGGTAAGACCTGGTATCGAGACCGATTTACTTTATCGTTTTGAGGTTCCCAGAGGCCAAAAACACCATTCGTTCGAATTTATATGTATATTGTATGTGTCCATTAGCACGGTAGCTCGAGCAAAAATCATCCGACTTCGATGAAATTTTAGACGAAAGTGTAAACCCACATTTAGTCGAACGAGTTCGCCATCCAGCGTGATCGGCCCCAAGAGAACGGGGTTTTATGGGGTAAAAATTGGCTTTCTCCCTCAAAACATAAAATGTCTTAATTTATCTCTTAACCATTTTGTGGAGCTTAAAAAAAAAATTAAATTTAAAATCCCCGTGTTATTCTAAACATGAATAATGGAATCGTTATAGTTTTCTTGGTTATGGATATATTTTGAACAAACTTGGCAAATTTATTTATTTTATACTAAGCTATTAACATTTTCTTAATAACTCACTTTATTACCCTCCCTGTAGCAGAAAACCTTAATACTCATTAATCCTAATGTTATTTAACTAGATTGAAATGAAATCCAAATCAAGCAGATGGGAATTTGCTTGGTCTACAGGTTTGCTGCGGCGGGGGTATGATTATTTTTGGAGTTACTACTAGTTTAGTTTAGGCTCAACTGGGTCAATTAAAAGTTTCACTACTAGGTTAAAGAGAAACATCTATTAGCTAAATGGTTTTAATTAGCGAATCTGGGTTTGTCTACATATTATAGAAGAAAAATAGAAGATTGCAACACAAATAATTTATAAATATGTGGAGGGAATAAATACTTGTAAGATTTAAAACGAAAAACGTGGGGCGCATGCAAAAGATAATAATAGTTCAATAGGCGAAGATAATTGTAAATTAGCTTGTTGGAAACTTATTTGTAAAACTTAATTTTTGTACTTGAATAAACAATAAATAAATAGTGTTTTGGTTATTTAATCAGTGTATTGTCAAAAAAGGTGTGTTGGACTGCAATTGAACTAAAGAATTTATATTGATCGAAAACCTAATTTTAGTCAAGATTTCGAATTCATATAAGAACAAAATATGTATTATTATAATTAATTTGCCAAGATTAGTGAAAAGCTGAAGCAGAAAATTACGCTTGCAATTGCATGTATGAATTGCATGAATTGTCTCACCTCTGAATATGGTCTGTTCATCAATTCCTAGTAAAGCAGGAAACCTGGGAATTACTTACACAATGTATCTCAATATTTTAAAACCAATCATTCTTTTTAGTAGAGAAAGCACTCTTCTTATTGCAGTTTATTTAAACTATCAATCCTGCATCAACCCGCTTATTTGTCTTAAGAGTACAATCCATATAGCTTTTCTGCATTAAAATAATGAAAGTGTGTGTAAATTACTCTGCGGTGGAAATGTATCTCAATCCTAAACGCTTTTCAGTTAGATTTATAAGTGTATAGTTATTTGTGTAACTAGTGGTGAAAGTGGCACTTTGCTGCACACGAGAGGAATGTTTACGCACGAGCCGCAGGCGAGTGTGGAATGATCTCGAGTGCAGCAAAGGCCTTTTTCACTCGTGTTACACATTATATTGTTCCTACAGTCATAATTAGTCTTTGAAACACTATGCAACACGTTTTTAGGTTCAGCTGGCAACACAAATGGAAATGGTGCCCTAGAGAAAGTAGTACCCGCGGTTCATATCACTCCGCTATTTTTCCTCGGCAAGAAATGTGCTCCGCGTTTTGAGAATATAGTTCCGTATGTTTTTGTAATTTGAAGTGGTTTCCGCGCCTAAAAAAAAATGCTTAAAAGGTATTTTCTTGTTTATTAAGATCGTAGGAAGGTTTTAAAAACGTTTAAAAGAAAAGTCCAGAAAGTTCAGAAATACCGAAACTATAAACACGAAATGACAGGTTAAATCGTAGTTATAATAGTCAATCAGCTGCTCATAGTATAATTATCTTCAAGTGTTGCCAACCTATTTCCAAGCGTACACGGATTACGTGCATAATGGAACCACGCTGTTTTGTGTTGTTTCGTTGGAATCCTGATGTGCGGCAAAGTATAAACCGTACGGCAAAGTATAAACCGTACGGCAAAGTATAAATATGCAGCAATTAGCAGCTTTCTGTACTATAAACAGTACAAGGAAGCCAACTTTGTCGGGTGACTGTAGGAAAAAACATTTTATCCTGAATTTTAATTCCATCTGCTGACGCAGTTTTTTGATGTGTTTTAAATAAACATTGATTGACGCTGGCTTCGAAAACCTTTGTTTGAATTAAATAAGACTGTTATCAAGGTTGACTTAATAAAATAAAAAATTACAATAACATATTGTGATTATGAGTATAAAATCAAGGGCATTTGAAGATGACACCTTATATCGAGAGTGGCTTGTTATCAGGATTCACTGTAATGTAATTTGAATTAATAAATACAGTATTATTTTAAACGACAATTGTAGCTTTTAATAAGTTTAAATTAAAACATTTTTGGAACTGCTACTTTATTTATAGCTAAACCTCTTAATTTTTTCCGGAAAGTAGTTTACTTTAGGCAATAGCAAACACATTTTAATGTTTAGGACGTTTCGGACAAAACTATGTATATTAAACATATAAAATATAAGGAAAATGACTTTATAGCAGGATTATTTTTTTGTAATTTCCTTTTTAAATAAAAAACATAATATGTATACACGATTACTGCCATACAGTGAATTTATATTTTCCTACCAATAATTAAAACTGTACAGTGTTTATTTAGTGTTGCCCTACCAAGGTGCATAAACTTGCTTACTGACAAACATGCACGGTATTAAGTTTTTTACCAATGTAATTTTGAAGTTAACATTCTGTTTGGTTAGTTTGTTCTTAGGATTGTATTTCAAATTAAACTACTGAATCGAATAAACAACAGATTTCAAGATTCAAAGTCAATATTGGACCTGAAGAACTCAGACGAACAGTCGGATAGAATTACTTTGTCATATTAGCGCCATTGATTGAACAAATCTACGTGTACCCAATTGTTGAAATAGGATCTACAAGGGATTAATATTTCAGTATGAGGTCGAACTTGTGGATGGAGACGTGCATGCAAATGGTAGCCTATTATGTTATTGTAATCATTTGCATCTATTTAAATTTTTTTCTAAGCTATGGGTAGTATGAAAACGCACTTTAATAAGTATTTAATTTTCACAAGAGAGTTGTAGTTATTTAAAAAAAAATAGCCATATTGTATTTCTAAAGAAGGCGTAAGCAGTATCGTCGTTCATTGATACTAACGTGTTTTATATTGCTTTGATACAGTATTTAGGCCTACTAGCTGTTGGCTACTTCACCCACAGTTCATTCCACTTGTAAATGTACCTGTACTATACACCTAGTTTATTACTCTAATGGCGTATATTTTACGGCAATATCTTGAGTAATATTCATCAGTGGTTAAAAATACTGTAATGGTAAATTTGGATTCAGGAGTTTAAAAACTATAAAGTAAGATATCAAAATGTAAAAAATTGGAGGCACCTATACTAAATAATTACCCAATTTCGCACCAATTTCAGAAACTATGCATGAGGAAAATTGGATTTTCCATAATTTCGAAGAAAAAGTTCATTTCCAAATAAAAATTTGAAGGGAATTGAGAGGAAATAATATTAAAATTGCAAGTTGAAAATTACAGTACTTTTAAAGGCGTCCCAGTCTCAATTGATAATGTTAAAAATAATAATATTGAGGTAGGCCCAATATTATCACTCAGATTTAATAGTGATATTGAGTCCATCCACGCCTTTGGGATTTTTAAAATTTTGAAAGGTAACGGTTCAACCCCTGGTCTCGTTAGAGTTCAAAAGCTGCTTCCAAGACAAAATTAATAATGGAATTCCTATTTACTTTTCAAATATAATGTTTGTTACACAACTTAGGTGAATGCTGGACTTAAGTATCTGTCTTACACTCATTCGAATGAAAAATATCGATGTATAGATTATTCGATATATTGATTATTCCATTTGGTAATTTAGGTTAGGTTAACCTAACTAACCATACTTGATATATCGAATGAAATAATCTTTATATCGATCGATATATTCATTCGAATGAATGTAGGACGGATAATAAGGTGCAACCGAGTAAAAAAGTACTACGTAGTTTATAAAAGAATCTACATTTGTTGATACCATAATTAGTCATTCATCTACCTCAAATAGGTTCCAATCTATCTAGGCCTATAAAGTATGTGTGGGGATGTCCAGCGTTTTCTCCATAACCATCAACTGCCACCCATTAATGGTTGTAGTAGTAGATTCCTTCTAGAATGCACTCCTAAAGACTATTTCCACTTTGATATTTACCTAGGGACAAAAGGTGAATTTGAACATACCATTATTAACTTCAAAGATTATACGAGGTGAGGTTGTTAAAAGTAAACATTGATTGGTTTCCGTGGTAACCATGAGGATATTCACAATACTAGCGTCTCGGGGTCCTGGTCAAAACCTGATGAGAACCTCTTTTGAGGAGTGGGGGCGTGACGTCACTCTCTTCTCTTTAGGGAACACCATTACTGCAATGATGCGAAGGGCAGCCATCGGTGTTCGTTGTGTAGTGAATAGAGTACTGGGCTGATGTCCATGAGGTAACCAGATTAAATCCCACCGGTGACATTAACAACAAACAAAGATTTTGGCCGATTTTGCTTATAATGCGATTACTTTTTACTTACTTATTCTATGGCGTCTGACGGCACGAACTCTTGCCGAAACACAAACATCCAGTTGTCTTGAATTACCTCACTCATCTAATCTCACCATAATCTTTGCAGTTCCTGTGTGGAGCCTTCTTCCTAAATGTTGTTCCACTGAATCACAACAATAACATTAGTACGAGCACACAAAATGACTTTTCTTGTTTTGTAGTAGCCATTTGTTGGCAGGCTTCTTAGTACTCAACTAAGTAACTGAGACAAAACATAACCTTGTCAAAACAAACTTATAAACACACCACATTGGTGTAACTATGAGCTGTTTGAAATCACGTAAACGGACGTACCAACCGTTTAGTTTTGCACCATTATTTTTTAACAACCGTGTACCTATTTTAGATGAGTATAAATATTAAAACTAAAGTAATTTGGGCAAACACCAGAATTAGGGTGATAAGAGAAAATGTTATATCGTGACTGCTGTATCATTGTTGAACGTGATCCAGCCGCAGAATATCTATACTAAGTCACGGTTTATGTGGGGGCTTTTACTGCCAACGCTCCATCATAACTCATCCTAAAACACGCATTTTCCGTGTTCACTCCATTAGTGAAAGATATTGAGTGTTGCTTTTAACAATGAGACAGAATTCCGTCAATTGACATTTACAAGTAAACTACCAATTAGTTTTGTTGCATTTTTTAAGATATTAGGTTTCTAATCAATCTTAAACGATTCTCTACATAAATATGCAAAACGTTTTGGAAATTTCCTAACTATAGTATTTATAACCTTAGTTTTTGTGGTACGGTATTGTTGAAAAGCCGAAATGCACATCTAGTTTAAATTATTTTATACAGTATTCTGTACTATGTATATTTTTCTGTTTCTGAATTAGCACTATAAATATCACGTTTGATTTTTCTTATATTTACGCCAAACGTGTACTTTCTCTTCATTATGAGAAAGTTCAAGTCATGAAACAGCTCGACTCGACCATTGAAAAAGTTTAGGTTTTTCCTTGCAAGATTAAAATTCTTAATAGTTTTCTTCATTATTCAATTTAGAATGGAAATATATGTAATGTTTTCTACATTATAACTTAAATCAAGTAGGCCAAGTTGTCGTGTATATTTTTTTCAATCTGCGTTCATAGCACGGTATTACATTTTTAACTATTTAAAATAAATATCACATCAGAATTCCTCAATTGAATCTAGATAGTAGGAAACTAAAGGGTTCGAATTAAACTCAATACCCTTTTGGAAGAGAACTTTGCAAACACTGTTGATACTAAAAATCTTGTAATTTCTCTCAGCACCTGCCCAGCTATTAAAACAAAACAAAAATGAGTACATTACAACCACCTGATTTAACCTGTAAACAATCAATGTTTTCTAACAAAATTTAAACACGAAAACAAACAAAGACTTGCAATAACTATTGTAGATAGTTGAGTGTTTGGACAACTTTCCAATAATCCATGGCCAAAATTATATCTGACGGGAATGGCAACTCTTTCGCTGTCGGAGAATACATCGACAAAGGGAGTTTCAGTCAAGTTTACAAACTGGAGTGTGTCAGTACCAAAAGAAATTTCGCCGGAAAATTCGTAAGCAGAGAAAAGCTGCAGAGGTACGGCATAGGACACAAAGTGTGGGACGAAATACGAATCCACCAAGGACTGCGACACAAGAACATAGTTCAGTTTTATTCTCACATGGAACGTGAAAGCCATATCATAATAGTTTTGGAGTATTGTTCTAGATATTCAATGGTCAACATTCTCCACGCTCTGAAAACGTTGAGTGCCAATGAAGCCAAGTTCTTCATGATTCAGATACTTTCTGCAGTAGAGTACTTACACCACCATCACATATGCCATAGAGATCTCAAACTAGGGAATCTGTTCGTCAATAGTGCTTTAGAAATAAAATTAGGTGACTTTGGGCTCGCAGTGGTCATAGAATATCAAGGACAAAAGCGGTTTTCTCGGTGTGGAACTCCTAATTATATTTCACCTGAAGTTATCAACGGTACCGGCCACAGTTACGAGGTTGATGTCTGGGCGCTCGGGTGTATCCTGTATACGATGATGGAAGGAACTCCCCCGTTCCAGGGTAAAGATACGACCTCTACATACAACAACATACTCAGGTGCAAGTGGAACTGCTCTTCCACTACGCCTCTCTCTGCGAAACTCTTCATAAACTGTTGTCTCCAAAAAGATGCCACGCGAAGGCCCGATGTATTTCATTTGAAGAAGTTGGATTTTGTATCATCAGATTCCATTCGAGCTCAAGCCCCAGAAATCGACTTCGAAGGAGATAAAATTACATCGATGAAATCAAACAAACGAAAGGTTACGGACCTTTGGGAGCCTCAGAAGCCAGTTCTGAAAGACTTTGTCATCAGCAATTTTGATAAGTTGTTAAAATGTTTAGGTGACGTAGAAAACTGGTCTGTGTCAAAGTTTGGTGAGTTTTTATCAGAGTCATCTTTGAAAATCCCTCTAATTTGGGTCAACTCTTGGATGGACTTTACAAACGTGTACGGTTTCGCTTATCAACTAAACAATCACAACTTTGGCATTATTTTTAACGATGGAACACGAATGCTGTACAAAGCTGAAGAAAGGTGTGTTCAATATCTGCAGAAAGCGGGGGCTTCTTTTGTCTGTAAAGAATCTGCCGTGCCGGAATCCCTTAAGAAGAAACTTAAAATTTTAACAAATTGTAAAAATTACATGAGTGAGTCTCTTCGTGTCGCCCACCATGCTGAAAAGGACTGTAATTCCAACGATGTAAACTGGAATAGTGAAGTTTTCTACTGGACCAGGGGACCAAACGAGACTGCGATGTTCATGACAAATGGAAGCATTCAAGTAAACTTTGCAAGCGACCACACTAAGGTAATCATCTGCAGTCAAACTAAAACTGTAACAGTCATAGAGAGAGTAGACTTTATGAAAACTTTAAAGCTCAGCGTACTAGAAAAGTGTGGATGCAGTATCGAACTGAAAAATAAATTAGTGATTGCTTGTGGGTTTGTAAAGAACTTTTTAACTGAGGAGTCGGAGAGATTTATTGGTTAGAGATTTTTTATCCTTCCCGGCTCGAATTGACCGACATTGTTTTTATTACCTTAGTAATTGTGTCAAAGCACAATTCACAACTCAAATCATACAACATGAACTATGTTTTATGTACTTGAAGGGTAAACAATGGATCACAGAATAACCAGTGCTTTGAATTTAAAATCTACTTTCATCTTAGCCTAGTAAAGGTCCAACAACACGATTACTATCACTAATGACTATCTTGGCACTATGTGACGAACTCGATACAAGACGTTTATAGTTAGCTGGCTAAAGCCTAACTATAAATCAAAATTTAATTATTTCCTACTGGAAGAGTTGTATTTATCTATTGTGTACATTTTATTAAAAACAATACATTTTGAGTTATATTTTATATTCAGAGTGTTTAATGGATACAAAGATGTATTGCATATTTCGGAATTATTTTGGATTATAGACATAGTTGATTATATAAGGTTTATAAATGGAGATAGATATTTCAGGGAGTAGTAAACTGATTGTGAAATACCGGTGAGATGAATTTGCAACGCACGCTCTAGCCTGGACGTACACCAATAACATTTCAGTAACTTTGTACACTATACGATACTCATCTCTTACTATTTACAATTTTCAGGATACCAACCTATCATTGACTATTGGATACTGAAAATACTATACTTAAATACTAACTCAAATACGCTCTCTGATTTCGAGGTTGTTGAGCCGCATGTTATTGGAAGCTTCGATGACGCGGCATATGTGTCAGTGATATGTGATATCGCCATCAATATCACCGGTTAGGTGATGTAAGATGATATTGAGCGTGATAAAGTGCCGAAAGGCAACAACCAAAGATGCATTACTACTCCTCCGGTTGTATAACCTATTTCCACGAGTAGTGAGAAAACTGCACAAGTACATTTGATATTTAGCTGATGATATTTGGATTTTGAGATGTAATTAATAATCCTAAAAGAACGCTGGCCGTTTTTTGTCTTTTGACATTTCTTTTATCAAAACAATATCCACATATCTTATAATATCCACACAATATCGTATAATTTATAATTCATTAAAATATGTGATTGAATAATTAATAATAAGTTGTTCTATAGAGATCTAATTGGAATTAAGATCTTTCAAAAATGGTTCAACACAAACAAGGCAGTCGTCTTAAATTATTGTACAAAAATGTTTACTGTGCTGAAATAATGAACTTATCGCCAATTTCAATTATACAACTTGTCATCGTGTTGATAGGAAAACAATTATAGGCTACAATAAACAATCAGCTCAGTTCACAATTATTGTCCATCACATAACTGGACATCATTGACAGAAAATTAATATTAATTTGCATACAATATTGCGATGCAAATCCATTCTTTTGAAACCTGTCCAAGCCTGTAATTTGAACACTTATAAATACACATTATGTAATCAATTGTACTACCTTTTCCAAATTATTATTTTTTTATTATTTTTTTAGTGTGGAGGGTGGTAACGTTTATTTTACTAGATTAACAATTTTTTGACTGTTGGGTGGACATTATAATTCTTTCAATGTGAATAATAAAAATTTCCTTTGAAGACTATTGTTATAATTTCCTCAGAATAACACTAGTGTTACAACTTCTAATATTCGTTTTAGCATTTTCATCAAACAAATTTTAAAATGCAGAATCCATAACAATCTATAAAAACGTAATTTTGTAAAATACTTATGTTCACTGTTAATATTTGTATTGCTATACACTTGAATAGAGTCTCCAACCTTCAATGGTTGGTATGAGCAGTACGGTTGTATATTGTAGAACAACAGCTCTATCGTATGTGTACAGAATATTTCCATTAGGGCAGTATCCTAAGTTGAGGTGGTTAAGTGGACAAAGGACCACAAGAACTGGCCAGTCATTAATAATGTTGGGCCCGAAACCATTAACCCTTGTCCCTCTTGCCCCAACATCGCCCTGACGATTAACGTTCCAACCAATTTCATTTTTACATCGACATAACACCTCGAATTTATCAGTTCATTTTCTGTGGCTTGGTTAAACCGAGAATTAACTATCCGTTTCTTGTTTTAACCCTAATTTAAAATCATTACATCCTAAACATAAAATGAAATGATCACTATTATTTTTTACATCTATATATCTATCTATACTATTATAAAATTGAGGTGGTGTCTGTCTGTACGGCTGCCACGACTAAAATACTAAACCAATACAGCCAAAATTAAGCACAAAGATTGTCCACATATCTAGGAATGTCATAGGACTATTCACTTCTCTGAGTTCCTCCCGGGCTACGCTCCTTGGATGTCCAAAGATTTGAGGTGAGATTTTCAAGAGTAAATATTAATAGTTGGTATCCATGGAAGCATGAGAAACTTCACCATGTTTACCTCTCCGTTTACATTTCAATGTAAACAGTGAGAACTGCTAAATGCTTATTTTATTTCACAATTTCAGGCAGCTGATCCAATCAAATTAAATAAAATATTTTACACAAATATGTGGTATGTTTATTGATGTCATTGATTATAGAATTAAAGAGGGATTCTACAACCGTAAGTTATTAAAATTATGTTATTAGTATATTTTAAGGTAAACAGTAGGGTATTCAATGTAAATCATACTTTTTGTAAAAAAATTGTGGCTTTTTGTTTATAAATTCAATCTACATAACAAGTGTTTGGATTAGGCGGAATATTAGGCCTACATCATCCCGTTGGAAAGCAAGGGTACACCAGTTAGCTATAGCTGGGTAGCTGATTTGTTAAAAGACCGCCGGTTCGATCCTGGGAAAAGTGTGTAGCTTCTTGATAGGTCGGAACTGGACCCAGCTGTCCTTGATCATTGGGATTTAAATAAATGGTCCTGACTAATGAAATAGCTGATCTTTTAGTCTAAAATAGTAACAAAGCAACAAAAGATGACACACTACGTTCTACTGTACACTCATCCTTCACTCATATTTGGGTTAAAATACACACCTAGGTGGCGTCCCCATTAAAAAATGATGTTGATATTTGTACGCTATTACTGGTTCTGTGGAAATAGAAACGAGGAGTAAAGCACAACTCGTACAATACCCTAATAATCTAAAGTACAATCCAATGTACTCTAAAACAAATCTCAATTATTAGGTCAACACCATAGTGCTTTCAAACGTCACTAATATGAAATGCATAACCAAACTGGCATTAAATTCACATTGAGAAGTTTATCTGCACTGCAATTTGAATGTTTTCCAAAAGTTTCAGTGTGTTTTTGTTTTATTTGATAGGGTGTAATTTGTTCTTTGACATGATAACCAGAAGATAATGGCTTATGAAAACGTAGTTTTGCTTGTTTCAAATTGGTTAAATAACTGATAACAAATTAGAAACTACTGTCACTAAGCAAAACCATACAGAACTAAGCTAAAATTGCCTCTACCTGGTCCATAAAAATGATAATCTATTAGGACTACGTTTAATCTTATGGTATTAATCCTGATAAAGAAGCTGAGGTGTTGAACGATACAGCATAAAAAACATTACGTTATCTTTATACGTCTGAGAGTGGATATTTTGCGAAAGAAGAGTAATAAGGAAGGCCATTAGTGGTTGAGATGGTGGTGGCAGAGGTTAGAGTATTGGCAAAACACTTGAAACCCATCACAACCGCTGTGTAATATCACTTGGGACCGAGGTCCTTACACTTACACTAGCCACCGGAGTAGTGCTAGTATAGTCTAATCCGGGTATTGCGTGGATAAAATGTAATGTTTAACAATAAGGCTGAATTGTACACCCGTGCAGTACCTGGTTTCTGTAGTATTTGGGTGCAATGCAAATGGAGCTTGTCTGAACAACTGTATCGACTTTTGTAATATCTACACCACTGAGCTAATATGCCATAATTGTTCAATATATTATCAAAATCGGAAAATTAATTATTTTCTTTTCCGATTTTGAGTAAAAGTAATTATTTTCTTAGGATACAATTACATCATGTTGTCAATAGTTTTAAAGTACAGTATACATAATTATGTGAAAGTTTACTCTAAACTTTATTGTAAATGTTAGCCTCCGGATTGCCAAATAATATTAAAAAATGTTCAAATAGCTGCTATTAGGCAATCCAATGTTGGTATAAACACAACTAGTTTCGGCAGCTGTGTGGCACCATCATCAACAAGGGCAGTTTTCTTTCTTCATACGAAGAGCGTCATATTGGTTAACACGAAAATAATTAATGGACATTTAAACACGAAACAAACATGAATACAAGACATTTATGGTAACTAATCAGTTAAGAACAGACGACGCTAGCCTGGCGGAGTTTGAGTCCAGAGTCTGGACCCACCCCTTAGCCCACCTAACATGGTGGGAGGTAGCGGGTGACATATTTTTTCAAACGAAAACCCTTATTAAATGACCCCTCATTTGAAAGGGTTTGTCAAAAGAAACACATATGATGCCATCCTGAGGTGGCATGCCACTCCTAGCCAAAATGGCGAGCATTCAAAAATTTGATTTATAAATGTGAAAAAGCACTCACTTCACCAATTCAAAATTTGAAATGCCATAGGAGACCGAATTAAGCGACCCTTCATTTTATATACCTTGTGACACTAAAAATAATGATTTAAGATAAATTGAAACCTCTGGATCCTAAACAAAGTGGTGGTCACAAACCTCCAAATGGTTGGCCAGGGGTGAGATATCTACCTCAGTTTTGCGTCATTGTGTTTCTTCTGACAAACCCTTCAAAATGAAGGGTCACTCAATAGGGGTTGCTATTTGAAAAAAAGTCACCCCCTACCTTGTTAGGGAGGTTAAAAAATATGTTTGATGTTAAAAATTGCGGAACCTTTGTCATCAATCAATTCCAAAAACAAAATATTTCTATCTATTTCAGTTTTTAAAATACGGATTTGTTTCCATACTTAATTTACACACTTCATATGACTTTACACTTAACTGTAAATTTAAGTGATATATATACTATACATTTAAGTCATTTTTGAGTGTTCGTAGTATTTGCACAAATAGCAACTTATATTACGAAATACACTCAAATACAAATACGGATGAAGCAAATCTAATACCTCACTATTTAAAGGACTTACTTGAAAGACTGCAGACGAAATAAATTGTCCTCATCCTGGCTAAAGCAGGGTATTCTTCTCGTGAAATCCGAGAAACTTTTAAAGAACAACAAATTAGACTTACCGAGACTGAGAACTAATTTCACGCAATTCTAACAGGAATGTAGACATGTAAAGTTACTTTGTCCGCAATCTCAATTGAATATATTTAAACAAGGATGTCTGCTTGTAACTCCCTTGAGGTGAGCTCCCTTTAAGATCCTCAAAGTAAAAACCTCTATCACACAAAATAGTTACGTTATAAGAAACCCCGTTACGTTATTTATGGTCAAGCGTAATTTTTATTTGTCACAAATCAAACCATTAACTTTTTTTTCCAAATGAAATCATATCTTTACTGTTTGTTATACGAGCCATTTTAGCAAATTTCCCATATAGGGAATAAGCTAAAAGTAGGCCTCATGGTAAGACCAAAAATCGGGACGGATTCACTTTTTATTTTTGAGGTCCCCAGAGACCAAAAACACCATTCGTCCAAATTCATGTATATATATTATATATGTATATATATATATATACATAAATATATATGGGTGTGTCCGTTAGCACGATAACTCGATGAAATTTGGTATAAACGTGTAAACGCACATCTATTCGAACGAGTTCGCGAACCAGCATGATTGGACTATGGGAACGGGGGTTTATGGGGTGTTTTATGGGGTAAACATTGGTTTTATTCAATTTTTTACCCTTATAACATAACATTTTGCAATTTATTTCCAAACCATTTTGTAGAACTCAGAAAAACAAACAATATAGTATATTGAAGTATACCTAACGGTTACAGAAAAGATCAAAAAAGGAAATTTAAAATTCTCATGTTATTCTTATGGAGAATAATAAACTGTTGTAGCTTGCTTGTCTATAGACGTATTGTAATATAATTTGGCAAATTCGTTTACTTCATACTAACAAAACCATCAAAACAAAGAGCACAATCAATATTTTAATAATACAACAAACACCTTATTATAATCTTCCCTGTAGCAGAGAATCTAAGTGCTCATTAAAATGAACGAGAGGTCGTCCAGTGGTCGAAACTCGACCAAAAATATGTAATGTACTCACTTCTCTATTTTCACCCCACACTGTAAATAAAACATGTGATTGGAGTTTCTTCCATTTGTTTTGATTTTCTGTTTATATTTCGTTGTTATTTCGTCACCAGCATGGCAACGCATAAGATCCATGTTAATTTTTTCAAATTTTTAAACTAATTTTTTGTGCTTATCTTTGAGCCTATTTAAATTTATAAAGGGATTCTGCACACCTACAGGAAAATTGCTTTCTAACGGTATGTGCAGATTTACCCCACGATGCACACAAGCTGAGAAAAAAGGTTTTAAAGAAACATGCTTGCCTATTAATATATAGATAGATTAATGATAGCTAAATAGGAAAAAAATCTGACAATTTTAAGGGAATAATTTAGTATAATTCCAGCCAGGTAAATGGAAATTCATTTAGTCTGCAGGGTTGCTGCGTTGGGGGTATTAAATAGTACAACAGACACCAGAAAATGTGATAGAAAATATTCAAACTTTAAGAAGAATAAAATTAAAAGACTTTTAAAAGGATTAAAACTCGAAGCTACCTTATTATTGTGATGTACTGTAATCATACATAAGACATGCATCTAAAGTCAATGATCGAAAGTATTTAGTCCGTAGTTAACTGAACATAGAATTCGAAAGTTTAATCAACGATCGATACTATTGTCAATTAATAATTAACGAATCAGCTGTATGTATACTAACTAAACTAACATTGAAGCCCAATAACCTTTTTATCCATTTGTAAAAGTCAACAAACTAACAAACTCAAATACGAACTATAAGATCACTTTGAAATGATTCTAAAATCCAAGATGGTTGAATTCATCAAAACCCTTTGTGCTAACTTCATCGAACGAACCTATCGGTCAAAAGCTTCGAACACACTTATCATCGTAGCTTTGACATTATCAGTGATAGTGGTTATTGAAGTCTTGCTGATGTCTTCATGGCAAGTTGAATTCGTTCAAGATGGAAGATCACCTAGAGAGAGGAGGTCGCCGAATCACAACCAAGAGGACGTGCAGCTCGTCAGAGAGTTGTCTTCCCTTTTAATCCCTCCAGCCAAGAAAGGTCACGTGAACACTCACGAATTGCCGTACCCCAGCAAGTTTGTGGAGGAGCTCAGAGTACTGACCGACTACAAGCAAGGGGGTTATTTCATCGAAGTCGGCTCCGGGGATAAGCAATTGTTCTCTGACACTCTCTTCCTCGAGCGACACATGGGCTGGACAGGACTCTTGGTAGAGCCTGATGTTATCAACTTGCAGACGTTCAGGAGAAATGCGTGGATCGCCCCTGCGTGTATGAGTTTGAACAGGTCCGCTTACGAATTCCACCGCCAACCCTACATACGAGTGGGCGTGAACCGAAGAAATTACTCTCCAGCAACCATCATGTGCTACCCATTCTACACCTTCTGGCTGGCTCTCAACAGACCGGTGGTGGACTTGCTAGCCATAGACGTGGGAGGTGGCGAGGTAGAAATCCTAGAGACCATCCCGTTCGACAAGGTCGACGTCAAAATATTGCACGTGGACCACACCAAGGCTAGGGACGGATTCATGGGCGTCACTACTCTATTGCAACAGAAAGGCTACAAGGTTGTTAGTGAAACTCTTCCTCGACATTTGTTCTTTATTAAGAAAGAATATGTTGATCACTACAATGCAATATAAATATTTTAATAGATACAGTGTTTTGTGACTAAAACTCATTCCATCCCGTCAGTAGATTCCAATAGCTTAGTGCCATTGAATGTGTCTTTACTCTTTAAGCTGCTTCCACAAATATGTCAACGGAAGGTTGCTAGTTTGTCCCTATGTGGGGTCGATTCTGAATCCACATTTAACTTGGCTATCAATAAATATTAATTATGATAAATTACATTATATCATGGTACTAGTAACAGGGCCATGGTTTATCTGTGCTCTTGGAAAAAGTATAAAATGCCAGAGCGTTTAAAATCACGGAATGTAAAGGTTGGCATAATATGTCATTGTATATTTCTGTGAGACCAATATTGACGTATATTTTAGTGAGCTTTTTACAAACTCTTGCTATGTTTACTAGGCTAAAACCAAATATTAATTTGTTATAAGTAATAAACATTGTTAAAACACCTTAAGATAAGGTACAGTTTTGTCGTCTGATATCAAAACGTTCAACCACCACTGCGTACGTTATTTGTAATGGCTAGGCCTATTCTTTTATAATTAAACACAAGGAAGGGAAGGATGGTAATAGCATATTTTAAGGTTTTTTACAACCCGCCTATTTGACAATAGAACGGCATAGTTACCAAAAGCGTTGGGGAAAATGTGTGAAAGTGTGTCAGATAAAGTAATATGAAATGGCAGATAAAGACAAATAGACACATAAACGTCCTTCGCAGGCTGCAATAAAACAAGTCGCAACAAGTATTTTCTCTTCCACAGATTTACTACTGAGAAATATGGCATTTTCATTCTCTTTTTGTAACTTGTGGTTATATTTGTAACAAATGCCCTATAAAACATAGTATCGTAATAATCTAATATATAAAATTCTCGTGTCACAGTGTTTGTCTGCAAACTCCTCCGGAACGACTTCACCGATCGTTATGAAATTTGGTGTGTAAATTCTGTAGGTATGCGAATCGGACGTAAACTATTTCCCGTTTCGAAATTCTTAAAAGGGCTCCGCCCCAGTGGCTCTGGAGTTTCCCATGTTAACCTTATGAGAAATGGAATTAATGAATCTTAACAGCTGTTTCAATTAAACAAGTTGGTTCTGTTCTATGATGTTCAATAGCATTAAAGTTACAAGGATTACCAACAGGGTGCAGCACTATTATTTCTTTTACATTTATGACAACAGCTAATTTGCAACCAAAAGGTGAGTGAGCGTAGCGAACGAACTTCAACCTGGAGGCGAGTTAGCGTAGCGAACGAGCTAACCTGAAGGCAAGTGAGCGCAGCGAACGAGCTCCAACCTAAAGGTGAGTGAGCGTAGCGAACGAGCTCCAACCCAAAGGTGAGTGAGCGTAGCGAACGAACTTTAACCAGGACGTGATTGAGCGATGCGAAGTAGCGAACGAGCTAACCTGAAGGCAAGTGAGCGCAGCGAACGAGCTCCAACCTAAAGGTGAGTGAGCGTAGTGAACGAGCTCCAACCCAAAGGTGAGTGAGCGTAGCGAACGAACTTCAACCAGGACGTGATTGAGCGATGCGAAGTAGCGAACGAGCTAACCTGAAGGCAAGTGAGCGCAGCGAACGAGCTCCAACCTAAAGGTGAGTGAGCGTAGCGAACGAGCTCCAACCCAAAGGTGAGTGAGCGTAGCGAACGAACTTCAACCAGGACGTGATTGAGCGATGCGAACGAGATCATCTTGGAAATTAAACGTAACGGTACTTTCTTTCCATCGGTCTGTCTTAGGGGAAACCTATAACTTAGGCGATACGAAGTTCGCCGGGTCAGCTAGTAATCTATATATTAATTTGAAACTATTTTTCTTTGTGACAGCTATTTTGAGAGAACGGCTGTGCGTAGAAACTAGGTAGAGGTGTCTAAAGAAAGGTCCTGGTCGGTAGATGAGCCATCAAAAGAGAAACATGGAGAATTCCCTCGGGGCTCTGCCCCAGTGGCCTTTAAATTCCCATCCCATGTTATTCTTATGGAGGAAAACGAGGTTTTTGTCACAGCTAACTTGAGAGAACGGCTGGGCGTAGAAACTTGGTAGGGGTGTCTAAAGAAAGGTATTGGTCTGTAGGTGAGCCCTCAAAAGAGAAACTATGTAAATTTCCTTGGGGCTCTGCCCCAGAGGCCTTTAAAGTTCACTCTGCAATTTTGTTTACATTTCGACCATATGGATAATTTACACTACTTTTAATGAACCAGCTGTTAATATTAAAATTGTATTCAAAGGTCTACTGAAACTGTCAAAATTAAATGTTTACATTATTATTTATGATTTTAAATGGATTCTCCACTGTATGGCAAGTTTTTTATAGTTTCAACAAAATGATGAATATATGATACATTTGAAATGTTTGGTTCAAAAATCTATGCTTTATTGCTCTTAGAAAATTTTAAATTATGAAATAAGTGTGACTTATCAATTTCAAAGGAACATATAACTATTCCTTATCGGGATAGCTTATATATATTGTAAGGTTGGCACTTGCCTTTTTTTCCTACTTTCAATCACTATTTATTTTTAAATTCAAGAAAGAACACCTGAGATTCATTTATTGGTATAAAAGTTTTTGATAATCGGGTTGAAAATTGTGTCATAGATGATTACGTTGAGGATGAGAGCTGTGTTCAAGTTTTGGAATAGACTAACTACGGAGTCTATGGTTTTGGTAAAGTAGGTGAACTAATGTCAATTCAGGTATTTAAAAAAAATGTGTACACAGTTTTTACTTTGATGTACACATGTAGCTAGGTTGAACAACGCATCTAAACCTCACTACATACAAAACATTCGGAAACACAACAGTGTCATCACATCTCATCGTATTTGCATAATTTGTTACCAATACTGGACTAGGTTATGGATTTGGTTCCGCAAATGTTCAAGATTTGTGATCAAATGTCCTACAATTATGGTTCATTCCAATCCACGAAATACATGCACAGCTTTATGTGATCTATATGGCCAAGACAAAACTACCCCATAAGTTAATGAATTATCAAGTAAGAACAGGATGATTAAATACATGGGTCGATGTGGCAAGAGAAGGATTTAAAATTGCTGAGATCGAAGTAAGAATGTTACTGCTTTCTGGAGAATCAGATATTAAAAATAAAAATAAACGGTATCAGCATTCTGACACATACTTTCTCCCATAAGTTTGTCAACAACCTTTATCATGTGTAAGCGGTGAGAGTAAATATACGGAAATGGGATTTGTAAGATTTTCTTCAGAATTTAAAGGACTATAACATACTAAATTTTTATCAAAATCGTTCGAGCCAATATTGGGAAAATATGATTTTCAGTTATTTTATGGAGTTTTTATGGGGAAATAACATAATTTACAATAACTTTTGAACCGTAATTTTTACAGAGATGGGATTTGTACCATTTTGTTCAGAATATAAAGAACTATAACATACTAAATTTTTATCGAAATCGTTCAGGCCATTTTTGGGAAAATCTTTTTTTCCGTCATTTTATGGGGTTTTATGGGAAAATACCCATTAAAAATAAAAATTTCTAAGAAATGAGAAAAACTATCAAAATTGTAAGGATCATAACATACTATGTTAAATAAAAACGGATTTTTTGTCTAAAATCCTATTTTTCGTTATTTTATGGGATTTTTATGGGAAAATAACATAATTTACCATAACTTTTGAACCGTAATTTTTACAGAAATGGGATTTGTACCATTTTGTTCAGAATTTAAAGGGCTACAACATACTAAATTTTTATCAAAATCGTTCGGGCCATTTTTGAGAAAATAAGATTTTTCCGGGTTTTTATGGGTTTTTATGGGAAAATCCCCATTATAAATCAAAATTTCAAAAAAATGAAAAAAAAAACGCCTGGAGATACCATGGATTAGAACCTACATACCAAATTTCATCGAAATCGGACCACAGGTGTAGTCTCTAGCTCTGTACACATCCAGACACACAGACACACAGACACACACACACACACACACACAGACATCACTTCGAAAACCACTTTTTTGGGTACAGGGGGACCCAAAACGAATATATCCACTCAAAACTCAAACTCGAAAATTTTGACGAAAACAATACTTTCTCCATATACTATGGTATAGGGGGAGAAAGTAAAAAGATGAATATTTACTCAATAATAAGAGTAATAAATATTGACTCTTTCCGTAACATGATAGACTAATTATATGAACTCATTCTCCCATATAGTGAAAGTGGCTTTGGTATGAAACAAACTCATGAACAAACAATTATAAGACTCCTAAAAAATCTTTTGGGCAACCTAAAGCCGATAAAAAGAAAGGTAGGAAATATTGTGTTAAACGAATTCATCAATCACGTTTTTTAGGGAACACAATCGTCATACTTATTATTGCTTATCCTCCCTTCATATAACTAAGATTTTAATGACTTCACTCTATCCAACGCAGTTAGCTGAATTTACATAAAACCTCAAGATTAACCGTCGATTTCGACGGGGTTCCACTAGTGCATGCTGATTTCGCAAAAGTTGCCGCTATTGTTACAATCTGTCTATCACATTTGAATAGTCAATCTATCCTAACAGACTCAACAAGAACATCGCATGTTTATTCCTGTACGCCATATTGAAACACGTGATCGACAAGTAGCCAACTCTTTGACTATAGAAGCGTACAACATCAGTAAAGGCAGGTCTATCATTCAACCGTAGCTTTCTGATACGCTTTTCATCTGGGTGTGTGTTCACGTCCACCTGCGTTGTACCATAGATAAAACATACTCCCTGGTGTTGGTTAGTCTGTATGGTTGCACTCTTGCAAATACCCTAACATGGACCTCTGAACCGCTTCACTAAATATATGACCCAAATAATTATCCCTAGTTTTCTTAATAGAATTTATTCTTTCAGGTTTTATTACGTCTTGATTGTTATCGTGATTATTGACTACTATAAAGTGTGAGTTTCCGCAATTGAAATAAAAAAATGAAAGATGAAATCTTACTTAAACAAAACAAAAATTGAAGGACATACGAACTATTTACCCACCACGAATTCATGGTAACCACAATATGTGGACCATTATGTTATAATTGTAACTCCAGAAGACTTTTCGTTTGCGTTGTTCGACGATCGTGTAAACTGTATGAAATTGTTGGATATGCGTAAACCTAAAAAGGAGAGAGACCAAGACAACAAAACGTCTCGAAACTGAAACCTCACAAATTATATTCAATATTTTATATTATAATATAACGGGTAGTAAATATATGATTTAGCTAATTTGTAACAACCCTGACCGTGTTAGTTAAAAGTAAGGTAATAATTAATTATGAAATTATACCTATGTTACAAAAACGGTCCAAATTTTAAAGATTTATATTGTTAAGAAATATTATATAAAAATGTACAAGTCAAATCTGCTGGTTTTGGGAGTTACGTGAGAGAAAAAACATGATAATGTTAACCTCATAGTGTATATCTTCTAATTTATCTCTAAAAGATTATATTATTAAATCCATCCAACTTAACACTAAAAGGTTTGTAAAGTTAAAGTCACCATAATCTTAAAGGAATCCAACGTTAGAGCCTACTTGGTCTAAAATAACGCCATAAAATAGAGGCATAACACGTTGAAGATTGGTCAATAAAGAGAATTCTCTGATCAACTAAGGTGATAAAGCAAATAGCAGCTGTTAATAGGGTGATCAGTGGCGAAGTTTGTGGCCTCAGATAACAATGCTTCAGGGCAGACGCCTCAACTATGTGCTAGTGCTACCAACATTCAATTAAAATCGTGAATATATTTTCAGGATAATCATGAAACATTAATTGAGCGAAGCTCTTATACTACACTCCTGCTTTTGTTTTCCAAATAAGCTACTCCTCCTGAACGACAAGCGATCCGCACGAAATTTAGCACAGGGTAGTAAGTATGTGAAAGGTATAAGAAAAATCTGAGATGGTACAAATAATGTACTATGGGCTTTCAATACTGTAGGAAAAATAAACAGTAATGTGTAATGCAAGTGCCATTTCGCACACTATAGTTACACAAAAAACTGTAGAATGTTGAGAGCTTGTATAATAGAGGCATTTTCAATCCCGAACTATATTTCATTCCATATAATCCACCATCCTAAATTAAAATTCAGGTGGGAGGAACCATACGGCCAACTTTGACTCCGCTTTAATTGTGCAAAAATAGATTTTCAATTAAAATATTGTTTTGGTTTTCAATACTATATATTTCATTTTCAATCTTTAAAAAAAATTATGTTAATAAATTTAAATGAATAATACCAATGATAATACGCAAATAATGAGTTGATGCACGGATACTATCCGAGCTGATGTCACCTGTCTGCCATGTTATCTTATGGGACGTCTGGCGCTAGACAACACTAATACTTGCAACGTTGCCAATTCTACCAGGCCGCGGCCTGGAGTTGAAGGTAGCCGTGGAGGAATGCACTACTTAACAAACACGGCCACCTTTAACTACAGGCCGTGGCCTGGTAGAATTGGCAACGTTGCAAGTGGAGTCGTCAAGCACTAGCCGTCCCATAAGATTACATAGCAGACAGGTGACACCAGCTCATTAATTCGCGTACTATTCATTTAAATTTAAATTTATGAACACAAATGTAATAAAATATTGAAAATAAAATATTTAGAATTGAAAACCAAAACAATGTTTAAATTGAAAATCTATTTGTGTACATTAAATTAGAGTCAATTTGTCATAGCCCAGTAAACAAGCTTTTTTATTCTTAAAAAATACACAAATTACCATTAGCCGCCTCCAAACAAAACAGCTGTTACAACTCTACTTGCGATGTTGCACGGCCGCCTTTAACTACAGGCTGCGGCCTGGTAGAATTGGCAACATCGCAAGTGGTGTTGTTCAGTGACAGACGTCCCATAAGATAACATGGCAGACAGGTGACATCAGCTCATTAATTCGCACTTTATTGATTTAATTTTTAATTTATGAACATAAATTTATTAAAATATTTAAAATAAAACATACAGAATTGAAAATTGAAACAATATGAATTAAAATCTATATCTGTACATTTTTAAGCGGAGTCAATATTGTCATAGTCCAGTAATCAATCTTTCGTAAATACATAAATACCATTAGTTGCTTCCAAAAAAATCAGCTGCTACAACACCACTTGCGACGTTGCCAGTTCGATGGCCGCGGCCTGGAGTTAAAAGCGGCCGTGGATGTTGCCACTTTGAAGGCCGTGGCCTGGAGTTAAAGGTGGCCGTGTTAACAAATACCTTCAAGATAAAAGTAAGAATTTTATTGTTAACTAAATTTGTATAACAATACACCAATATGTGTGAGATATATGTGTGAAGTGTAGTCCACTCAAACGTATTCGGAAACCCCCTTTTTCAAGACGGTTCACTAAAGAACTAATTAATCTTACCATTGAAAAAAAGAAAATTCATTTAAGCTACAAAGCTACTCTCCATCCTTCTACTTATTATGAATTCAGCCGTATTCGAGAACAATGTAAGACACTGAGCCGCACCTGCTACAAGAATTACCTTGAGCAACCAAATTAAACTATCTAATCATAAACAATAACTCGTCCACTAGCTATGTAACCAAACAGTGAGAGACAAATAATGAGAAACTATCCCTAAAATAATAGAAACAAATTGTAAACAAAACACGACACCTACAGAAAACCGGACAGAACTAACAATAAAATTGGCTTCAGCTGTTCCAAGGATGGGAAATCTACTACCGAAGACTGCAAGCAAACTAGAAGGAAAAAAGAAAAAAATAAGTAATTACCACCCAACCTACTTTGCTTTGCTGTCTTACCTAACCTCCAAAACTAAACTTTAAAATCAAAGATTGAAAACCGAAAACGTTTGTTATTGAATAATAATGTTAATAACCGAAAGGGCTTATTGAAATTGGCTGATTGATACGTTAATGAATTAAGCTACTTAAACGCCGTGCCGCAATTCCACATTATGAACGAACTCAGCTAACCTAGAAACTGCCTTTAGGTTAGGGTAATAAACAAGCAAACAAGCTCACGGGATTGATATCAGACGTTTTAGGCACTAAGAAGTAAGAATTGCTGTGATTTATACGATGGATACTTCATGTTCTTCCAAATCCACAATCATAAAAGAGGTAAGATATTCTTCACAAGAGCTAGAAATTATTTGAAAGAAAATAGGAACGTTTCATAGAATGCGTAGAAACGTCCTACTTTAAAAACAAAATGTGGTGTGCTGATCTGAACTAGGCCTAAACGGTTCAAAAAATTTGCCAACAAATTGAAATTTTCATTATATCTATAGTAATTAGGCCCTATCAAAATTTCTATATATTTATCTTAGGCCTATAATAGGTGTATTGTTTGATTACAGATGCAAGAACTTCAGGACACAGTGAGTCTGTACTATCGCAGGGTGGATGTAATTGAAAAGAAGTTGAAATCATCTTACATTTCAACAGAGGAGAGGTAAGCTAACTTTTAACATAGTTTTTTAATTATCATGTTACCAAATAGATAATTATCAAAACAATGTTCAAGTCTTTGAATTGAGGAGGCCTAAGTTAACCAAAATATCTCTGGTCTTTAAGTCAATATGTTTTTTTATTTTTCGCTTACCCCTCCATTGGTGGGACCACGGAGTTTTCCTCTGGGTGCTTTTGTTTTTTATATAAAAATATGTGATATCGCCAGCCAGCATCTTTATGAGTACGGTAACAGTACTTCACGTCCATCTTTCCAGTAGCACGGAGCCCAGCTCCGTGAGTCACCAATGGTGTTGTTGTGTTAAACTAAATATGTTTTGCATGGTTTGTATTTAGTTATTTGCATTCTTAGTAAGTAGTGATTGTGTTCCTATAGGTCGGCCGGATAGATAGCGTTCACCTGCGCGAGGATTTTTAGCGCATGTAGGGGAGGTAACAGCAAGGGAGGGTATGTTCTCCCTCTCCGCCAATGGCCGTTTTCACACGGCACCAACATGGCACTGCCGTGTCGGTGTGTGTGTAAGCTGTTCCATTTGATAACACAGGATTCCAACTCCCACGACACTGGGGCGGTGCCGTGTCGGTGACATGCCGTTGTCGTGTCGTGCAGTGTGAAAACTGCCAAAGGGAGGGGCGCGGGCGACAGCCAAGTGGGGGTAGAGCCATAGTCTGTCTCACTCCCACAGCTCAGTATTTCTCTCTCGCACCAATGCTACAAAGAGGTCGCTTTCTAAGCGGCTGACCTATAGTGGTGAAACTCTTTAAGAAGCTACTAGAATTAGGTCAAGTTCTACAGTTACACGTAATACAGTGACGTCAACCCTTTGACAGATTTGTTTCGTAAGTACTAGTGACATAAGTAGTTATTTTCAAAAGAGTGTAGGGCACCTTGTAACATTAAATATCTTTTTGCAAAGTTTGCAAAGTACAACTTCAATGTGAAAAGTTAAAAAAGTTAGGTTTAACTGGCAATAAGACAGAAAAGAAACTTACAATTCAAGATGCAGTCGAGTCATCAAGTAAGCTCGTAGTCTAGCTGTGATGTCTTGCTGCTGGAGCTCGAATGTGCCTTTGCAGTTTTAGAGGGCCGCTTTTAATGGCCATGGTCGAAAGTGGAAAGTTGACCTTTCAGTTGATTTATAAGCCCCTCACTAGTCAGTGTCAGTACAGCTCCGTCTGCGCAACCAAACAGGTGAGTACCTGGGCCTTGCTCACACTTTGCTACTCTTGGTATTTGCAATAGTTGTACTAGTTTACCAGATAACACTGTAAAATACAGTTAGTAATTCGCTGTTGCATTTTAGGCAGATGTTACTGTTAGATGAATTGTGTTTACATTTGATTGTATGTTGCTGAATAGACTTAAGTGTTGGATATTCATGCTATGGTGTGTGTATTTACTGTGTTTGTATTGTTATACTACCATCAGTGCTTATGTTAGCTATAATGCATATCAGCATCTATTCGTCATATTGCATATTTCTTTTTTCTGTAGTATCGCATTGGCACTTATATCGCTGAATACACATAAGTGTTTGGTATTCATGCTATAGTATGTATTTACTGCATTTGTATTGTTATACTACCATCAATGCTTATTTTAGCTATAATTCAAATCAGCATCTATTCGTCATATTGCACATTTATTTTTTTCTGTTACGTTGCATTGGCACTTATGTTAGCAATAATACATATCGCAACATCTACTCGTCTTATTGCATGTTGTGTTTTCTGTTACGTCGCATAACTTTTGTACATTTCTTGGTATTTGGCGTTTGTTTTTTTTTTTTTTTTTTACTTGTTAATATAAGTTCTTAAGACAGTTGTTGTTAACTTGGAGCTATTTGTTATTAAGTATTAATTACAGCTGCAGTGTTTTGTAGCTGTTTTATGTTTTTGAACAATAACTTCACAATATTTGTACATGGAATGTCATATTCCCTGTATTTTAACTACACAAGTGATCACCCTACATTATAACTATTCATAAATATTTTAGTTTGCCACTAGTCTATTACGTTTTTTTTTTTTTTTTTGTTTTTTTTCAGTAACCATCATGTCTCTTAGCACAAAATTGAACACTCTCGAGAAGGGGGCGTACCTGCTTGAGTGGAGGTATCCTCCCTAACTGACGAAGCGGGGTACCTGGTGGTTGCTGGTAGGGTAGTAGCAACCACAGAAAAGGGCGGACACTTCAGCATGTTTCTGCCTAAAAGGTTTGCCGAGGCGCTAACAGCTGACGAGCTACAGGAGATCGCCAGAGAAGGATATAAGATACGATAATTGGGAATGAATGGTAGATTGCCAAATGTAAAGATATGGAAGGAATAAGTTATAAAATAAAGTATGATTATTGAGGATTTTTTGTTGTTAGCACAGCATTTTGTGTGTAGTATAGCGCAGCTATAAATATTTACAACTCAAACTTTTCAATGCCCTCCCTGAAAATGTACGCAACTTGCCTATTAAGTCACTGAAAAATGTATTGACCGATTTTTTTGAACAGAAAGGTTATCTACTCTATGGATGAATTTTTATCTTTCAAACATGATGATTTTCTGTAAAATTCTAATTCTGTAACAATGGTTTCATGAACTGTGATATAATAGTCTTTCATAATAATGTTATTTCTGTCAACTTTATTTAAAAATTTATTGTTATTTAGTTTTAAGTTGTCTCTCACTGCCAATTTTAGCCTTAATTATTTTATTTTATTATAGGCACTTACCCAACTTGTTCGCTTAACTATAAACAGTATTATTACCATCATTATCAATACATCTCAAATACTTTTGTACAAAAACCCAGTATTATTAGTTTATTAGTATAGCATGTTCATCTATTTACACTTGACTCTGTACATTGTACTTTGAATTGTATATTATCTCCATTGACCTGGCCTATTGTATGACATGTATACTTAATGGCAATAAACTATTTGAATTGAATTGTTTCTAACCGAGTTTATTGTTTAGTATAACAGCACGTATTAGCGTTTCAGCAATCTTGATATTTCCAACAATATACTACCTACTACAAAAATATACTTTTAGAAAAACACAACAACAATGATTGCTCAAGAAATGCAGCACAGTGTTAATGGGAACGGGGGTTTATGGAGGGTTTTATTTAGTAAAAATGGGGTTTTTCTATTTTTTACCCTAAAAACATTAAATTTTGGAATTTATTTCCCAACAATTTTTAGACCTTAAAAAAATTAATAATTTAGTACAGTGAAGCATTGTTGTATGCCTAATGGTTACAGAGAAAATTCAAAAAAGTGTAAATTTAATAAACCCATATTATTCTTATGGGGAAAATGAAAACTGTTGTAGTTTACTTGTTTATGGATATATATGTTAATATATGGCAAATTTATTTATTTCATCCTGTACTAAGTTATTGACGTTTGGTCAAAAAACACTTTTTAGTCTGTAGGTTTTCTGCGGCAGGGGTATTTAGTATATCAAATTGTCCAAGCTTTCTCGCTTTTTTCCATTGTAATATTTACGCTAACCCAAATTAAAATAGTAAGTTAAATATTTCATTTCAACCAAGTCAGTAAATGTTTGTAGCACACGTTTCCTTAAATTATTGCAACCAAAATAATATCAGCCATTAAATTATCCAGCTGATCATAATGTAAACAAATATGTTCTTCATAAGGATAACATGGGAACTTAAAAAACCACTGCGGCAGAGGCAAAGGGACTGTTTAAAAAATGTAATGCAAATCTACACACCTAGACTAACATTTTGGTATATAATATGTGGGGTTAAATCTTAAACCAAAAAAGCCTTATTGTTAGTTTAATTAAGTTTCATGTAGCATATTAATAATATAGATAGATAGATGATTTTAATCATAATAAAATGAAAAAGGATGAAAATTTAGTTCCCTACTATTTAGTGGTAACAATTTAATTTGTACCAAGCTGCATTGAAAATGATCTGATTCGTAGGACAAACACAAATTGTTTTTCAATTATGTATACTTCCAAAATTACTCATTACATTTCCACTTTTAGTGTATTTAGTGAGGTGCGACTAATGGGATTTAGTCACAGGGTTGACCCAGCCATTGTCTGTTGCAACCCTTATAAGTAAGTGATAAGTTCCTTGCACGTGTAGGACCGAGGTCCGCATGTTATCTCTGCCTCGGTCATATCCCGACAAATTTCATTTATGGCCTCTCATTAGAGCAGGTATGTGCGCTCCTCACTCCAGGAATCTGGCAGTGGATTCTTTTTTCTTAAAAAAAATAAATTAAACTGATAATCTGTTGGGTAGTTTGATTTTTTGCAGAAATGTTAGTCTCGCAAAAGTTAAAATTATTTTAAAAGTTGCACGATCGAAAATCACGATTTTGTATGATCACGGGAGAGAATGATGAAGTCTCCTCCACTACTAAAGATGTCCTTAATCTCGTTCACGATCCCGGAAGAGGAAGATGATGGTCTCCCAAACACGAAAGATGTTCCCTATTTTACAGTGAACATAAGAGACCTTCTGCATTGCAGAGATCACAGTTATATTGCAATTGCATGGGACACTCAAAGTTTTGCTGTGACCGAGAATGATTTTCTTCATTTTCAATTTTTTGTTTTGTGTTTATGGTCTACCATGTTTGCAGAAGTTGTCTATAATGAACAGGCTATATAATATAATTTATAGGCATGCACTGTGGATGCGATACTCCCTGGTGTGGATTAAGGTCCTTACGAGTCTACGACTATCCGCAGTACTATCCTGATAATTAGACCAATTCGTATATACCAAGGCAAAAATGTGGTTCGGAAGTCTGTTTGGAAAGCTTAATTAATTTGTTCTCCTTTCTTTCAGACAAAGTCTTGAAAACGAGCTGCAAGACATTACAAAGCAGTGTTCTAGTCTGGAAGAATCCATCAAAGGCCTTCGTAGAGAAAATAGCAAGACATTTGCATTTGCAGTATTATTAATGTTCTTTAGTTTCCTAGGCTATGGGTTATATCGAATGGTGTATGGCCATGATGATTAGGTCAGATATATTTACATGTTGATCATTGCTCGGTATCCGAGTTCAAAAAAATATTGTTCTTCTCGTAATCAGAAGGTTGCTGTTTGATCTTGAGGAAAGTAGTTTTTGCAGTGTTCAAAACTGAATCAAGCTGTCCTTGATGTGGTATTTAAAGGTATTAAACCTTTAAGGTATGTATAGGTTTATGTAAAGGTTATTATGGTAAGAATTATTTACCATGGTTTTAAATTATTCAGAAATAACCGGCTGAAGAATCAACTGATCAAGGTTGTCAATTTAAGTTCTTACAATACAGTACTTGTTGGCTGATATTCACTGAAAAGAAAAGTCCCATAATTAATCTGTCTGCTTGCACATGACTCAAGAATGCTTAAGCACATATTGAAATTTTCTTAAGTTGATGTATGACTGTCTATAGCTGTCAGTCACATTTTATTCTTTAGATGGAAACAACACACCAAGACAATGTGAAGCACATTCTGATTCTCACACATTAAACAAATAGCTTGGCCAAGTATGAATGGCATAAGTTGGACCAGTACTACACAAAGTTTTGTTCCAAACTAAACCTAATTTACAAATTATTATATTTTTACCCCCAGTATCTTGAAACGTTTGCTATGAACCCTTTGAAATGCAGCTTACCACATATCTATTCATCCCAACAACTTTCACCTGGCTGGTGAGACAGTACTCGAGGCAGCTCAACCATTGATAGTACCTGACGTCTACCACACTAGCAACTCTGGTTAACCCAAAGCCCAATCATTGTATAGTTTTATTTAAGCAAAGTTTTATACTATCATTTCCTCGCTTTATATTAGTTATGCTCTCATAGGTAATAATTGGTTAGTTGATTGGTTGGTTTGACCCCTTTGTTTCAACAAGTAAAGGTAGATTTACACACATTAGTCCAGTCACAGTTCAGCCTCAGTTGCATCCGCAATTTCTCAAGGCCTGTTTTGCCAGAAGCGTCTGATACTGATAATCGCTCAGTGTATATAGCTCAGGCCTTTTTTGCCAGAAGCCTCTGTTCCTTGCGATTATTTGATCAGAAAGTGGTTTTCTTCAGTTCTGTTTGTACAAAATGAGCTGTAAAAAGCAATAGTGAAGTGTTTGTAAACTAAGGAAGAGCATGATGAAGAGATTTTAGGAATTTTGTCCAAACCAAGGGAAGAAGTACGTTCCATGTTTTTAAAAAGACCTGTAGAGGGATATTATAAATTATAATAGAAAACCGCCTTTGTTCTGATGAGACAAAGTTTCACAAGTTTTTCTGGCTTGATGTTACACAGTTCAAATGTGTGCTAAGTTTAGTCGAAAATGATTTACACAACAAAACATTTTGTCTTTCAAAGCAGTGTGCAGTGATTGACGCGGAGCGATCATCGCTCAGCAGTCAGACACACCAGCCGCTTCTGGCAATACAGGCCTTCAGTAAACTGTCTGACAGTTGGTTTCAGTCAGTCTTCTGGTACTTAGTTTACAGTGAAGTTAGAGTCAAGATTTTATTTTTTATTAAAGCACAACATTCTATAAATTTTTCATCGCCTATCTTGATGATTATTACAAACAGCACTTAAAATATAAACACAAATTTGTTGACTACGATGTGTCTGAACTATGACATACCGGAACTGATGTGTGTGAAACCACCTTAACTGGTAAATTTAGAGGTGCTGATTCTATAAATTATGAAATTTATAGTTGTAAACAATACTGTGAAAAATATAACTTTATTATAGCTACTGCAGTGATAACATGATTTATCACTAGTATACTTGTATATTGTGTATATACATTTAAAAGTACTAATTGAATATTTTATCCTACTAATATTATAAATGAGAAAGTTTGGATGTATGGATGTATGGATGTATGTTTGTGACAAGTGAACGCGAAAAATACTGGTCGGATTGGGCTGAAATTTGGCATGATGATAGCTCACATTCCCAATTAACATATAGGCATGTTCTTATTTCAAAAATCCTTTCGGGCTCCGCCCCAGTGGCTCTGGAGTTTCCCATGTTAACCTTATGAGAAATGGAATTATTGAATCTTAACAGCTGTTTAAATTAAACAAGTTGGTTCTGTTCTATGATGTTCAATAGCATTAAAGTTACAAGGATTACCAACAGGGTGCAGCACTATTATTTCTTTTACATTTATGACAACAGCTAATTTGCAACCAAAAGGTGAGTGAGCGCAGCGAACGAACTTCAACCTGGAGGCGAGTTAGCGTAGCGAACGAGCTAACCTGAAGGCAAGTGAGCGCAGCGAACGAGCTCCAACCTAAAGGTGAGTGAGCGTAGCGAACGAGCTCCAACCTAAAGGTGAGTGAGCGTAGCGAACAAACTTCAACCAGGACATGATTGAGCCATGCGAACGAGATAATCTTAAAAAATTAAGAAGTTAAACGGGGCAAAGCCCGCGGGTTACAGCTAGCTGTAACCCGAGGGCTTTGCCCCGTTTAACTTCTTAATTTTCAAGATAATCTCGTTCGCATGGCTCAATCACGTCCTGGTTGAAGTTTGTTCGCTACGCTCACTCACCTTTAGGTTGGAGCTCGTTCGCTACGCTCACTCACCTTTAGGTTGGAGCTCGTTCGCTACGCTCACTCACCTTTAGGTTGGAGCTCGTTCGCTGCGCTCACTTGCCTTCAGGATAGCTCGTTCGCTACGCTAACTCGCCTCCAGGTTGAAGTTCGTTCACTACGCTCACTCACCTTTTGGTTGCAAATTAGCTGTTGTCATAAATGTAAAAGAAATAATAGTGCTGCACCCTGTTGGTAATTTTTGTGACTTTAATGCTATTGAACATCACAGAACAGAACCAACTTGTTTAATTGAAACAGCTGTTAAGATTCAATAATTTCATTTCTCATAAGGTTAACATGGGAAACTCCAGAGCCACTGGGGCGGAGCCCGAAAGGATTTTTGAAATAAGAATATGCCTATATGTTAATCGGGAATGTGAGCTATCATCATGCCAAATTTCAGCCCAATCCGACCAGTATTTTTCGCGTTCACTTGTCACAAACATACATCCATACATCCATCCATCCAAACTTTCTCATTTATAATATTATTTATTTATTTATTTATAATATTTATAATATTCTCCATAAGAATAACATGGGAATTTTTAAATTTAAATTTTTTTGAATTTTCTCCGTAACAATTAGGCGCATAATAACGCTTCAATATACTAAATTATTTGTTTTTTTAAGCTCTACAAAATGGTTTAAAGAGAAATTGTGAAATTTTGTGTTTTTAGGGTCAAAAATGGGAAAAACCGATTTTTACCCCATAAAACCCTCCATAAACCCCCGTTCCCATAGTCCGATCAGGCTGGTTCGCGAACTCATTCAAGTTTATCCTGCCTTACACCTTCAAACCAAATTTTATCAAAACCGGACAAAAATTACTCAAGTTATCGTGCGGATGGACACATATATATATATATATATATATATATATATATATATATATATATATATATATATATATATAATATATAAAAATTTGAACGAATGGTGTTTTTGGCCTCTGGGGACATCAAAATGAAAAAGTAAATCGGTCCCGGGCTTAGGTCTTACCATGAGACCTACGGTAATAGCTACTTCCCTATAGGGAAATTCGCTAATAAGCAATAAATTGCAAGAACCGTTGCTTATATCATTGGGTATACACGTATGTACTGACGTGTACACTCAATGCTTATATCGAACGAATGTACATCGTGAGAATTTCCATTAGTTGTTCCATTTAGTTGTGTGTCCATTAGTATAATAGTTTAGTTGACTCTTTTAAAGTCAGTGGAAATTGTGACTGTTATTACCCTTGAAATGATGTTTGTGTAGTACTTTGCAATCCTACCAATGCTTATAGAATCATACGATTACAATTTTCTGGTTAGAATATGTCGCATAGAGTGGTGATTTACTGTATCTTTTTGGTTTGCTTGTAAAACAGGATCAACAGAGATTTTCCATCGACTTAAACAATACGATACTCTCAAATTGTTCATTGAGCTGTAACCCTCTATACTTTATACTCTATAACTCTGTACTATACTGTAACCACTAGTATACTTGTATATTGTGTATATACATTTAAAAGTACTAATTGAATATTTTATATGTTATAATTGATAGTTTATGTAAATAAACTATAATATCAATATCACTTATTTTTTTATTTTCACAACATAAAATGTTAACATAAAATGTTTTTAAGGTGTTAAGACGATGTTTGATTATTTATATTTAATAAAATTACATATTGGTCCTCAATTTGCACTGTGTACTACTTACATTCTTCCTAGTATGGCATCATTTCTTAGAAAGTGGATTATAGCAGCAAGATATAGTAAGTTTTCACCACTAGAAGTGAATGTGGCTCTTTTTGTACCAACAAGACACTAGGTAACTTTTCTTCCGTGTGACAAACAACTATTTTCATCATACTGTGGAATTAACCTTCTTATTGTTACAAAATTAGACCACATAATTTGAGGTTATACAAGGTCATCATCAATGTTTACACTTTGGTTGTTTACAAACATAGCTTAAATATTGTGTAATTAATTAGTAGTGATTTCATAATGCACCTTTGATAAAATTTTGAGGTTAGCAAACTGAAAAGTTTACCACATGTTTTTTCTGTTCCCTATTTTAAGTTACTGTACCCGAAAAAATGATTTTGCTAACGATTGAGAGAACTAAAAACGGCTGCTTTCCGGACAGTATGATGTAAACTCTTTATTTCATTGTTTGTATTGTAATAACATTGGGTTTTCTTGTCTAATAACTAATAAGGCTAATAAGTTTGTGATAATCCCTGTGTATTCAACTTTTTTTAACCTAGGACATTAAGTTAACAATAATTTGCATGGTTAATATTTTTCAACATATTGTGTATTGGAGATTACAGTAATCTCTTCTTTTAAAGTCTAAGAGATTTGATTGATCAAGGTAAGAGATGAAAATACATAATAATTGATAAATTATTTATAATGATGTATTACAAATGTTAATTCACAATATGATCATACCAAAACTGCTCACAGCCAAATTTCAAACGATGAATAGCTAAGCTTATTTCAGGGCTAGCATTTAGCCTGATGATATGACAGATGCTTTAATCTACACAGTTATATTTTATTTAATTGGTTAGGTATATAATGTTCAGTAAAATCACAGGAATGTAAAGCTTAGCAGTGTATAAAAATACTTTTCAAACTAAGTAAGCATGTTGGTAAAAGTCAATAAAATTCTGCACACTATACATGTTATTGGTAAATTTCTATCCATGATATTTTGAAGGTAGAAGAAGATAATGGTGGTAGTGATGTATGCATAAATTATGTCAACTGAACCTGCAACAGAAAATATCAAATCACCATTATTTGTCATGCAATACAGTAGCCAGAATACCTCATTAGATTTTAATTTGCAAAAAACAACATTCAAAGAAAGCTGTATAAACAATTTTCATAGAAAGAAAATAAGGGCATGCTGTATGAAAGTTAAAAATTTGTAGACCAAATGGTTGCTTTGCTTTCAAATAATTCCTAGAATAGAGCAACGCCAGCCACTATTGACATTGGATCGGTGCATAATACATTCCTGTAGGTTAGATTAAGACTAGCAAATCTGACAAACAAACCCAAATTACCGGCGGATTCCAAATGGATGTAAGGAGTAATGGGGGAAGATTTAGAAGAGTTACGAGAAAATAAGTTTATTCCTAGAAAGATTTAAGTTTGAAGTTCAGGATTTTAATACCACTTCTACAACTGGGGCCAGCGAAAATACACTATATACACTGATAAAATTAACTCATACACTAAAAGTTGGTTAATTTAAAAGAATGACGTACTTTTATCACAGGCTAAAATAGCCTATTGCATTTTTTAATTTTATCTTTGTATGGATTTCAAGTGTTTAAACATATGTCTTTAGTGTTGGTTAATTGTGATATAAGCTAACAAAGTCAGCAGAGTAGCAATATATTGTATTTAACGAAATACAATCAATATCAGGGCAAAACTTAAATGTAAAATGATACAATATTAAAAGCCTCAGCCAAAGTTCATGACTCCAGCTCCAGGTTGTCTGTTTAATATTTCAAAATGTTTGCAGACAACATAAGCAGTGTACGAATACAAAATCAGCGAGAAGTAAAATATTTCCCGGTGACGAAAGTGAGATTGCATAATAATCAATGACCCACGTTATAAAACGTTAAATTTGTTACCTTAGTTCGTTATCACTAAAGAGGCCTAACGAAATTAAACGATAATATCATATTAATAATAACTTTAATGTTATTACTTGTTCAATACAATTATTACAATATGTAATTGATAGGTAATACCATAGATATAACATACTCCCTCAGTAAATTTCCCATCTTTATGGAACAGTTGAAGCCAGTTTTATCGTTAGTTCTTTCTGGTTTTCTATAGATGTCGTGTTTTGTTTACAACTTGTTTCTTGTTATTTCATTAATTTAAAACCTCGTTTAACCAAATAAAGCTAGCTAATCATAGTAAACAATAACTCGTCCACTAGCTATATTAACCAAACAGTGAGACACGAATTATGAGAAACTAACCCTAAAATAATAGAAACAAATTGTAAACAAAACACGACATCTAAAGAAAACCAGACAGAACTAACAATAAAATTGGCTTCAACCGTTCCATAATGATGGGAATCGAACCACGAATACTAGAAAAGACCCGGTATGGATCATAAACATAAGCAAATGACGTTTTTGGTCCGAAAAGTAAACACTATTTAACATTGTTTAAATGGAACTGTCTAAACAATATTAGTATAGGATTCGGGCCAAAAACGTCATTTGTTTATAATGAGTGCCAGTGGTACGGTATTTGTGCGCCATACACACTTGAGTTACCGTACCGAACAGTCTACAGCCTAAAGACTCCCTTTAGCCTACTTCTACCGGTACTACACCTTCACCCTCACTACGCTTGATCTGACCTTCATCACACCTAATGTCAATCGTCTGGTATTAGTTGTGTGCAACAAAGGAACTTGAATTTGTTAAGAAAAAAGATGTTCATACAATTTTATTGCTTAGGTAGGTAGCCTATTATTAATAGGCTGCAGATTTCACTTAAATCTAAATTATTAAAAATAGTGTTTAGAACAATTTAGATAAATTGTTTGAACTGTAATTTGAACAGTTAATTTTTCAAATTTCCCCCGGACCCGGGGGTACCCTCCAAGAGGAAGAAGGGACCCCACCTTGACAAAAGTCTATCTACGCCAATGTAGCTTAGCCTACTGATAACTTACTTGTATGTTGGCTGCATTCATTTTAAAATTATTAGGCCTATCCATCTGCAAAATCCTTTTCTTATTTCATACTCTTCTTCCTTCGGTGCTTGGCTCTGTTTCCACTTGAAGGTTCTCCAACAACTATATGTCCTTCAGCAATTTCATCTTTTTGCTCACTTGCCATTACCTGTTTCTCAGCCTCAAAGTAAAACATAATATCACGAAGTTGTTCTTTCAGTTCTGATATTTCCTTGTCCTTTTCTGATTTAAAGCAGTTGAATTTATCTTCTAATTCTGAATACTTCTTTTGCCATGCAGATTGATTGGCCTGCATTGCTTTGCTCATTTGGCGTTCTTCTGTTAATTCATTTTGAGTCTGGTTCAATCTTGTAGTGAGTTGTTGGATTTTTTTGTCAGCATTAACTTTGTCTTTTTTTAAAAGGGTGATTTTTTCTTGAAGGTTTTTATTTTCTTCAGTCTGTTTGACCAGTTCTTCTTTGATTTTTGAAGTGTTCTCAAGACTCTGTTGCTCAAATCTTGCTATTAGGTCTTCAAAATACAGTCGTTGAGAGTCCAGCTGTGAAGTAAGAGTGTAAGTAAACTCCAATTGCATTGAATCTAACTTCTCGGTAGTTTCTTCTTTACCTGGAACATTTCCTTCAACCAATTTTCCATCAGCTTTATTTTGAAGCAGTCGATGGACAAAATTGTCACCAACATAATCCCAAACTCGGTTGTTCTCCAGCTGCATTGAATAACAATGTTGAGTGTCTAAATAGTGCTTGAATGCATGGCCATGTACATATCTGCCACAACCGACATGTCCACATATAAGGCAAATCCAAAGTGAATCAGCAGAGTTACATTCAAAACAACGGTTATCTGCCACTAGTTCAGGTGTTTGAACGTAACGACAAACTGGACAAGTTGTATCTCCCCACTTTGAAAGGCAACTGCCATGAAATGAGTGGTTACAAAGAATTGTTAAAATCCCATCAACAGATTCATCCATTCTTTCAAGGCAAACGGGACATGTTGGTAGCTCTGTGTGGAGTATTGGAGGGATTTGAGCTTCTCCTTCAGTTACTGATTCTACATGAGACACAAACACCAAGTTGCAACATGAAGTTGGTTCAAGAGAATTAAATGGTATTCCATTATAAGACATGTAAAAGTTAATTGACGATTGTTCAGAACGAAATGTTAAGAGAACCATATATTGATTTGGAGAACTATCACGTATGACACGGATATTCTTTATATCTCCCTGACAAGCGGCTAAGAAAGTAATCAAATCATGACAGGTCATTGATGCTGGTACTGCCAGGATACAAACAGTTTGACTTGAAGCTGCCTTATCAACAGATGTTAATTCATTTTCTTTGTATAGATGGAGAATACCTTTGGTAATTTCAACAAATGGATTACCTGACACAAAATTAACTAGATCACAATCTTCTTTTGAAGAAGACTGATCAGGTTCTTGTGATTTCCTATCCCGGTTTGAAAATGAGTTAGAAACTAGAGGTTTTGGCACAGAAGTCTCAGTTTTATGTGGATATGTTTCAACAGTATATTCTCGAATATCTCTTCTAGTTCTAGATTTTGAGTTGTTGCCTTGACTGGAGGCCATAGTACAGTCACTAGAATCTAGATCTTCACCCAACAAGTTGCATAATTCAAATCTGATCATACAAACTGAAACAGATACTGACATCTGTTGCAAACCTAGGTAATCTCTGCTTAAATTGAATGCTCATAGAACTAAACAAATTTTAGGTGAGTGAAATTATCTTGAGTAATAGGGGCCTAAGGTGAGTTACTGAGTTAGCGATCAAATGTTGAACAAAAACTGTTTTATCAGCGGTCACAACCTACTAAACCAACACCACCTGACGAATTTAAACTGATCCGATTATTGAGAAATGTTACCATTCACAAATGATTTACTGTTTCTTTTTCCTGAAAGTAAAACACAAGTGAAACAAACACAATCAGAAACTTGACAGACAGAGTAGTCACAAAAATGACGTTTGAGGAAGCAATCAAGCAATAGCATTGTAGTTCACATATAAAAAAATAGCCAAACCAATCACTGATCACCTGACCTAACAGACAGATAGCGGGGAAATCAACCAGTAGTTTTTTTTTCACTAGTTAGTCTTTGAATATTAGATCATTCAAAACTTAAGATATTTTTAACCTTCGCTGAATCTTTCTTTGTAAATGAATGTAAATAGAAACAATCCAAACCAAACAGGATATGAAAAAGAGAATGATTGATTAAAGAACAAAATACAGCAAAAAATAGGGCAATGGTTTATCTTATATAGAGTATATAATATTGTCAATAATAGTATTACTATTGTATTTTATTCATCCCTATTCCATTATTTATTCCTAATTCTATAATCTAATGTTCTATAGTCAATGATAAAACATACTCCTCAAGTACATACACTCCTTAGTAGATTTCCCATCATTATGGAACAGCTAAAGCCAATTTTATTGTTACTTCTGTCCGGTGTACTGTAGATAGATGTCGTGCTTTGCTTACAATTATTATTAGTTTCTATTATTTTAAGGTTAGTTTCTCATGATGCTATAGCTACTACTGTGGTTGAGGTTGCAGCTAGCTACTTTTTAAAAGTACTGTAGCTTCCCCAACACTGCATTTCAAAGTAAACATCAGAACTGACAAATTAATGCTAATCTCACAATTTAAGACAGCTGATCCAATGAAATTAAATATATTTTACACAAAGCCTATATGGCAGGATAATAAAAACTTTATCATACAAAGATAATTTATTCTATGTCAATTATTATGAAACCGATTTTTCTTCCCGCTGTTACGTTCGTTATGTTATGACTGCTAGCAAGCACCTACTCTTTAATCTATGGTAATATATGGATGGCTAACTAATTAATTCAATTCCCTCCTTTCGTTGACGATCCACTTTTTTCGTCTTGACAAACTCCAATTCCAGTATTCCAGGTCTTCTTCTTGTTCTCTTTGTAAATGTAAAATTGCATCATTTGATTGGCCATTGCATTATTTACAACGATAGTTGAGTTCCCGCGTTCCCTTCCCGGTTCCTCCTCGCCGTTTATCGTTCGTTCCTTGTTCGTAGTTAATTATTTCTTGGTTAGGTAGGAATTAAGGATTGAGATTCAGATTGTCTTTCGCCTTTCTTAATAAGTTAAAATAGATATTTTAAAGCCAGCGTCATGAAATTAGTCAAGTAAGTATTAACTTTATAAATTATTTTCAGGATATTTTGGAGGATTACGAAGTAGGCTACTACCGACAGGCCAATCAAATTTGTGTTGTGCCTACCGGCATCAGCCACCCACAATTGATTATGACTATTATGAGGCTTGCAGGGCAGGCTGCATCCTAGCCTAGCCTCATCACAATAAGAACAATTTTTAAGTGAGGCATTTTCGTATTTGTACATGAAAAACGCTCTTATCCTATGTAGCCTACAAACTTGCCTGAAAATGTGTAAGTTAAATGGTTAGGCCTATTGTTTGATTACCTGCTAGGCCTACTTGGTGTTAAGTAGGCTCGCGGATCGTATCGCCAAAAATATCGAAAAAAGTATCGTATCGTTTCCCCCCTCCCCTACCTAACCTAGAAACGGCAAATTTATATAAGTACCTGGGGACCAAGCTTTGCTCGGGGAAAATCATTAGTTTACTCTGGAAACAGTCTTAGTATTGCAGATACGTTATTCCATTTCCACACTCGGGTACAGTTTCTTAACTGGGCTATGCCAATATCGATTGAAGCTATTGATTCGATAAGTAAACCTTCATGCAATTTTTTCACTATCAGCAAGTTTGGTTGGTTAGGTTAGGTTATGATAGTTTAATTTAAGTAATAATAGATATATTTAAAAATATTGATTATTAATCAATATTTTCAATTCGATAGTTTCAATGGATATTGGCATAGCCCAGTTAAGAAACTGTACCCCCCACACTCCACACTGCTTGCCTTTACTACTTCCTTCACAACTCCCTACGTCTTGGACCTGTTTCCCTATCCTTCCCATAGCATTTTAGGATTGCAGATACAGTACATTAATGTAATTGCCACAGACAGTTCCCACACTCTGCACTGCTAGTGCTAGATAGCACGCTAGTGGAAATGGAGTGGACTGGGATGGGACTAGTACATTATCAAGTAAAAACCAAAAATACAGACGTCAAAAGCTATTTCATTTTTTTAAGCTCTACAAAATGGTTTGGAAAGAAATTGTGAAATTTTGTGTTTTCAGTGTCAAAAATGGGAAAAACCAATTTCTACCCCATTAAAGCCAGGTTTACACGGGTAGAGTTGTGGGTAGATTAGAGTTTCTAGTAGAGCCACTATCTTGTTCACTCTACAGATTTACAGAAGCCGGCTGTTCACACCCAGTAGAGTGTTGATGACAGTTTGCCTCACTGTTTGTGTTGATGATAGGTTTTTAAATTCCTCAAAATGAGCGTTGTTGGGAAGAAAATACAAATACAATAATATTCACACAGAACACGCCTGAAGACACGAAAGTAAATGATACAAGTCTCAAATACAACTCAAGACAGCTTCACCCTACTGGAAACTCTATTCTACTACTGACTTAATCACGTTTACACGGGTATGGTGTGGAGGAAAGTGAAAATTTGGGCAGTAGTGGGGGAAGTAGAGTAGAGCTACTATGCCTCCTACTATCTACTATACTAGCTAAAACTAGAGTTAGCCTACTCCACAACTCTACCCGTTTAAACCAGGCTTAAGCCCCCCATAAACCCCCGTTCCCATAGTCCAATCATGCTGGTTTGCGAAGTCATTTGAATAAACGTACGTTTACACGTTTGTACCAAATTTCATCAAAATCGGATCATTTTTGCTCCATGTATATTTTTAACGGAGGGTGTTTTTGACCTCTGGGGACCTCTAAACGAAAAAGTAAATGGATCCCGTGTCTAGGTCTTACCATGAGACCTACGTTATGGTAATAGCTATTCCCTATATGAGAAATTCGTTAAAGGGTACATGTCCCTGTAACATTTAATTCTTTAGTAAAGTTTTTTGATTGACCCTATGTCTAGTCCAAATTTTTGTTTAACCATAACCATTTATTATTGCAGATTTTTAATGAAACTGAGCCATGAAACTGTCACGATAGAGTTGAAGAACGGAACACAAGTCTTTGGCACCATTACAGGTATAATTTGCTAGTATTAGGTACTAGTATAAAGTTAACCCAACGTAAAACTTTGATTTATAGCATACCCCACCTGTAACTCTATACCTAGGTACTAGTTAGATGTATTGTCATAGGCCCAATAAATCCTAGCCATGGGCCTATAAATGGCAAGATAAATTGGCCTAATAAATTATTGTAGGGTATACGCATATGATTATCAAAATTATAGTAGTCACGGATTGTTAAAAATTTTACCAAGTTTTTTGTTTAATATTTGTTGTAAATGCGACAGATTTGGATAACTTAAGGATTGTCATTAGTTATGTGTTACCTTGGTCATTACAAGCATTTCAAGAAGAGGGTTTGAGTTTTGGCTTTAAACCTGGAATAGCTAAGCTATCCTATCATACAACAGGGCCCAGATGCAGTTTAGAGCTAGGCTTAACTGTAACTAATAGGGTAAACCAATTAGGATCTAGAAACAGGGAGGATGACAAAAACTATACTGACAAAGTATTTTAATAACCTCCTTCATGTAGAAGGTTAGGGTAGAAAAATGCAGACCCAGAAATTACAACTGAACTAAATTATTGTCGGGACCACGTAAGTTTGCAGTTGAGGGAGGAGCCTATTTACCATATGGTTTTGAATGAACCAATGAGAACCGTGTGGTGTTGCCAAATCTGTTAATACCAGCTGATTTTAATACATTGCTTAGTATATTTTAATTAGTGTTGTCAATGGGCGATGTGGCAACGTCACACTTGCCTTGTCTTGTGATTGGCTGCCACCAACTGCAAACTTACGTGGTCCCGACAATAACTTACTTCCTTTCAATTCAATACTTAAGTTTATGACCCTTTTATAACTTTTTTTAACTAATGTTAAGTTACTTAGCTTAATTCCCCTGAAAGTTTGAAAATCTCTGTTTTATTTTTCTGATAAAGCCAATTTAATAACAATGGTATCATACATTGCAAATCATGATCTATTAACTGGTAAATTTAAAAAGAAGCGAGTCCTCTATCTTAGGGAAAATTTCTTCTATAACTTAGTTTTAGGAATATAAAATTAGTATTTTGTAAAGCTAACATTTGGTAACTTTTTCAGGAGTGGATGTAGCCATGAACACTCATCTGAAGACTGTAAAGTTAACAGTGAAAAACAGACCAACAGTGCAGTGTGATTCATTGAGTATTCGTGGAAACAATATCCGCTACTACATTCTACCCGATGCTCTACCACTGGAGACACTTCTAGTCGATGACACTCCCAAGGCCAGGGCAAAGAAGAAGGACCAATCTAGAGGTAAGGGAGTTACCAGTTAAGTGAATAGAGGGTTTCCCTTCTCTTGTTTGTTTTTCTTGTCTACACCGGTGACATTTTTCTGAGGTAACCTAGTGAAACAGATGTTTTTTAGGTGTTAATGCCAGATTTTAGGTACATAACTGACTTACATATATTTGATGTGTAGTCTTTGTAAATTGTTCTTTATAATTGCATAAAATTTAAAAAAAGCTTTACTTTGCAATAAGGGGAAAAAATAATTGGAATAATTAATTAGGGCCTTAAACCAAATTGTTGAACGCTATCCAATCCACCTTTTATTTAATAACCCACTTAACCCTTTCAGTGCTATGAAACGATATATCGTTGTTTTAAAAAATCTCTAAGGGATATAGAGAGGAAGGTTATTTTAACAAAAAATAGCAAAACGGCCATTGGTGACCTGCATGTTCATAGGATACACTATCAACCACTTAGCTAAAAGATTCGCCCAATCCGATGATTTCGAGGTGTATGTCTTAACCAAGGATTATGAACACCTCACTATGCCCCAGTGGTTGTAGTATATCGCTACAAACACACAGGTCACCAATTATTTGCCACACAGGACGGGATTCGAACCCGAGCAGACGAATGCCACTGGCCAAGTGACACACGCCCTAGCCTTCTCGGCTATCTGTGCTTGAAGACTGGGGAGTCAAAACCCAGTATTTAAGCTGTCGCCCCCGATTGCAAACAGATGGCGCTGCAGATGGTTGTTCAATGCGTTACTAGGTAGCAGCACCAGTTAGTCACGAACTATTTAGATGCAATCTTTTAGTTTAAACACAACAGTGATCATAAATGTGTTCCTGAGACTTAGCTGCAAAACATTAGTTTCCCTAAAATGGCTATATTACGATAACCTCGTCCAACTAAATCAAGGTTAAATTCAATGTTACATTGTAAACTATATGTCTTTTGATTTTATGAGATTTTGGTTTCAAATAATGCTATCAGAACATAAAAATTTATAGGAAAACCAGGAAAATTACAACAAAAACAAAGTTTTATTTAATGTTTACTACAAATAGCGGGATTTATCTTTCTTATATATTTTCTTATTGTGTTATTATTCAAAATTAGCCTAATTAATAAAATAGTGACAACATGACAGTAAAAATTCAACAACAGGTAATGGAATTAAAAGGCAAACAAAAAAGTCTTACAAAATATGAATTATTGGCCTAGCACTGAAAGGGTTAACAGAGCAAGGAATATAATAACAAAGTGTAATAATAATAATGGTTTGAATACCTACCTGATTCTGGCAATCCAATAATTGTATTCCACAACTAGTTTTGACCTCCTAGGAGGTCATCATCAGGTGTGTACTAGGATTAATATGATTACTTCACGTCAAAGTCGTCAGGATTAAAATTTGTTGACACATATTTAACGACTGAAGGTTCGCTAATGATGTTTCCCATGGCAGTAAAACTATTATTGTAACAGTGTTGATAGGCTATAAAAGAGTTTTTTCAGTTAAAGTATTTCTGTAACAATTCTACTTTGTTACGTGCATAATAATTTATTTGCCGTTTCAAGTAGTTAGTTGCATTTTTTACGTTTAAAGCACTAAAACCATTTTTACATATTTTTTTAATATGCCGTGGGTAATTGAATTGTTCTGTTCAGAGTTTTATGAGGAACCATAGTATAGCATTAGTTTTTAAAAGATAATAAAAGTAAAGGAACTAATGAGATAATCCCGGCATGATGTCACCATAAACCTGCCTCCTACGAGGTCTGAGTTGAAGCTCAAACACCATTGTTCTTTTGGGCTCGGACTTGACTCGTGAACCCACCAAGTTAATCCTTGAAAGTCGGGACCATCTGTAATTGGACTCGTGAGGCCAACTTTTAAAACCAGTTTTTATCCCTGCACTAATTGTGTGGAGTCTAACCTTGATCCACGGCTTATGAAGTCTCAAGCTTGTGAACTCCATCTTTTAAGCTGCAGTGCAAATACCAGTTATTTCCGGATTCTGGGCTCGATCTACGATAAACCCGAGCTCATGAACGTCTTATTCATCAACATTTACATACCCCTTCTTTACCCCCCCCCCCCTTACCCTTCTTTATTTTTAACTCCATGCATCTTGACTTTGTCTAAAATCTTCCATCCCCCAAGTACTCGTACTTTTAAAAATTTATCACAATTACAGTTTTTCTTCTTTTTTTGTAACAAGACGCTAGGCACGAGCCCAGGATTGTTTTTTTTTTCATTTTCATATTACTTTAGGCTAGACCTAGAGGTGGCGACAATATCACTTAGAAAAAATCCATTTGGTGATTTGGCGGGATTTGAACCCGGGACCTCAAGGATTGAAGTCATGAGTTTCAACCACTAGACCAGCTTGCTCCCCCGGTTCACATTCTGTATGGAAATTGCCTTATTTTGTTTGATAAAATATGTTATTTAATATATGCATCATTGGTAATGATGGATGTTTGTTGTTGCAGGTGCAATGAGAGGTAGAGGTCGTGGTCGTGGAGGTAGGGGCGGCAGAGGAGGACGAGGTAGAGGAAGAGGCAGACGTTAACACCACCAATGCTCCGGTATCATTTCACCCTCCTTTCCATGTAACATTAAGATTTTTGTTGTTTATAGGTTAAGTCGTTTCTTGTGTGTCAAGACATTTAAAAAAAACCTACTTTTTATAACGTTAACACCACCAATGCTCCGGTATGATTTCACCCTCCTTTCCATGTAACATTAAGATTTTTGTTGTTTATAGGTTAAGTCGTTTCTTGTGTGTCAAGACATTAAAAAAAACCTACTTTTTATAACTTTGTTCTTGTACAAATTGAGGCAATCCGATATCAATTCTTTAAAACTGTTTTGGTCAGATTAATGTTTAGGCCTACAGGCCTAATCTAAGTATTTTCAACTATGTTCTGGAATCAGACTTGTAAATATTTTAAAATAAAGTTTGATTTTGTACTTAGGTACGTTTGCATTTTTTTCCTGAAACCTGAAAATTAGTGTTGAAAATAATTTAACCTATTAAGCAGAAGACCTAGTAAACAGTTAGCTTTTAAGACCTAGGTTTAAATCATGATAACAGTAGCTGCTACTCGTCATAATTTTCATTGTTTTGTTAAGTTAAGTGGAGTAGTTCCTATTTTTGCAAATGGCATTTACAAACACAGCGAATTTAATGCTTTGTTTCTAAAACCTAAACTGTCCTTTTTTGTAAGTTGCATTAATCCCAGTAAACACAATGTGATTAGACTTACAGGCTGTGATTCGGTAGACTCCTGATGATTCATAATTGGTGGGCCAAGCCAATAACTTTGAATTATCAAGAGGTTTTATTTATCGGGAGAAAACTAAACTATTCAAATTACGAGTTCATTTTATACTGTACTGTGTAAGGTACAGAACGTTACAATATTAAGCAGCTAATTTTAGTTACTTTACCACAACCAACAGTATATTTTTTAGTTAGTTATAAAAAGATCTATTATTTTTGTTTGCTTTTGGCTCTTGTTATGGCATGTAGGAATCCCCCCTTCGAATTATGGAGGGTAGAGTGTTTTGTCGACGAAACTTTGAATTACTGCGAGTTTCAAATTGGCCTGACCCCAGATTGGACTTTAAATTACCGAGTGTACACATGGTAAACTTTGAAATACTAAGAGATTCTCTACAGACTGAGCTTTTATTTTTTTAATTACCGTATCAAAAGTTTTGATTTTTAGAGTGTTTTAATTACAGTAGGTACCAAGAGTAGACCGTTTTATACACTATGATAAAGTCAATTCATGAACTGTTATCATTATAAGAAAGAACAAAATTTGATTTAGTGCAATTATGGTACTAGATTTAGGATATTGAACATTTTGACTCTCGGACTAAATGCAATACATTTAAAAGTAAGAGGTTGATAAAGCAATTTCAGGAAAATACAAAATAGAGAATAAACAAATAAAGTTTTCTAATACAGTTTTATTCAACAATAGTTTTCACAACCATAATCTATACAACTAACAATAATCTTACCATTTATCTCACTATGTTCGTTAAAGCTAAAAATTGTAGGTTTTTAGGGAGGAAAACAGGAGAAGATTTATTGACGGATCTTTCAGAATATCTTTATCGAGCTTTTCGGCGAGTCTTATTTATCCTTTTAAATTAGGCCTATACAACAGTATTTTTTGAGAAGCATCATATTGTGTGTTTTTTTACTTGTGGTTGTTGGCACTATGTAACTGTATATCGCATAAAGATTGTTATTGTTGGTGAGAATCGATTTGCTTATGCTTAGTTCTGTAAGGCCCTAAAAACTTGATAGCCTCCTAGATTGTAAATTGTAATAAAAGGTGATAGGTACCACTGTCAAGAAGACAAAACTTATTGTTTTTAAAGGAAATTTTGTAGTAAGTATCATGATTTAAATTATATCAACTGTAAGCGGTTTTAAGATCTTACAGATTTTTTACTTAGGCCTACAAAAAAATAAGCTATTAATTTCTACCAGGATATTTTTTTAAACATACTACTAATAAAATATCTTATTTGTTTCATACCTGCATATTTAGTCAATAATGTAATATTTTATTTGGTAAAAATCTTATTGTTAAAAATTTTTAAAACATTGCCTTAAAAAAACAAATAGGCTATAGAAAGAAGAAAGTGTTACTTTCCTTGAGCGTAAGACAAAATCCTCTCCAACAATATTCATTTTGATAAAAACTTTGTGAGCAATGGATAATAGTTTCCGAAAATGCAACTTTTTATGACTAAAATTGAAAAGAAGGATTAGTTTGACTTAAGATTTCAAAAATTAAATATCAACATAATGACATAAGTTTCAAAAGGGATGGACGGGTCCCGAAATTTCGGGAATTTTTCGGGAAAAAAATATTCCCGATTATCGGGACGGGATTACATTTGATTCGGGAATTTTTCGGGACGGGATTTGTTCCGATCGCCGGCGATTTTGCCGCTTCGCGAGTGCCGATGACGCAGCTATTGCGAGCGATAGGTCCGCGAACGCAGGAGACGAAGTCGTTTCGACGATTGCGCCGTGACCACGGAGTCATAACGACGATCGTGCCGTGACCACGGAGTCATGCCGACGATCACGCCGTGACCGCGGAGACATACCGGCGATCGCGCCGTGACCGCGGAGTCATACCGACGATCACGCCGTGACCGCGGAGTCATACCGACGATCACCCCGTGACCGAGGAATCATACCGACGATCACCCCGTGACCGTGAGTCATACCGACGATCATGCCGTGACCGCGAATCATACCGACGATCACCCCGTGACCGCGGAGTCATACCGACGATCACCCCGTGACCGCGGAGTCATACCGACGATCACCCCGTGACCGCGGAGTCATACCGACGATCGCCCCGTGACCGTGAGTCATACCGACGATCATGCCGTGACCGCGAGTCATACCGACGATCACCCCGTGACCACGGAGTCATACCGACGATCGCGCCGTGACCGTGAGTCATACCGACGATCATGCCGTGATCGCGAGTCATACCGACGATCACCCCGTGACCGCGGAGTCATACCGACGATCGCGCCGTGACCGTGAGTCATACCGACGATCATGCCGTGACCGCGAGTCATACCGACGATCACCCCGTTACTGCGGTCATTTTGACGATCGCACCGTTACCGCGAGTCCTTTCGACCGCGAGTCACAAGTTTCTATAGGTACCTGAAAAATTGTTACCCATTTTTTGGTTTTTATGTCAATGTAAAAAAGCGGTAATCTACATGTTTGGAAGACAGACTTGTCTATATTTGTTTACAAATTCAGTTTCTTGATGTATGGACTCAACAGTTACATCTGCATCCAGTAAAAGCAATTAGTTATGTACGGTACTTTCAGTTAAAGCTTTGATTAACAACTGTTACTAAACAAAACTAAATAATTGTTTAACATAAAAATATAGTTTCAATTTTAAATTACAAATTTCATTTCTACATCTATCCACCGTTGAATCGCTTAAAATACCTAAATAACCATAACTCATTTAGCTAACATTTATATTCAACAGTTTGAATAGTAACAGAATATGTTTCAGTAAGACACTGGGGGATTCGTCTGGATTACTGAAAGCTCTTGCATTTTTCTAGAGTTTGAAGCCAAAGTTACAGTCTAGCTATTAGGCTATGTTCACACCAATCTTCTGGTTCTGATATTTAGTTAAGGTTTGATAGTCTTTTTACAAAATACTTAGGTTGGCTTAGTAAACAACTTTAATGTCGGTATTTAATTTTTTTATGAGGAACTTTATTGCTTTGTTTGACTACAGAATGAGATTTAAAAGTATTAATGGATAGATCATTTAAGATTATAATAAATGGATAAAACATAATGTAAATGAGGATTCAAAATTATTGACACAAAATTGACCTTTGTACAGTTGCTGACGACGAGCTTTGTAAAGGGACTCGCTGTAACAGTTAACTTTGCTGTGGCATGAATATAGTACTAATAAGAAATTACATAAACACAAATTAAATTTGATGCCTGCTTCACATTAAAGTATTGCTTTTTGGGAAGGTTCCTAAAATTATATACATCAATCTGATAGTGTACTGTATCAATCAACACAAATTACATCCACCTTTTGTGTCAACCTAATTAACTGTAGTTTGCTTTTATTTAATAAGATAAATTAATCACAGTGCTTGAAATGATATCTGGTTTCCATGATGGGTTAACCAGTTAGGAAATTATATCTAAGCGGTTGTAAGTAAATCCTCTTCACCACAACTACAAATAGTCAAATTGCATCTTTGATTAATTGGACAAATTTAAAAACTAAAAAAATTAAAATATCAGAACCAGAAATCCAAAGTAATCAAAACAAGCAAAAATCAACAGTTTTTACAGAAGTGTGTTAATTGGCTAGTTTCTAGTATGTACATAGGTAAGTCTATATAACAGTATTGTACATAACTATGGTAGCTACGTGTATAATACACGATGTACACGTGTTTAGTGCTGACTATTTAGTTGTTACTATTTCACTAATCATAAACTCGCTTGGATAAACAGGATTAGGCAGTATACAGTACCATTTTAAATGTCTATGCATTTTTATTTAGTCGGAAGCCTGGTTATTACACAAATTTTTCAGTTGTAAAGTGTAGTTTACACAATATTTTAAGAATCATAGGTTAATCTCATGTCACAAATCGGTTAGTAAATTTTCTTGTGATTCTTCAATAGTTTTCCTTTGAAATAAGTTTTGAAAAATCTTGCAAGGCAGGATATAAAATATTGCTAAAATAGTTGAAATAATGGTTTTTTTCTGATTAAGGACCAAATGCTTATAAACCTTGCCGAAAACACCTGGAAGGCTTTTTCTGTGTAAAAAACCGTCATACCGTACCGATGGTGTATTAAAAAGTGACATAGAATCTCGTTAATCCATTCATCCGTGTCGCTAATTAGATGACGAGAAATTATGATCACTTGTTTAAACTTCAAAATGCTTGAAACATTTGAGGTGCAAGACATTGCGAGTACATTCTAAATTCAAATGTTATTTAAAATAGTACTGCTCTACTGCCTCTTCCCATGGAGGTTATCAACTATATTCTCACAGCACTTGATTCACTCAACTTTTTATTGTTATTGCTAGGATCCTATAAAAATACCATTCACTTTGCAAAAGTGTTGGGTCAGTTTGACATTGATCTTGTGGACAGCTAAAATTACTAAGGCCTATGATAATGCCGTTCTTAACATAGGTAAAAATACTTTGTGATGTTAAAATAAAACAATTTTTGTTTTGACTATGGGAGACTGCAATAACAGGTGAAAGTTTAAATCTGATATCGTACGTCCTGGAAGCCATTGGAAGCACCAATTTTCAACCAAACTGATAGTATGAAACCATAAATTTAATACTGAGTGATTCAAAATGAATAGCCTGGTTTTAACACTTTATAACTTTTATACTATTAAACTTACCGCTATAAAACACACATCAACTGAATAAGCAACTCAAAGAGTTTCTGTCTTCCAAAGACACATTATTTAACAAAATCGATCCAGTAGAACTGTAGATTTAATTGTTCAAAGTTAAAAAGTTTTCTCCAACATTTTTCACCACTAAAAATTTGAAGCTGCTTGATGTTTTTGGAAATTACTTTTAAATGGTGAGGAAATTGACCAAAGTGGAAGGAAATATTCCAAAAGAGAATTGAATAAAATTTCCTACAATTTACTTTATGCATTTCTTGAAAATACTCAGTAAAGGCAGCCAAAAATTGCCAGAATGAAAATCCCGGTTTTTTATGTCTATTGTCTACATTGAAAACGGAAATTTTCAAAAATTTTTATTTTGAGGCAATTTTTGGCTGCCTTTAATGAGTATTTTCAAGAAATTGATAATTGTAACTTGTAGAAAATTTAATTCTCTTTCGGAATATTTCCTTCCACTTTGGTCGATTTCCTCACCATTTAAAAGTTATTTCCAAAAACATCAAGCAACCTCAAATTTTTAGTGGTGAAAAATGTTGGAGATTACTTTTTAACTTTGTACAATTAAACCTACAGTTCTACTGGATCGATTTTGTCAAATAAATTGTCTTTGGAAGACTGAGTTGTTTTTCATTTGATGTGTGTTTTATAGCGGTAAGTTTAATAGTATAAAAGTTATGAAGCGTTAAAACCAGGCAATTCATTGAGAATCGCCCGTTATTATCCTTCACTGTTTTTAAGATTTTGGTGATCGATCAATTGTCAATTAAATCACATAAAATACTGCAGTTTTTATAACACAACTTTTAAATAATATAAAACACATAAAGTTAATTACTTTAACTACCAAGTAATGAATTTAATACATTGGTACTTTTATGCCATCAAGTGCTTTAAAATAAATTCAAGGATATGGGTGCTGCGGCTGGCTTAAAAGAAGCGAAATCTGCAATTCAAGTTTTCGATCACTTTACTCTGGAGCTGAAACAATTTACCGGCAGTTATGATAAATGCTTGCTTCCAAATCGTTCAATATGTGTGGTTCATTGGTATAGAATAGTTGCTTTACGTTTCCCCACAAAACTGCTTGGATTTGGAGTGAAGGGAGTTTAAGACCATTTTGTTGAAAAGCCATGCATCCATTAAAAGTCGCTGTTTGGTGTGGCTGATTGATGGGCTCATTGGCTCATATTTGTTCAAATATGATGTCAGACATAATCCGTAATGTTAGCCAGCTGCATCACCCATGCCCAAATTTATTTTTTATAACTTAAAGTCATACAAGTACCAATGAAACAAATACATTATCATGGTAGTTGGCATAATTTTAATGTGTATTATATAATTTAAAAGTGGTATACTTCTAAAAAAAAAAAAACACCCTTTACAAAATAATATTGACAAAAAGTATTGCTGAGCTGACGGATTGTAAAGCATTAGTTCCTACAGTTTAGTTTTGAAAATATTTCTCACTTAGATAATTAAACTGATATGTTGTGTGTAATATCTTTGCTTATTCTAAAAATATAATATATTAGTATATATACTTCATTCAATAAAAAATAATTTCCTATTCTTGAATTAGTTCATCGTGTAAATTTTGTTTATACTAACATCAAATTTTTTCTTCATGATTCTAGTCACTTAAACATTCAAAACTGATTCAATAATTTACTCACATTGCGTTACAAAGCGATTTGTTTCAAATTTGAAATTTGATTAATTATTTTTCATTGAAACTAATTTTGGTGAACAATACTGTTTCTGTGTTAGCTATTAACAGCTAATGTGGATGAAAAATGGGTTATTGTGTGTTTTCCCTAGGTATTAAAGAATAATTTTGTTCTCAGCAACTTACAAAAATTGGCCTCAATCAAAAGGGAAGATGTAGGTAGTTACGTATCTTATTAGAACATGTTTTACTCCTGAAAGAATAAAATAAAACAAATAATTACTGTTTTGGTTTGTTTGAATGTTAAGTTCATCAAAAAAAGTAAATAAATATTTATTGTTGGACATTTTTACTTGAATCATTGGATTTCAAACTTTGAAATTTGACAACTTTTCATTTGCTAGTTATAAAATATGTTTTGTGAATCAAATCAATACTATTAACTCATATGACAATTGACAATATGGTGATATACCTAATCTTAAAACCGTCTTATTCTTATAACATAAATATCAAGAGTGGGAAATTCTCAACTGAATGTACCAGTAATTAAAATCTACTTTGACTTTGATTACCACAGAATTATTGCATTCTGGAAAGAAATAATAAAAGTAAACAAAAAATTTCTTTTGAGAGATTTCTGAGCTTTTCAGAAAAATCTTAGATTGCCAAAAGAGATAGAAAGTTGATAATGAAGATGTTGATTGTTGATAGAATAAACTTGTATTGACCATCATATCAAACTGATCATATACACCCCTAATTGTTGAGGCACCCAATGTTTCAATTTCAACAAGATCTCTGTAAATGTTGTGCTTTTATTTTTTTAACCTTGAAACTCTTTCTGCAAACATTAAATTTACCTCTTAAAATTAAAATTGTGCATTGTATATTGAAAGGTCTACAGTCTTGGGTATTAAGTCCTCTCTTCACAAAAAGTGCTTGGGATTCAAGAGGTTGATCTGTTCAAAGGACATTAATAAACATTATCTTGTGAATGTTACCAACTCAATTCCTGTTTTTATGTTAACTGTTCTACTTTTTCTTTGATGAATCACATCCATTTCTATTCATCGAGTTACAACAAATGTCTCATTGATGTTACCCATCAACCAATGTTTTAAGATTTTAAGAGGCAGCATTTTCCATGTGTCATGTTTTCTGATGACATCAATTTTTAATCAACATTAATAATGTCAGTAGTAAACTGTGTATTGTCTGTTACACTCAAATACTATGTGTTTGTGTTTCTGCCTCTATTTTAGTTTAATTAATTAACCCCAATTGACACTTTCACCATTTGGTGGTAATATGAGTTATATTTCTTTATTGCTGGTATAGAAAACCATTCAGTTGACCTTGGTTTTCTATCTGTACTTAAGAATTGTCCTGTAATACCTCACAAATAGGCAAGCCTGGATGGCTTGCCTTTCTTATGCTAGAAGTCCAATACTTCCATCTTGAACGCTTTGCCAATCTGGTCATTGCAGTTCATCCCAATGTCATCGTCGCTTTCATCCTGAGATTCCTCGGGAAACTCATCCTGCTGAAAAATAGAAAGTAGTTAGTACCATCTAAGTTATTTAATTTTGGCTATTACCACATGGTTAAGATTTGCATATTATCCTGGTTAAAAGTGATATTTTTATCTTTTTAATACGGTTTGTACATCCTGTCAAAACTAATCTTAAAGGCTCTTGTCTACTTTTATCTTTCAATTAGAAAAATAATCCTGGCTGTTCTTCTGTGTGTTAATTTGTAAAACTCCTATTTGACCTCCTTTTATATATTAGATTGCTTTTTGCACCTAACTTACAAAAAACAACACAATCTAAAAAAATGTTTTTCGGTTTATACAGTAGACTCCCTCTTTTCCGAACACCTTTTAACCGGACATTGGTTTAACCAGACCATACTCGTTAGAAGTGGCATCTCTTTATCCGGATAATTTTTATCAGCACATAGGTTTAACCGGACTAGATCGGCAAGAAGTGGGAGGTACTGAAACGACAGTTCTCGTGGGAAAGATTTGAGACCAGTGATTACGTGTCTAAATACAATGCTCTCCTAATTTTAAGTCAAATACTGTATAGAGTATGCATTTAAACGGTCCGTTTTAATGAGATTTTGGGGACGTCGGTTTAACCGAAAGCCCCGTTATCCGGACTGGCCTCGGTCCCGAGGAGTCCGGATAAGAGGGAGTCTACTGTATTAGATTTGTTACAGCATTTCTGCCAGTTTACCTCAAATATCAGTATTATCCATGACTTATTCATGAAGCTCCAAGAGTTATTTCAAACATATCTCAGTTCAAATTCAAAGTGAATTTACAAGAGTTGATGAGAAGTGAAATCCCTGTCTTCTTTACAAAAGCTTGCTTATATCACACTTTCACACATGCGTGTTGATGATCTTGAGTGAGTTATATCTTCACCTATTGCCTCATCAGTGCAATAAGCATATGTTGTTGTGAGGACTAAGCTTTAATTAAACTGAAAGCACCTACTACCTTATTTTGTATAGTATTTGTGAATTCAGCACATAGTGGACTAGTTGGCAACGTATTACTGTAATGCCTAGGTAACATACCAGTGTATTTCTGTGATAAGCTGATCAAAAGAAAGATAGACAACTCTTGTGATGTGTACCCTGTATATATATTCCATTAGAGGGTTTGATTTTACTCGTGCATGTTGGATTTAATTTAATAATGACATCAAACTTAATAAACTGCTATTAGAGGCAAGTATCTTAAAACTATTTAGTTCTAGTAATATGTTTGTGATTCAGAAATATCATGTGGTTTTGATTGGTGAATCGATATTTTATCACTGTTTTATCTCTAATCGTTTGGGTGGTTTTGTGCAGGATTGGTTTGTGGGTTTCACAAAGGATTGTTAGGATTATCAACAAATGCAATACACTACTACAACAATACAGTACGAAGTTGATTTTATATCAGTCAGTTAAATGCTCTTCTTTTACAGCAGTTTGTGGTATGACTCTCTACTTCTAAACAAATATTTAATTTTATTTATTCAAGTAGTGTGTCAAAACCAAAACTACCGAGAAATTTGAAAAATAGTCGTAATATATTTTCAATCATTTGAATAACCCCACAAACATTTTCACAAAGGCTATGTCCAATATATTATAAGAATTGTATTTAAATGTTTATTTCACAGTTTTTAACATTCATTAAACCCCTAGAATCTAGGTAATAGGTTTCTTAAATTAGCAAGCAGTAAAATGTTAAATTCCTTTGTCCAATGAGCCCCAGAGTCAGACCTACCAGTATTCAACAAAAACCCCGTAAAATCCTATCCTGACTTTAGTCGATTCTGATAAGTGTTTATCTATTTAAAATAATTTTATGTTGCCAGTCAAAATGTATCCACTCATATAATACTTAACAACATTATGAAAATAGACTTTCCTGTTCATAATTTAAAATATATTTCCCAGTTTACTATATTTGATTACAAAATATATAATCATTTAGGTCCAAGTTGCAGGGGTTTTATTTGAAAAAAGTGTGAATTGGTGCATCATAACCTTGCATGCAAGTGCTTGGTGCTTGTCATAACAAAAATGATCTGTGATTTCAACATATATAATTTTTTGGTTTTAACATAATTTACTTCTGTCCTTCTTCGGTGTATTAAACACTGATGCTTTTGGTAATTTTGTTAGGGTCGAAACCCTGTTCTTGATTCTATTCTATCATCAAATTATATTTAGAAAGCATCTAGGTTATAAATATACTTAACTTTCAAGAAATTTACTGTAAAACTAGAATAGAATAAATTTGTTTGTAAACTCAATTACCATCACAAATAAAAATTATGTAGCGGGTAAATCTGTTTTGCCATACTTGAAATTCTTCGTATTTTATAAATTACTTGTGAATATGTATTACTATACAGACAAAAATGTATTTAAGCTTAAGGACACATTTAAAAAGTAATAAATGTTTTCACTAATAGAATTTTAGTTCCAGATCAAATTTACTTTAGTTGAAATCACAGCTGAAAATTACATATTCCTGATCATTTTGACCAAAGTATAATCGTGAGATCATCTCTGAAAATAAGTTGTATTCTATCTGTTTTTAACAAAAACTACATTATAATTTGTAGACCTTATAAGTTCTTACCATTTTTAAATAAAAAATTGGAAAACCACAAATTGGAACATATACAATGATAGTTTCAAAACTTTTGCTTGACCTAATTTATGAGTCAATCCAACCAAAGAAAAAAAACCACACTTTTTCATGCATTGGACAAAATGTTCAGGAAATTGAAAAATTACTATTGTTTCAAATATACATTCAAACTCACTGTAGGCAGCGATGAAATAATGAACGAACGAATGTGACAACAAATAATAATAGATAAGCGCAGGACTAAGCTTACATCTTCACACAGCTTACGACTAAAACACATGAGAAAATAAGCTGCAAATTGTATATACAATGATGTTGCAACATCGACAACAAAGTGGTCAAGCAGGAAAGGTTTGGTAGAAACTGTTACTCTTGGAATACTACATGGACCTCAAGTAAATTACAATAAACGGATCTTGGCAATTTTCTTTTTGATGGTCAATTTTAATTCCAAGATATTGCATTTCTTTGTAATTCCATTTGGTCAGTGAAATAAAAACATCAGTAGAAGGCAAATTTCATCAGTAAAAAAACTTTTTGCTTTCAATTACCGAGTAAAAAACCTTTAAAAGATACAATTTTTGGTCAGGTCATAGACACTTTTATTTCATGTGTTTTAAAATTGCAAACTGTTGATTAACAATATGCCGATACATATATATTACATATATTACTATGCATAACTAGTCAATTTCTTATAGAAAGGTAAAAACTATCCTATGCTGTACCAAGGGCACTAATTATAACCGGTTTGATACATTTTATAATATCCACAAAACTTGTTTTCGTTTTTACCAAAAAATATTATCCCACAAATGTGATATGGCAACTTTTGTAGACAAAACCAGTTTACCATCAAATAATATTTCATCTATATTGTCTTCTTTCAGCCGTAATGCATGTAACAGATTGGTTTTCTACCCCTCGCCATGACGTTAAATACTATTTTACGCCCTTGAACAAAGCTCAATAGTCAGTCATCTTAAACAACAACTCTTGACAGGATTTAAGTATTCAGAGCTTGTGGATACTTTCATCATTGATGTCCCTCTTCTAGTATTTGTTTTAATATAGTTATTTCTGTCTCCTTCACTTTCCCCCTAAATTGAACATGGTGTGCTACAATATTTGCAAACTAGGCATGTATTAAGAAAAGGAATTGTAACTTCTTAACTATTTAAATACCTGCGATTCATTGATGTTGGCCGTCATCTGAAAATACTTTATTGTTGAATGTAAAATAAATGAATCAGGCATAAAAAGAAAACTAACAAACTTACCAATAATAAAATTTTTCTAAAACGCAAGACCGTCCTAAAATCAAAATCACCTTTTATTAACTTAAACATACAATATGAAATTAAGTATCCAGCCAAAGAAAACTGTTATTTGGGTATTATTGCCATTAGCATCACCAACTACGATTTGAATGAACGTGTAACTAAGAGTTAAATTTTTATAAAAAAATTGATGTCTTGAAAATTGTTTCATATTGTTCAGGGAAAATCTAAAAATAATATTTAAAAAATATATATAACAAGTAATTTTTTAAATAATAATTGTACGAACAAGTAGCAGTCTTTTTTTATTTTAAAAAGTACTTCCTATTCATATATTCCAAAGCAATGCTATTTTCAAACTAAAAATGTAATACGCTTCTTACACAAAACCCTTTGCCGATAAAATATAAAAACAATAAAATAATAACTGTTAGTATGACAAGTTAAATCGTTATGCAGGAACATACACTTTCAAACAATATCAGATTGAAACTTACGTCGACATCAGTCATCATTTCCTTAGTAGAAACGGTAGTGTCGATTCGGCGGATTGCACCTTGGTGGATGTCCACGTCAAACTTGAGGCACTGGAAGCGACGGAGTAGGAAGACAAGGAGGATCGGAATGACGCTGGCAATAATCATCAACACAGCGATCACCAGCACCCAGCCTGGGTAGGGTTTTTCCTCCGTTTGCCCCTGCAAGACAAACCAGTGATAGACATTAACACTTGTTAGACTTTGGCTGATGATTAAAATTTACCTACAAGACAAACGAGTCATAGATTTTGGCCTGCAAGACAAACGAGTCATAGATTTTGGCCTGAAAGACAAACGAGTCATAGATTTTGGCCTGCAAGACAAACGAGTTGTATATTTTTGTTGGCAAGACAAAGATCATGGACTTTGGCCAGTTAAACACGCGTGTTAAACTTTGGCCAGGGAGATGAGTCAATGACCTTGAAAATCAACCTAAACGAGTCATTGATTTTAGCCTGTGAGACAAAATAGTCACATAAGTTAAATGTAAGAGAGATTGGTCATAAATCTGGATTGTAAAATAAACAAGCCAACGACTTTAGCCTGGAAAACAAACGAGTAATAGATTTTAGCCTGGAAAACAAACGAGTCATAGATTTTGGCTGGTGAGACAAAAGAGTCTTGGATTTTAGCTTTTGAGAAAAAACACGTAAGAATAGACTTGGCCTGTCTGACAAACAAGTCAGACTTTGACGTACAGGATTTGGACTGCTTACACTTAAAAGCAGTTCTCTTGTTGACTTAAAGCAAAATGCCACTGGCGTTGAAAAAAATTGATTTCAAATCTAGGATGAAAAACTATATGTGAAACAAACAATCCAGAATTCTTAAGTTATAAGAATCCTTAACAGTTTTGAGTTTTATATTCTGTACATTCTCTTAAATGTTAATCAATGCTTATTAAACATTATGTTTCATACCAGTTCACCATTCCATGCGTGGTAGCTGGGTTTTTCAATTATCCGGAATGCAATTGAAGAAGCGAGGATACAAAACATGATTAGAGGCGCTAGAAACCTCCAGGTTACTTGCCAGTAGAGTCCCGGACGGTAACCAGTCATGTCTTCTATATCTTGAGTGAATCTGAGAACATAATTTGTAACTCATTAATTTGTCAAATAAATATTCTGTTGTTTCCGTGAGCTATTCAAAAATGTGCTCAGTGAAATTTTGAGCTGTAAGAATCTTTACTTATATATTTTTAAGTTTCTGTCAACTTGGTGGAGCGTTCACCCAAAACTAAACCCTGAATTGAGGTATGTGTACTAATGTAACAGTATTCGAAAAGACAAATCTTTCAAAATCAAAGCTACAATTGTAGGTGCATCCTTGGTTTCAGTAAACTAACACGTTTTGTCATTGAATGTCACTAATTTGAAAATACATCTTATAAAACATCACTAAGTAGTGTGTCAGCTAATAGAAATGCCTACATCACATTGGTTAGAATGTAAATGTTTGGTCTAAATCCTATCTCACAGATTTAATTAATTTATACTCATGTTGTTAACACCTACAGTATTTATTAATATAGTGTAAACAGAAGTGTTACTTTTCGTGTCCATATATAAACATGACGGCCACCATTTCCAGTAGAGCTATCATGACGAGACCGATGGTCCCGGCGAAGGAGTCAAACATTTTCAGCCAATATTCACCAGCGCCAGTGCAGAATATCAGTCCCACAATGAAGCAGATTCCACAGACAAATGCTGAAACATGAAATTATGCATCACAAACAATACAACACATTGTCTCTCATTACAACATTTTTGCTTTTTTGCTTCCAAATAATAATTCACAACTAATTTAAAACATATAACTATAGTCTTCATTAGAATATGTGTGCCTAAGTCAACTATTATTTAAAGAATAGAATAGATTCGTTGAATGTGAACAACATTCTAAACGTTGGTTAATCTCCTACGCCAAACATCTTATTTGTAATAGTGATGTTAACAGAGTATAACATCTTTTGCATGCCTTCTGACAGTGGTTCAGTTTTATTTCACTCCGAAAAATATAATGTTTTCTGTGTATATTTTTTTTTGAAAATGTCTAAGTTGAGGTAGATGATGGTTTCCTTTTACCAATGCACTACATGAGGCAGTGCGCTGTTTGCAATTGGCAAATAATAAAGGATTTTTTTAACAAACTTTGTATTTACAATTTTGACCGTATTTACTTATTCCGTCTGTGCTTATAGAATCGTTTTGAAAGCATTTAAACTTAATAATCTAACAACAATATCAAATAACATCAAAATGTCAAAAATAGATTACCAAAAATATCTAATGTCTGGTACAAGCAATTTAAAAAAAAAAAACTGATGAACTAAATTAATAATAAATGCTGCTTGAAAAAATACCATAAATCCCGTAGGTGTAGTCATGCAACAAATGTATCATCCACGAAAATGTAAAGCATTGCACAGTCAAAACTTGGAACCATGCAGAACAAAAAAGACAATAATTTATCATGCAGGCGTGGTTAAAATCACCATGCACCTTATAGATTTTGTTAGTACCTGTTAAAACAGGTTTCCTAATTCTTTTGAATAGATCAATATCAAAAATAGTACACAGCATTCCCTCTAGAATTCCAATTTGTGAGCCAATTCCGAGAGAAAGCAGCATAAGGAAGAATATGACTGCCCAAAATGGGGCTCCAGGCAACTCAACGATGGCTTGAGTGAAGACTATGAAAGCTAGGCCGGTCCCTTCAGCTGCCTATAAGCACACCCCACATAAACTGTAGTAAAAGGATTTTAGAGCTAGGGGATGGATACTGTTTTGTGATCTATCTCACACTGAAACTGTAGGAATAAATCTAATTTTTTTAAAAGTCATAACTGTTAGTATTATTATATTTGTGTGTTTTATTTTTTCTTTTTGTGGTCCTGTGAGGTAAACTTTGAAACATTTGTTTTTTTATGTCAATTGCAATAATTGGATTTAACAGTATCCCTCCTTTAGACTGATAAGTATCTTTTATACAAATATTTCAAACAAATGTTTGGATTTTTAAATGTTTAGCGGGGTGAAGGTCAAAAGTTTGATAGAAATACAGTATTTTTGTGTTATGATCAGCTCATCGTTTGTTATTATGACATAATAGTCTTCTATACCAAGGAAAGTGTACCCTAGCCTATTGACTATAAACTTGTATTTTGAAACATCAACAATTAGTAGTAAATATTACTATTACTAAAATCAAGCAGAATACCATTATATAACATGTAGAATATGAACTTTATTGTTAAAATATCTATTAATTCTATCTCTTAAATAATCTGAATGGTAGTTACCTGATCGAGTTGTTCTGACAAACTGCATGTTTCTAAGTTGTGAGCGTGGAAAGTTTCATTTGATATTTTTGAAATGTAGAGCTCATATTTCTCTAATGATGCATTTTTTTCCAAAAGACCACTGATTTCAAGCTTCATCTTGTTGCTGTAAGAAAAAATGTCAGTTTAAAAAGTCATTAGCTTTATTTTTAAGTCAAGATTGTAGGGAAATCCCTATAAGGGTGAAGTGCCATAATATGTGGCAAAATGCATATAGGACCCCATATGCACCTTCTGGTAGAACTTTTACTGATAAACTTTGAGAAGCATATACAGTGAACTTTAAAAGGTAAAATAAAATAATACGTACTCTTTACCAATAAATGGATATTTAAATCATATTAATGAAAACGTTACATCTTTCAATCTATCTAGATTAGATACAATATAGATTTAATCTTTTCATTGACTAACCTCTCAATACATTTATCTACGTTGGAGACAGCCTTGAATCCAAGGATGGTAAACACGACGATGCTAGCGTAGATTGCCGTAAACGCATTACATACTGACACCAGAATCACATCCCTCACGCAGTTGTTCTTAGGAGGATTGTAGCTCCCGAACGCTATGAGAGAGCCAAACGCAAGGCCGAAGGAGTAAAATACCTGAGTGGCTGCATCAAGCCATATCGTCGGCTGCAACAACTTTTCCACCTGGGAAAGACATGGAATTTCAGTTCATAAACTTAATGCCCAAGTAATGAGTTCAGTCAATGAACTCATTACTGTCTATTAGTTTATTAGTGGTTTATTAGTGTCTTAGTAAAAAACACAACGTTGAGGAAAACTTGTTGCTTGAATTCAAGTTAATTGCTGTAAGATTATTAGAGTTGTCTGAAACCTGATAGAAATTGAGTTTAAATACGGTATCTCTAATTAATTGTGACGTGAAGTTTCCCGTACATATCTGTTATATTCTCAGTGTTGACTGATCACTTCCAATGAATGCTTAACGTTCTCCTTGATTCAAATGAACACGTCTTCTTCAGTATGAAGAACTGAAGGCAATTTGGTTGCCTTACCGATAATCTGTGTGAAGCAAATTGGAGTGAGGTCACTTTGGGCTACCAACTGGGCAGCCATCATGTGGTGGGTGGTGTAGTATCGCTGAAATGTATCGTAGTACGCGGAAGTGGAGAGCGGAGAGTGGACTCCACTGGTCTGTGGTAATTTAATGTTTTCCTAGAAGCGGAGCGGAACACCATGGTAATCTCATTTCCGCTCTCCGCGTTCCTCTCTCCGCTTCCGCGCCTAGGAAAACCCGGCTTTAGGGTAAGAATTTTTAAATTCTAAGGCCTTATTGGAAAACAAAAATTGAGACGAATTTTTAACACCTCAAATGTTTGACCTGACAAATGTTCAAATGTGTGACCTTGCTCCACAAATAGGATGAGTAGTGTTCACAAAAAAGCTTCACGTATTATAGATATAGAATAATCATGTGGCTCAATGGGTATTTACACAAATAAAACAACATCAATGAAAATAAACAGTGAGGAAAAGTGTTAGATCGTTACGTTATAATTTTATGTTATTAATATTTTACCTTCGGAGTGTACATGTGTTTGATCCCTTCCCCAGCTCCTTTCAGCGTTATTCCACGAATGAAGAAAATTGTGAGCACCATATACGGGAACATCGAGGTGAAGTAAACCACCTGAAGAACAAACCGTAAACAGTTACATTATTGAGATTTAAAAAATAAATAATCAGATGCGTGAAAATGTAGAGAAGCTTCATTTGTGATACATAGTGAATTCTCCTTTCATAAATAACTATATTCAAATTTGTAATACTGTAATACAGCTGAGTGAAAAAGAGTAGAAATAAAACATTTATAATGGCCAATGGGTGCTTTTAGACAAAATATGGTTTTTTGTGATTTGTCATCATAAAAAATCTATATATTTAATTCTGTAAGCAATTCGGTCCCCACAAAATATCTCAAGCTACAAAAAAGGTACTGTAGCTTGGCTGTTAAGGATTCATTTTAAAGCTCAAGGACTAAGAACGGTGGGAAAAATGTCAGAAGTGTTAAAGAGTAAGCCTACCCCTGATCTGCCCTTTTTTAGGTTAGAATGGTAATGCAGAGTTCAAATTTATCGTGTTTTTAGGGGAATGCATAGACTACAAAGGAGAGTATTTATAAGGAATGGTGTACAGCATGGGGAATGGTTTAAGGTCAAATTACAACCGAGGTGAAGGGCAGCAATTGCTGCTATGGGCCAGTGTTATCTAATTCCGTACACTTTAGGATATATATCTTTTTGAGAAGAGATTTCACTTTCTCATGCAGATTATCTACTATCCCACAGCTTTGATGTGCTCTGAACCACCATGTACTATCATACAGTAATTGGCATTGATATTTGTTTGAATCTGAAATAAGACTTGGAAATAGGTTGGCAGCACTTAAATATACTACAACTAATTAATCAGCTGGTGCAGCTTTATCCATTTCGTTCAATGTTTGGATCCAACCTAACCTAAAAACGTATTGTACAGTGTTGAAAGACTAATTTGTATATGATATATTGTAACTGTTGGAAAAATATAATGTGTAACACAAGTACAGTCGCAGTGCCACTTCACCCACTACACAAATAACTATACTATAGTCCCATTGAGCTACTGATAGTGTGCTCTGCTGTAAACTAACCTACAGTTTTTTAAAAATATCCAATCTTTTACTATGCAAAACTAAAACTGATTAGGAAACTTATGGTAAACTATGGCATCTGTTACTGTATTCCCTTAACAACTGTTATGGTACAATTTTAAAAGTAACACACCTTATAAAATACTCATTCAACTATGTTATTTTTTTGCCAAGAGTTCTCTATAGTGGGTTCACACTTCACATAGATAGAATTCTGTTGATGGCATAAGCTAACGATCCTAGAGTGTTTAAGAATATTCTAATTAGTAAGGTCAAGGTCCCCCTTACCTTCCCAGAACTCTGTATTCCCTTCATAACAATGAAGAAGACCATTGTCCAGGCAAGTAACAGACATAACACTATCCACCATTTTAGCCCCCCTGTCTCATCCATGGTAGGGGCGATGTCGAGGGTCGTCCTGTACCAGAAGTAGGCTGTCTCAGAGCTCCTCTCGCACTCCGGGACTGTTGTGTTGTTGGGGAGTTTTGGACAGTACGACCATGGCAACGGACTCTGCAAGTGTTATTTATTTGTTTGTTTTGTCAAATTTGAATAATTCACAGTGATTATACCGTACCAAAAGTGTTATAATAGCTTTACATATTATAGCCTGTGGATTGTTAATTGTACTTTTAGTTTCGCAAGAACTGTATTTTTCATACCCAAGAAAAGAGTTCCAAGCAGTTGACAACAGAAAAAAGTTCACAACTCTCAACACAATTAATTTGATTTTTCACCCCTATATGGGCTTCTTCAGAAGAAAGTTGTAGAATTGTACTATTACAGTCAAGAATATCTTTACCTCCTAGATCCTATTGATAATTAATTAGAGGTCAATAAGATATATTTTGAGTGAGGAAACCCATAGAAGGTTTATAACTCAAATGAAGTCCTCCTCAATCAAAACTTGCTAAATGTAGTTGGTTATTCATGCAAGAAAGATTTATTCTTTGACAAGACCCATTGATTGCACTGGAATAATTTTTTTTACATACAGGTGTTTTGGGTAACTTGTAACAAAAGGACGACTGATGGATGCCTTAATATTTAAAAATGTTCAAGCAGTTAGTAACGGCGGTTCTTTACAATATTTACCTATGACACTTTTTTTTACTAGCCTTTTCAAATCAGTTCTTAGAATTGAAAATATTCACTTAACATTGTTGTTTAATTACTTAACAACACTGTTTTGTTACTTTACAGTACAAGATTGGACCAATGTGGTTCAAAGATTGAGAGAAAAGAAGTAAAATTGTTATACATCAAATTCAACATCAGCTGTTAAGACCAATTAAATTGATTAAACAATGAGTGAGTGGTTGGGACAATATGTCGTTAGCCTTACACAATTTTTGCATAAACTACTATTGTGAGGCGATTAAAAAATAAATGGATTAACTTTGAAAAAATACACTTTCTACATGAAAATAACAAAAAATCTACATAAATATTGGTTAAAAATTGCTTTCTTCTTGTCCACCAATTGATTATCAGTAGTGTGTGGCAATTGTAACAATAATTTGAAATTTCCTTTATGTTTTCTCATGCTTAATAATTGATTAACAAATCTGTATGGCTTCTATTGAATTAGGAAATTATTTCCTTAATAACCACACTTACTCCTTGTAATCAATGCACAATAAGAAAGCAGATGTTGCCTAGAATAAATACATTGTGTACTATATTCATCACTGTAGGAGCAAAAGAAGTTTAGGTAGTCAAAAAAAAGGGTTATGCCAATACTTGTAAGATCTTTAAAAATGCATTCTATGTTTAGTGAATACATAAAACACTACATATAAAAGCAAGCATGTATACTTTTAAAAGAGAGAGTTTGTTATGCTTACACAAATGGGACCTCTTGATGTATTATACATCTCTTTTGGCAACCAACATCAAACAGTATGCATAATACATGAATCATGAATTTTACTTTTCTTCATAATTATATTGACCTGTCAAGGACCTATGATGTTAACCTTGACTTCCATTTATGAAATGGCAAAAATAAGTCTGATTGAAAATCTAAACATCTAAAACTCACCTGAAAAGAGTTGAAAAAGTAGTAGAAACACCAAGTAATGATAACATTGTAGTACAAGGCAACAAAGAAGGTGACAGTACATGAGGCGATTCCGATGCCTCCGAGCCACGGATGGATCGTGTTCCACACTCCGAGTGACCCGAGGCGCATCTTCTGACCAATGCCAAGCTCAATCAGGAACAATGGAATACCTTCCAGAATTAGCATGATGAAGAACGGAATCAAGAAGGCACCTGAAACACCATTAAACATCAGTTGTTAATGGTTGCAGAATTAATACCCAAGTAGCACACATCGTTGGCCCAACGTTGGGAAATGGTCGGCATGGTTGGGAAATGGTTGGCAGAAATTTTAACGATTTGCCAACGTTGGCCCAACGGAAACTGGTATTCGTTGGCCCTACAAAGGAAAGAATCGTTGGGCCTTCGTTGGGTTTAAGTATAAAACATTCTAATACAAATTAAAAAAAATTGATTTATTTAAAAGTACATAAATGTTATGGCAGCAGAATATAAGACAAATATTGTAAAAATTTGGATCAATAATGAATGTAGTCAGATGATGTTGTGATACTGGATATACAGTGGGGAACACCTGCTTAACATATAATAATTATTATAATTTTTTTTATTCTTTAACTTATTTAAGCAAGTTTTTAATAGTTATAGAGAAAAGATTAATTAATTATATAACAATCAATTATAACAGTAGCCTACTAATCTAATGGTAATTAAATAATCTATATTCAAATACTAGTATCCTCTCCAACTACCAGAAAAAACAATTCAACTACTTGAGGCCTAAACAGATTAACAGAATCATATTATACTGTAGCACCAAAAATATTTAAAGTATTAATTGTGACCATTGCACCTGTCGGCTACTCTTTCACCACTTGAAAACACTCATGATCAACAAGCACAGTTAGCTCAGGCATAAGGCGTGAGGCTCACATGTCGAAGGTACTGGGTTCGAGACTCGTCCTGGCCAAAAAATTTTATTTCGTTTTATTTTCAAAATAAGTTTTTATGAACTATTTAATCAATTTACTCAACTCATAATTATGCTTTGCATACAAAATCTTTATTATTTTGTATTTTTTATGTTTATGCCCAATGGGATGGTTGGCCCTTCCGCAAAAATTGGTTGGTTGGCCAACCGTAAGACTGAGTGCCAAAACATACCGTTGGCCAACGATCGACAGAAACGTTGGGCCAACAATTTTTGCTACTTGGGTAGTTAATATTTCATGACAAAAAATGTTGTAGCTCCAAGATGACATGAGTGTTGTAATGTGAATTATGGGAGTAGCTTAATTTGTTAGAGGTTATGAACGCAAATGGCTTTTTCAATGTGTTTATGTAAGGGAATTGTTAAAACACTGGTCTTGTTACTGTCTAGTCGATCTGATGTTAGTTTATTTTATTACCTAGTGACAAATGACATCTGGGTTCAGAACCGTTCCATTTTTGGGACAGTCTCTTTTGTGATCGAACCAGCAAGATTCGGAGGCGAGCACTCTAAACTTTAGCCACAATATTTGTTGTTCTTGTGATAGTAATTTTATTACAGCTATTTATTTTTACTGTAGTGTTGACAAATAAGGTGATGTAACATTTTAGTTAATTGATAAGATATAGTTAGGCCTAATAAGGAGTAGGATTCCTACACTTGTAGGTTTTAAAACCTATTATCATGCGTGTAACTTATATATTACAGTTAAATAACATTTAATTTCATTTACATGTAGGTAAAAAGCTGGAGGTAAGTGGACGGTGCTCTAAACTTACCCTTCTCTGCTATGCTGACTCAATTGTGTGAATATCAACTTAAGCTTAGCACACAACATGTTTACAGGTTGCAAGTTTCCCTAATTTGATTTTAAAGTGAAAATACTGCTTATAAAACTTGATTCCAAAATCTCAGTACCTAATATGTGTATTGGCAAGATCAACTAAAAAGTATTTAAAAAGTAAAAAAAAGTATAATTGTTGTACCTGTTAATTACTTGGTTTTCTTTAAAATTTGATAACACAAAAAAAACAGAAGGGAAAGTTAGTATTTAAACACAAAAAAAACATCTTTCATTGACAATTACAAAGTAGATTCCATCAAAGGATAAGTTACTTCTTTCAATAGAGTGATTCTCTTTGGAAAAGCTTCTTCTTTCAGATCTTTCAGAAGTTTGTTATTTACATTTTATTTATTTTGTTCTTAATTTTTCACCAGGGGAACATAACACTTTCTAAAAGAACATCTATAATTGGCTCGAAAGAATTAAGCCAAAATTTACCCAAAAACTTACAATAGTATGTTACTCAACCTTGGAAAAGGGTCAGGGAGTTTGTACATTTAACATTCCCAAAATATGTGTGCTCACTGTGTATTTTTGTATAGGTAAGGTACTGATTTATATTTTAGGTTTAACTTTTTAATTTTTGTTAGTAGAATTGAACTATTAAGTTAACAATATGCATTCAAATATATAAATTTGAAGCCAGTTTCAAGTTTTAATATCTTATTCATACTCAAATTGAGCCAACAATAGAGTGTGCTGCAGAAAAATATAAGTTTACTCTTATTTATATCAACTTTGAACCATGCCAGACTTAAAGGACCTATAGAGACAACACTGGGGAATACAACAGGACTTATTATGTCCACATCAACTAGAATGACTTTCTTCTATTTAAAGCTGAAAGAGAAAGTAGAGATTCAGAATCATATATTATGCGAGGATCATTCATGAACGTCCTTTTCAAAAGCCTGGCTATGGTCCACATGGTAATTCAACTTCAGTATTGAAGTCAATAATACAAGTTAAAGTTATTAATCGTGCATATTGTGCCGATTTTCAAATCAAAAGATTTAAAATCCGCGACAGGCAATGGACAAGTCAGTCCAACATGACGTAACGCGGAAGGATACGAAGACCGTTGCGAACCGCGTCGTCTGCAAAGCGTCTCGTCGTCTCGTCGTCTCGTCACTCGTGGCTCAGTACTCGCGTAGTCAACATGTGAAGTCGCGTTTTGTCGCTGGTGTAGGACGAATTTATTAATATCTTAATTCGTAGCTCGGAAATTAGCGTTCGGGCGGAAATTGTACGTGCATCAAACGATCGCAATTGTCAAAATTTCGCCGAATTGCATTTGGGTGTGTGTTTTATTAGTATTAAGTCGAGACAGTTGAGATGCCGGATTGATTGTTCGCAT